>NW_021703765.1:11840940-11841993 GCF_005190385.1 Monodon monoceros | reverse complement strand
ACACACACACACACACACACACACACACACACACACACACACACACAATGATTCCACTCCTGGAGGACCTGTAAGATTTGTTGATAATCTAGTTCTATGGAGCCTCCCAGTCATTCCCTAAGGATGTTTCAGACACTGTGGTTGGTGCTGATGGTACAAAAATGAGTAAAACAGGGTTAGACCACCTAGTAGGGGAGACAAAATCAAACAGAAAGTCAGTATGGAGTTTAAGCGTTTGACAGGAATATTCACGGGCTCTTTTGTGCATGGCTGCCGCCGTCTATATTCTCAAAACATATTGTAGGAGCTTCCCTGGTGGCGCAGTGGTTGGGAGTCTGCCTGCCGATGCAGGGGACACGGGTTCAGGCCCCGGTCTGGGAAGATCCCACATGCCGCGGAGCGACTGGGCCCGTGAGCCATGGCCGCTGAGCCTGCACGTCCGGAGCCTGTGCTCCGCAACGCAAGAGGCCACAGCAGTGAGAGGCCCACGTACTGCAAAAAAAATAAATAAATAAAATTGTAATTATAGTGTGTATACGTTTCTCCCTCAGCAGACTGTGAGCCACCTCAGGTCCAAGGTCATGTCTTCACCCTGGTGTCCAGCACCTGGCACAGTACCAGGCACAAAGCCAGCAGTCTATACATTTTGATTAATTGCATAAATGAGTCTTAAAGTACAGGGTGCCCTGTGCAAGCATTTGTGCTAGAAACACGTTAAGAAAGAAATGTTTTCACACTTTTAGGAAACTTTGACAAGTAGAATATGGCCAAACTAGGTATTTTGCATTTGTAGGCTTTTAAGGAATCCTGCCAGAAGTTCTATCAGGCAGACCTGGAGGAACTGAACTTTTCTAAAGACACTGAAGAATGCAGGAAACACGTAAATGACTGGGTGACGGAGAAGACTGAAGGTGAGAGATTTTCATTTCAGGAGATGTGGTGTTATGAGGGACACAGAGCTGAGATTGCCGGATGTGACCTCCACGGGTGGCCACTGTGACCCTAACCTGGGATGTGACCTCCACGGGTGGCCACTGTGACCCTGTAACCTGG
>NW_021703765.1:11431553-11840930 GCF_005190385.1 Monodon monoceros | reverse complement strand
TAACCTGGGATGTGACCTCCACGGGTGGCCACTGTGACCCTGTAACCAGTGGCCTGTTTATGTGTGTTTGCTGGGCTTTCAGGCCATTGATGCAATTCTGATATTTTTCTTGGGCTTACAAAGTGGTGATTTCTGAAAAATGCTTAAACCTAATGTTAGTCTCTCAGATGCCCTCCCCTCTGGAAGGTAATGGAACATCCCCGAAAAATGCTTCCTCTTTGGTGCCCCATTTAACTTCTACCTGCGAGGACACTGCCGTGCTCTAAGGGCAGGAGGACATTCCATGTAGATTATAGCTGAGGTGGGACAACGTTTCATGTCACCTCCCGGTGGTGATGTGAGCCGCTCTAGTTCATCCACAGCCCTCTCCTGCCCTCTGAACTTGGCTGTGGCTATGTTTGCTTTTCTGAATTTGCTCCAGATTCTGGAAGTGCAGCTAATGTGGAGCATACAGGGTGCCCTGTCCAGACACATTGTCTCAGCAGAAACATTTCTGCCAGTTCTCAATTAGAGTGCAGAGAAAAAGGACGTGCTTTTCAGAACTCTAAGTACTCAGCACGTAATTTAGAGACGTCAGCAGGAGGGGAGGTTACGTCACTCGTTTGTTCACGTGCCCGCCTGGCACTCATTATTCCATCCGTTCCATCTTATGGCGCATCCACTGTGCGTCAGGCAGCCACAATACCCGTGATCACACAGGCAGCCAACGACCATCGGAAGGGAAGAGCCTTCACGTTGATATTTTCATACGTCACGTGTGCAGTGGTCTCTGGCTCTCCAGTTGATCTAGCAGCACTGAGTCACCTAGGGAAGCCAGAAGCTTCTCCACACCTCACCCTCCCTCCACCACCCACTTCCCCCTCCACGGCTGCTCACACCCTTCCTTCCACCAGGTTGACCACCCAAGGTTTCCCAGAGTAGCAGAGCTGGAGGGGTGTTTGGGGATCACCTTGTCTCCGCTCTCATTGGACAACTCAATTCGGGCCCCTTTATTGCATCCCCCTAATTCTTTTGCCCCATTCCCTCCCTCCAGGAAGCTGCCTTCTCCCATTTACAGATCTGTGTCTCCATCCTTTGGAAGCCTCTTCTCACCTAAATGAGACTTGAAGGTGGGCAGAGAGCAATGATTCTTAATCAGAATCAACCTCTAGGGGATATCTGGCCATAACTGAAGACATTTTCAGTTGTCATAGTTGTGGGAAGTAATACTGGCTAAACATCCTAAATGCATAGGATCATCCCCAAAACAAAGAATTATGTGACCTAAAATGCCAGTAGTGGCGTGGCTGAGAAATTATGGTGCCAAGGTCGAGAAGCTTACAGATGGAATCGAGACTCTTGGGTTATTTTCTCAGCTCAACCACTTGGTCGCCTATGTGACAAAAGGCAAAAGTCAGGCAAATACTCTGAACCTGAATTTCTACATCTATAAATTGAGGGCAAAATGATCGTTGACCTGCCTGCTTCAAGACTGTTGTTTAAGGATAAACACTACGCTGTATGTGTGCACAGAATGAAACACCATCACCCCGATTCCTCAGGCAGCCAGAACAACAGGATCCAGCCTTTTCTCCACCAAGCCTCGGCTTTCAGTGTCAAGAGAACTTTTGTAAAAGAATGTTTATTCTCCCCCAATAGCAATAACTTTCTCTCATACTCTTTACAGGAAAGATTTCAGAGATACTGGGGGCTGGGGCAATCGGTCCTCTGACTAAGCTGGTCCTCGTGAATGCAACCTATTTCAAAGGAAAGTGGAATGAGCAATTTGACAGAAAGCACACAAGGGGAATGACCTTTAAAACCAACAAGGTAGGGACATAATTTTGCAGATATACAGCTACTTTCTAAAGTAATACTCTGGGAAAGGTTGTGAGTGAATGGAAAAACATAATTTATTTCACACTGTCTTGATTCTTAATTTATTATTTCTGAAGGAATTTCATGCCCCCTATATATCTCTTATTGGAATGGGAAAGAGAAAAACTAAAATAATTGTTACACGGATCATTTTGGTTTTGGATCCTTGGTCAAATCGATCTTCTCTCTCTGGTCATGTTATTTGGATTGAAAGAAACTGTCTTCTAACCCTTGGAATTATGTTTGTATTTTACTATCACTGTTGTATTTAGACACTTTCTTGCAACAGTCAGTGACAACTATGACTATTTATTGCCTTAGAATTCATGGCTGTACAATTCCTAATACAAGAAAAAAAGTGTTAGCAAATGTTCAGGCCAGCTTTGTTTTTATTTATTCTTGGAACTTCTTAAGAAATAAAAATTATACATATTTAAGGTGTACAAGGTGAGGATTTGATAAACATATACATAGTGAAATGATTACCGCAGTCAAGCTAATTAAAATATCTTTCCCTCACATAGTTACCATATATTTTCTGTGATGACAGCACCTGAAATCTACCCTCTTAGCAAATTTCCAGTATTTGATACAGTATTATTAACTATAGCATCATGTTGTATATTTGATTTCTAGAATTACATGCCTAACTTTAAAAACACTTTTCTCCATTCACTTTTGAATATGATAACGGCTGGGGTCAGTAACTGTTAGCTTGGAATTTGACCTCCATCCGCTTGATAACAGCGTATTGCACAAAAATTTATAAATCTAGAATATATTTGATGCAAGCTTTAAAAATGGTGGACCCTAGACATCTGATCAAGGTTCCCCCTTCAAGAAAAGCAAGGCCATAAAGCCAATTATTTAGTTGAGCAAGTTTTCAGAATAGAAGTATAACTCCCGGGGCTTCCCTGGTGGCGCAGTGGTTAAGAATCCGCCTGCCAATGCAGCGGACATGGGTTCGAGCCCTGGTCCAGGAAGATCCCACATGCCGCAGAGCAACGAAGCCCGTGAGCCACAACTACTGAGCCCGCGTGCCCAGAGCCCGTGCTCCACAACAAGAGAAGCCACCGCAATGAGAAGCCCGCGCACCACAACAAAGAGTAGTAGCCCCCGCTTGCCGCAACCAGAGAAAGCCCGCGCGCAGCAACGAAGACCCAACGCAGCCAAAAATAAATAATTTATTGGGGAAAAAAAAAGTATAACTCCCTCTGGCCTATATACCTTTTCCAACCAGATCTTTCTGCCTAAAGACCTGAATATTAGTTAAATTTCCCCTTAACTTGGAGAAATAATTTTTTTTTTTTTAGATATATATTTTTTTAATGAATTTATTTTTGGCTGTGTTGGGTCTTCGTTTCTGTGCGAAGGCTTTCTCTAGTTGCGGTGAGCGGGGGCCACTCTTCATCGCGCTGTGCGGGCGTCTCACTGTCGCGGCCTTCTCTTGTTGCGGAGCACAGGCTCCAGACGCGCTGGCTCAGTAGCTGTGGTGCGCGGGCTCAGTTGTTCCACGGCATGTGGGATTTTCCCAGACCAGGGCTCGAACCCGTGTCCCCTGCATTGGCAGGCAGATTCTCAACCACTGCGCCACCAGGGAAGCCCGAGAAATAATTTTTTAATTAAAAGGTCCCTGGGAGTGCTTCTCTACCCATCTTCTCAAAAGAGAAAAAAACCCACAATTTCTTCTGAGAATAACATAGCTTTGTGTCTCTCTATATTCATCAATTGATTCTCTCCCGCCTCATAATACTTGATCTGCTGGGGCAACAGAATGTTATACTCAACACTAATATGTAATAATGAAGACTTTACATCAATCAGCATAAGTGCATAGAAATAATAATTATATGTACCTAGGGATTCTGCAAATCAGACATATCTTTTAGTGCACTGCGCTCATTTTTCAGTAATTTGGTTTTAATGTTGTATTTTTTTTTTTAAACATCTTTATAGGGGTATAATTGCTTTACAATGGTGTGTTAGTTTCTGCTTTATAACAAAGTGAATCAGTTATACATATACATATGTTCCCATATGTCTTCCCTCTTGCGTCTCCCTCCCTCCCACTCTCCCTATCCCACCCCTCCAGGCTGTCACAAAGCACCGAGCTAATATCCCTGTGCCTTGCGGCTGCTTCCCCCTAGCTATCTACCTTACTACGTTTGTTAGTGTGTATATGTCCATGACTCTCTCTCGCCCTGTCAAAGCTCACCCTTCCCCCTCCCCATATCCTCAAGTCCGTTCTCCAGTAGGTCTGCGTCTTTATTCCTGTCTTACCCCTAGGTTCTTCATGACATTTTTTTCCCTTAAATTCCATATATATGTGTTAGCATACGGTATTTGTCTTTTTCTTTCTGACTTACTTCACTCTGTATGACAGACTCTAGGTCTATCCATCTCATTACAAATAGCTCAATTTCATTTCTTTTTATGGCTGAGTAATATTCCATTGTATATATGTGCCACATCTTCTTTATCCATTCATCCGATGATGGACACTTAGGTTGTTTCCATCTCCGGGCTATTGTAAATAGAGCTGCAATGAACATTTTGGTACATGACTCTTTTTGAATTTTGGTTTTCTCAGGGTATATGCCCAGTAGTGGGATTGCTGGGTCATATGGTAATTCTATTTGTAGTTTTTTAAGGAACCTCCATACTGTTCTCCATAGTGGCTGAACCAATTCACATTCCCACCAGCAGTGCAAGAGTGTTCCCTTTTCTCCACACCCTCTCCAGCATTTATTGTTTCTAGATTTTTTGATGATGGCCATTCTGACTGGTGTGAGATGATATCTCATTGTAGTTTTGACTTGCATTTCTCTAATGATTAATGACGTTGAGCATTCTTTCATGTGTTTGTTGGCATCCTGTATATCTTCTTTGGAGAAATGTCTATTTAGGTCTTCTGCCCATTTTTGGATTGGGTTGTTTGTTTTTTTGTTATTGAGCTGCATGAGCTGCTTGTAAATTTTGGAGATTAATCCTTTTTCAGTTGCTTCATTTGCAAATATTTTCTCCCATTCTGAGGGTTGTCTTTTGGTCTTGATTATGGTTTCCTTTGCTGTGCAAAAGCTTTGAAGTTTCATTAGGTCCCATTTGTTTATTTTTGTTTTTATTTCCATTACTCTAGGAGGTGGATCAGAAAGGATCTTGCTGTGATTTATGTCATAGAGTGTTCTGCCTATGTTTTCCTCTAAGAGTTTGATAGTTTCTGGCCTTACATTTAGGTCTTTAATCCATTTTGAGCTTACTTTTGTGTATGGTGTTAGGGAGTGATCTAATCTCATACTTTTACATGTACCTGTCCAGTTTTCCCAGCACCATTTATTGAAGAGGCTGTCCTTTCTCCACTGTACATTCCTGCCACCTTTATCAAAGATAAGGTGTCCATATGTGCGTGGGTTTATCTCTGGGCTTTCTATCCTGTTCCACTGATCTATCTTTCTGTTTTTGTGCCAGTACCATACTGTCTTGATTACTGTAGCTTTGTAGTATAGTCTGAAGTCAGGGAGCCTGATTCCTCCAGCTCCTTTTTTCGTTCTCAGGATTGCTTTGGCTATTCGGGGTCTTTTGTGTTTCCATACAAATTGCGAAATTTTTTGTTCTAGTTCTGTGAAAAATGCCAGTGGTAGTTTGATAGGGATTGCATTGAATCTGTAGATTGCCTTGGGTAGTAGAGTCACTTTCACAATGTTGATTCTTCCCATCCAAGAACATGGTATATCTCTCCATCTATTTGTATCATCTTTAATTTCTTTCATCAGTGTCTTATAATTTTCTGCATACAGGTCTTTTGTCTCCTTAGGTAGGTTTATTCCTAGATATTTTATTCTTTTTGTTGCAATGGTAAATGGGAGTGTTTTCTTGATTTCACTTTCAGATTTGTCATCATTAGTGTATAGGAATGCCAGAGATTTCTGTGCATTAATTTTGTATCCTGCTGCGTTACCAAATTCATTTATTAGCTCTAGTAGTTTTCTGGTAGCATCTTTAGGATTCTCTATGTATAGTATCATGTCATCTGCAAACAGTGACAGCTTTACTTCTTCTTTTCCAATTTGGATTCCTTTTATTTCCTTTTCTTCTCTGATTGCTGTGGCTAAAACTTCCAAAACTATGTTGAATAAGAGTGGTGAGAGTGGGAAAACTTGTCTTGTTCCTGATCTTAGTGGAAATGCTTTCAGTTTTTCACCATTGATGATGATGTTGGCTGTGGGCTTGTCATATATGGCCTTTATTATGTTGAGGAAAGTTCCCTCTATGCCTACTTTCTGCAGGGTTTTTATCATAAATGGGTGTTGAATTTTGTCGAAAGCTTTCTCTGCATCTATTGAGATGATCATATGGTTTTTCTCCTTCAATTTGTTAATATGGTTTATCACATTGATAGATTTGCGTATATTGAAGAATCCTTGCATTCCTGGAATAAACCCCACTTGATCATGGTGTATGATCCTTTTAATGTGCTGTTGGATTCTGTTTGCTAGTATTTTGTTGAGGATTTTTGCATCTATGTTCATCAGTGATATTGGCCTGTAGTTTTCTTTCTTTGTGACATCCTTGTCTGGTTTTGGTATCAAGGTGATGGTGGCCTCGTAGAATGAGTTTGGGAGTGTTCCTCCCTCTGCTATATTTTGGAAGAGTTCGAGAAGGATAGGTGTTAGCTCTTCTCTAAACGTTTGATAGAATTCACCTGTGAAGCCATCTGGTCCTGGGCTTTTGTTTGTTGGAAGAGTTTTAATCACAGTTTCAATTTCAGTGCTTGTGATTGGTCTGTTCATATTTTCTATTTCTTCCTGATTCAGTCTTGGCAGGTTGTGCATTTCTAAGAATTTGTCCATTTCTTCCAGATTGTCCATTTTATTGGCATAGAGTTGCTTGTAGTAATCTCTCATGATTTTTTTTATTTCTGCAGTGTCAGTTGTTACTTCTCCTTTTTCATTTCTAATTCTATTGATTTGAGTCTTCTCCCTTTTTTTCTTGATGAGTCTGGCTAGTGGTTTATCTATTTTGTTTATCTTCTCAAAGAACCAGCTTTTAGTTTTATTGATCTTTGCTATCGTTTCCTTCATTTCTTTTTCATTTATTTCTGATCTGATTTTTATGATTTCTTTCCTTCTGCTAGCTTTGGGGTTTTTTTGTTCTTCTTTCTCTAATTGCTTGAGGTGCAAGGTTAGGTTGTTTATTCGAGATGTTTCCTGCTTCTTAAGGTGGGCTTGTATTGCTATAAACTTCTCCCTTAGAACTGCTTTTGCTGCATCCCATAGGTTTTGGGTCATTGTGTCTCCATTGTCATTTGTTTCTAGGTATTTTTTTATTTCCTCTTTGATTTCTTCAGTGATCACTTCATTATTAAGTAGTGTATTGTTTAGCCTCCATGTGTTTGTATTTTTTACAGATCTTTTCCTGTAATTGATATCTAGTCTCATGGCGTTGTGGTCGGAAAAGATACTTGATACAATTTCAATTTTCTTAAATTTACCAAGGCTTGATTTGTGACCCAAGATATGATCTATCCTGGAGAATGTTCCATGAGCACTTGAGAAAAATGTGTATTCTGTTGTTTTTGGATGGAGTGTCCTATAAATATCAATTAAGTCCATCTTGTTTAATGTATCATTTAAAGCTTGTGTTTCCTTATTTATTTTCATTTTGGATGATCTGTCCATGGGTGAAAGTGGGGTGTTAAAGTCCCCTACTATGAATGTGTTACTGTCGATCTCCCCTTTTATGGCTGTTAGTATTTGCCTTATGTATTGAGGTGCTCCTATGTTGGGTGCATAAATATTTACAATTGTTATATCTTCTTCTTGGATCGATCCCTTGATCATTATGTAGTGTCCTTCTTTGTCTCTTTTCATAGTCCTTATTTTAAAGTCTATTTTGTCTGATATGAGAATTGCTACTCCAGCTTTCTTTTGGTTTCCATTTGCATGGAATATCTTTTTCCATCCCCTTACTTTCAGTCTGTATGTGTCTCTAGGTCTGAAGTGGGTCTCTTGTAGACAGCATATATAAGGGTCTTGTTTTTGTATCCATTCAGCCAATCTGTGTCTTTTGGTTGGAGCATTTAGTCCATTTACATTTAAGGTAATTATCGATATGTATGTTCCTGTTCCCATTTTCTATATTGTTTTGGGTTCGTTATTATAGGTCTTTTCCTTCTCTTGTGTTTCTTGTCTAGAGAAGTTCCTTTAGCATTTGTTGTAAAGCTGGTTTGGTGGTGCTGAACTCTCTCAGCTTTTGCTTGTCTGTAAAGGTTTTAATTTCTCCATCAAGTCTGAATGAGATCCTTGCTGGGTAGAGTAGTCTTGGTTGCAGGTTTTTCTCCTTCATCACTTTAAATATGTCCTGCCAGTCCCTTCTGGCTTGTAGGGTTTCTGCTGAGAGATCAGCTGTTAACCTTATGGGGATTCCCTTGTGTGTTATTTGTTGTTTTTCCCTTGCTGCTTTTAATATGTTTTCTTTGTATTTAATTTTTGACAGTTTGATTAATATGTGTCTTGGCGTATTTCTCCTTGTATTTATCCTGTATTGGACTCTCTGTGCTTCCTGGACTTGATATACTATTTCCTTTCCCATATTAGGGAAGTTTTCAACTATAATCTCTTCAAATATTTTCTCAGTCCCTTTCTTTTTCTCTTCTTCTTCTGGAACCCCTATAATTCGAATGTTGGTGCGTTTAATGTTGTCCCAGAGGTCTCTGAGACTGTCCTCAGTTCTTTTCATTCTTTTTTCTTTATTCTGCTCTGCAGTAGTTATTTCCACTATTTTATCTTCCAGGTCACTTATGCGTTCTTCTGCCTCAGTTATTCTGCTATTGATCCCATCTAGAGTACTTTTAATTTCATTTATTGCATTGTTCATCGTTGCTTGTTTCATCTTTAGTTCTTCTAGGTCCTTGTTAACTGTTTCTTGCATTTTGTCCATTCTACTTCCAAGATTTTGGATCATCTTTACTATCATTATTCTGAATTCTTTTTCAGGTAGACTGCCTATTTCCTCTTCATTTGTTAGGTCTGGTGCATTTTTATCTTGCTCCTTCATCTGCTGTGTGTTTTTCTGTCTTCTCATTTTGCTTATCTTACTGTGTTTGGGGTCTCCTTTTTGCAGGCTGCACGTTCGTAGTTCCCATTGTTTTTGATGTCTGTCTCCAGTGGCTAAGGTTGTTTCAGTGGGTTGTGTAGGCTTCCTGGTGGAGGGGACTAGTGCCTGTGTTGTGGTGGATGAGGCTAGATCTTGTCTCTCTAGTGGGCAGGTTCATGTCTGGTGGTGTGTTTTGGGGTGTCTGTGGCCTTATTATGATTTTAGGCAGCCTCTCTGCTAGTGGGTGGGGTTGTGTTCCTGTTTTGCTAGTTGTTTGGCATAGGTTGTCCAGCACTGTGGCTTGCTGGTCGTTGAGTGAAGCTGGGTGCTGGTGTTAAGATGGAGTTCTCTGGGAGATTTCCGCCGTTTAATATTATGTGGAGCTGGGAGGTCTCTTGTTGACCAGTGTCCTGAAGTTGGCTCTCCTACCTCAGGGGCAGAGCCCTGACTCCTGGCTGGAGCACCAAGAGCCTTTCATCCACACGGCTCAGAATAAAAGGGAGAAAAAGTAGAGAGAATTAGTAGAAGTATGAGGAAAGAAAGAAGGAAAGGAGGAAAGGAAGGAAGGAAGAAAGAAGCAAAGAAGGAAAGAAAGGAGGGAGGGAGGGAGGAAGGAAGGAAGGAAGGAGGGAAAGAAGGAAAAAAGAAAGAAGATACAGTAAAAATAAAATAAAGTATAATATAGTTATTGAATTAAAAAATATTTAGAAAAAAAAAAAAGGGACAGATAGAACCTTAGGCCAAATGTTGGAAGCAAAGCTATACAGAGAAAATCTTACACAGAAGCATACACATACACCTTCACAAAAAGAGGTAAAGGGGGAAAAATCATACATCTTGCTCTCAGAGACCATCTCCTCAATTTGGGGTGATTCATTGTCTAAAGGAGGGAAGGAAGGAAGGAAAGAAAGAAAGAAAGAACGAAGGTAAAGTATAATAAAGTTATTACAATTAAAATTAATTATTAAGAAAAAATTATATTAAAAAAAAAAAACCTTGGACGGATAGAGCCCTAGGACAAATGGTGGAAGCAAGACTATACAGACAAGATCTCACACAGAAGCATACACGTACACATTCACAAAAAGAGGAAAAGGGAAAAAAATCATAGATCTCGCTCCTAAATTCCACCTCTTCAATTTGGGATCATTCCTTGTCTATTCATGTATTCCACAGATGCAGGGTATATCAAGTTGATTGTGGAGCTTTAATCCGCTGCTTCTGAGGCTGCTGGGAGAGATTTCCCTTTCTCTCCTTTGTTCTCACAGCTCACAGGAGCTCAGCTTTGGATTTGGCCCTGCCTCTGCGTGTAGGTTGCTGGAGGGCGTCTGTTTTTTGCTCAGACAGGACGGGGTTAAAGGAGCCGCTGATTCGGGGGCTCCGGCTCACTCAGGCCGGGGGTGGGGCGGGGAAGGAGGGGCACTGCGTGCGGGGCGGGCCTGCAGCCTCAGAGGCGGCGTGACGTTGCGGCAGAGGCCGGCGTGACGTTGCACCAGCCTGAGGCCCGCCGTGCGTTCTCCCGGGGAAGTTGTCCCTGGTTCCCGGGAACCTGGCAGTGGCGGGCTGCACAGGCTCCGCGGAAGAGGGGTGTGGAGAGTGACCTGTGCTCGCACACAGGCCCCTTGGTGGCGGCAGCAGCAGCCTTAGCGTCTCCCGCCCGTCTCTGGGTCCGCGCTTTCAGCCGCGGCTCGCGCCCGTCTCTGGGGTTCGCGCTTTTAGCCGCGGCTCGCGCCCGTCTCTGGGGTTCGCGCTTTTAGCCGCGATTCGCGCCCGTCTCTGGAGTTCCTTTAAGCAGCGCTCTTAAACCTCTCTCCTCGTGCACCAGGAAACAAAGAGGGAAGAAAAAGTCTCTTGCCTCTTCGGCAGGTGCAGGCTTTTCCCCGAACTCCCTCCCGCCTAGTCGTGGTGCCTTCAGGCTACGTTCAAGCCGCCAACCCCAGTCCTCTCCCTGCGCTCGGTCCAAAACCGAAACCCGAGCCTCAGCTCGCAGCCCCGCCCGCCCCGGCGGGTGAGCAGACAAGCCTCTCGGGCTGGTGAGTGCCGGTCGGCACCGATCCTCTGTGCGGGAATCTCCCCGCTTTGCCCTCCGCACCCGTCGCTGTGCACTACTCCGCGGTCCCGAAGCTCCCCCCTCCGCCTCCCGCAGTCTCCGCCCGCGGAGGGGCTTCCTAGTGTGTGGAAACTTTTCCTCCTTCACAGCTCCCTCCCACTGGTGCAGGTGCCGTCCTTATTCTTTTGTCTCTGTTTTTTCTTTTTTTCTTTTGCCCTACCCAGGTACGTGGGGAGTTTCTTGCCTTTTGGGAGGTCTGAGGTCTTCTGCCAGCGTTCAGTAGGTGTTCTGTAGGAGTTGTTCCACGTGTAGATGTATTTCTGATGTATCTGTGGGGAGGAAGGCGATCTCCGCGTCTTACTCTTCCGCCATCTTCAAGGTCCCCCCCAATGTTGTATTCTTATTAGGAGAAGAAGACAGTGCAGATGATGTTTAAGCAAGCTAAACTGAAAATGGGGTATGTGGAGGAGGTGCACGCCCAGGTCCTGGAGCTGCCCTACGTGGAGGGGGTGCTGAGTATGCTCATTTTACTGCCTGATGACAACACAGATCTCGCTGTGGTAAGCCCTTGGCAATGAGTCTGAGTGTCCATGGATCCAGGCTAAGCTCATTTTTAAAAGTCCATCCACCAGATAGCATTTGAGGAATTTCCAATTTAGGATTATTTTAAGGAGTGCTAAATGAACACCGCTGCATGTCTTTGGGTGAACATGTGTATGCATTTCCTGTTGAGGGTACAACTAGGAGTGGAATTGCTGGTATTGACAAATTTTGATGAAGCTTACAAGAGAGACTTCCAAAAATATAAGAACATTATTATTTATTTTGAAGGGAAGGTCTAGTTGAGAGCCCAATAATTACTGAACAAAAGGACAGGAAAAGGATAAGAATGGATCTGGGCCGTGTTCCTCAAACATTAATGTGCATATGAACCTAATGGGATCTTGTTAAAATGCAGACTTTGATTTGGGGGGAGTTATGGCCTGAGATTGTGCATTTCTAACAAGATTCCAAGTGATGCAGATGCCGTTGGTCATAGACCAACTTGAGGAGCAAGCGTCTAAAGTACAGGTGAGGAATTTATCTCAGACACGAGGAAGACAGAGTCCCGTGACGGAAAGTGGGGGTTCAGGATGGGGGAAAGTAACTTTGTAGGGTGGGAGGCACAAGAGTGATAGTATGCTCGTTATCTGGCTCTCTGGGGTGGAGGGGAAGCATTATGATATTTAGTGATTCCTGTGGTGTAAATACCCCCACCGTGGCTGAATTTAGGCTCCCGAGGGTTTAACAATTGACTCTCACCGGAGATACAAGCCAGCTCCAGCCCACCGCCTGCACACCAGCACACCGCTGTGAGGCTAGGGCCTGCCTGATCTCCCTGGCTTCTCCATGGAATCAGGAAGGTCCTGGCATAAGTCAAGGATGAGCTCTGTCACGGCGACTTGAGAAGAAAATTAGGAGAGTCTAGGAATAGAGCTGACATCCAAACCCAGCTGTCACGGGAGAGGAGAACTCACCTGGACTCCAGGTGGTGAAGGGAAGTGGGGACGCAAGTGGAAGCCCCCTCTTCCTCCTTTATTTCTTCCCTGTGGATAAACAGAATGAGTTCTGGGTCTTGTAGGTTTTGAAACTCCAGGGCAGGCAGAGGGCAAAGAAGGATGCCAGAAGCAATCGTCCTGTGGAATTCCCCATTGCTGCTCTCCCCTTCCCAGAATCCACGTCTTCCTTCCCATTCAGATGATCCCTGATTTCCCCATTTTTCATCCATCAGAGTTCTGAGCCATGCTTTGTCTCCCTTTTGTCGAACAAGTTCTCAAACTCATGGTAAAGTGTTTCGCATGAATACAATCAATTGGTTATGAGAATTTTCTAAACTAAAAAAACGCTTGAAATGAATTTGGTAGATAGTTAAAAATAAAACCCTATCTTTGTCTCAGGTGTTTTCTAACTGTTCTTCTCTTGTGTCCATAAAACAAGGAAAATGCAAGAATTTGAGGGGAAATCCGGGTGTGTTTATAAGAGGAAATATCCCTTAGATTGTCTTGGACTAGATCTCACCATCTAGCTGCAGGTCATGCGTGTGTGTGGAGGTGTTAATGAGTGGGGGGATGGATGGATACCAGGCTCTTGTCATCTAGCTTTTAAAATTTAACTCTTTATTATTTCAGGTGGAAAAGGCACTTACATATGAGAAGTTCAGAGCCTGGACAAATCCAGAAAAGCTGACTAAGGATAAAGTTCAAGTTTTTCTTCCCAGATTAAAGCTGGAGGAGAGTTATGACTTGGAGGCTTTTCTTCGAAGTTTAGGAATGACTGATGCTTTTGAGGAAGCCAAGGCCGACTTTTCTGGAATGTCAGCCAAGAAGAACGTGCCCATGTCCAAAGTCGTGCACAAGTGCTTTGTAGAGGTCAACGAGGAGGGCACGGAGGCAGCTGCGGCCACCGCGGTGGTCAGGAACTCCCTGTGCAGCAGAACTGAGCCAAGATTTTGTGCAGACCACCCTTTCCTTTTCTTCATCAGGCACCATGAAACCAACAGCATTTTGTTCTGTGGCAAGTTCTCTTCTCCATAAAGAGCTGCAGTCGTTGTACGTCACTCTGCCCGCCCTGCCTTACTTCAAATTCCCTGTGACCAAATTGATGCGGTGGTTTGAATGCCAAAATAAAGTGTAATTATGATAACAGGACCCCCTCACAGAGTTGTTGAGAGGATTTAATAGGTTGATAAAGAGCAATACCTGCTATAGTAGTACACAATATCATTATTAGACAAGAGTCAATTGCATTTTTATGCATCTAAAATGCAATAGTTAGAAAATGTAATTAATTTTGCACTAAAAATATAATGCTCTTAGGAATGATAATTAACAAAAGATAAGCAAGACTGTTACGCTGAAAATTATAAAGTGCTTTTGACAGTCATTAACGATGACCAAAATAAATGGACATATTTCATATCACGAATAGACCTTGAGTTAAAAAATTGTCAGTTCTCCCCCACTTGTCCTTTTGATGTAATGTAATTCTAATCCAAATTCTAGCAATGCTTCTATGGAACTTGACAAGTTTATTTAAAAATTTATATGAATAAGCAAAAGGCCAAAATTTATAACACATTTCTAAAGAAAAAGATCAAGTTGCAGAGCTCTGCTCTACTAGATATTGAAGCTTGTCATAAAGCCCTGGTAATACAGTGTGGTGTTTACACAGGGATAGACAAACAGATTAATAGTACAGAAGAGCCCAGAAGCATACTTATTCATATATGAAATGTGAAATAGAAAAGAATTGGTATTAGAGGTCAATAGGAAAATGACAGCCCAATACAGTGTGCTGGGAAAAATTCCTTATTTAAAAGAAGAAAACAATTATTGAGATAGTAACCACTTAACGAGAAATGAAAATTTTATATGCTTTAAAAGAAAACATAGCAGAATATTGTATGACTTTAGGGAAAGGAAGGATTTTTTTTTTTTTGGCCATGCTGCAAGGCTCGCAGGATCTTAGTTCCCCGACCAGGGATTGAACCCACGCCCTTGTCAGTGAAAGCACGGATTCCTAACTACTGGACCACCAGGGAATTCCCAAAGAAGGATTTCTTAATCAATATATAAAAAGCATAACAGTTAAGGTAAACAATGGACAAAATCAACTACATTAAAATACAGGTACTTTAAGTTTAAAATACACCATACAAATTATAAAAATATAAGCACAAACCAGGAGATGATAGTTTAACAAATTTAACCACTAAAGGATAAATCCTTTAGTGGTTAAATATTGCCATGAAAGAATCTGTAAGAAAATGGCAAACAATCCAGTAGAAAAATTGACATGAAATGGATACTTCACAAAAGAGGAAATAGAAAAGGTCAGTAAACACATGACAAGATGCTCAATCTCATTCATAAAAGAAAGCAAACTAAAATAGAAATTAGAGGTCAGAGGGGGATGTGACCATGGAGGGAGAGCACAGAGAGATTCACTGTTGCTGGCTTTTGAGGATGGAGGAAAGGGGCCCCGTCAAGGGACGTGGATGGAGAAGCTGGAAAGGACACGGAAATGGATTCTGCCACAGAGCCCTGAGAGAGGGATGCAGCCCTGCAGGCACCTTGGTTTTAGCCCAGAGACTTGCGTTAGACTTCTGACTAGCAGAGCTTTGAGATGGTGAATCTGTGGTGTTTTAGGTCATTAAGTTTGTAACAGTTTGTTACAGCATCAACAGGAAATGAATACAGCATTCAACACTGATTCTTGCCATTGGCAAATGACAGAAACACATTTCTGTCTAACTTAGAAAAAAGCAATTTATTATCCAGTATCAAGTTAAGAAAAGTGCTTGAGGAATAACTAGAACTATGGACCCAAGTGCCTTAGGCTCTTCCTTCATCTCTGGTTTTATTGTTTCTCAGTGTGTCAGCTTCCTTCTTTCCCCACAGCACTTGAAGCAGAGCTCCACCCCTCAACCCCAAAACCATAGTCTTAGGTTGGCCAAATTTTGTTCCATAGCTGTCCATCCTAGAATAAACAACAAGGGCAAAGCAGCTAGGAAACACAGAGATGAACTAGGGACAGTTACTATAATATGTTGCTTGGAAGACTGATCACGTGTCTGCGTTCCACCAAACCTGTTTTGGCCGTAACTGAGCTGTGATACGTCTCAGTTCATGGCCTCCTCCTGCCAGTTAAAGACTAACACAACTAGAGAAAACAATTAATTTAAAATAACATTGATCAGGTTATTTAAAAGCATTTGGATCAACAGAACTATCACAAGCCAAGCTCATCCACTGTGTTGGTTTTTACTGCTGACACTTAACCACCATCCCAGTGGCTTGAGTAAAGGATCTTCGTCTCGCAATTCTGTAGGTCAGTGGCTTACCCCGGTCTTATAGTGTCAAGGTCAGGGTGTCGGCAGGGCTGCCTCCTTTGAGGGTTTTGAGGGAGAATCCATTTCCAGAGACATTCAGGTTACTGGCAGCACTGAGCTCCACGTGGTGGTAGGAATGAGGTCCCTGTTTTCTTGTTGCCTGTCAGCTGGGGGCCTTTTTTGGTGGCTTTCTTCCAGTTTCAAAGTCAGCAATGGTGGTCCAGTCCATCTTATGCTTTTGTAGGGAAGGGAAACTTTACTTCTAGCCATCACCTTAGGTTTTCAGCTGAGGCTCTTTAACAAAAAATTAGCAAGAGAAAGACAGTTTATTAATGCATGTATTTGTATACACTATTACCAGATATTCCACTCCTAGTTAGAAACCCTAGAGAAACTGTATGTTCAAGAGACATGTGAAATAATGCTCATAGCAATACTATTTCATCACAGCAAGAAAAAATGCTAAAAGAAACCCTAGGAAAAAATGCTGAATTATTAAAATGAATAAATTATGTTGTATTCATACAAAGGAATCAGGGTTATCACCTTACTCAGCTCTGGGGCACCATTCACACCGTCAGCACCTTTCATACAGAACACAATGTACAAGGTTGTACAAATTTGTACAGAACACCATATATTAGGGAAAATGAATTAATCACAGCTATCAGCATAAAACAAATGCAGAGTAAAAATAACAAGTGTCAATTGCATTTGCACAAAGTTAAATAATAAGCAAACTGGTCATTATGTTGTTTAGAGCTACATCTATGTAGTAAAGCTATAGAGAAAAAGAAAAGGAATTGCTAACACAAAATACAGGATAGTACGAAATCCAGGGCAGGGAAAGAATGTAATCAGATCAACAGGAAGCTTCAAAATTATTCCTGATACTCTGTTTCTTAAGTTGGATAGTGGATATTAGATGCTTATTCAACTTACTATTAATCTTTAAATATACATATATGTATATCCATTGTGTTGTATCAGTGATACATTTCACAATAAAAAAAATATAACAAAAGAATGGAGAAATCATAGTATAATGTGATGCAATGAGGACTAAAACCAGCTAAGAGAAATAAGACTAAATATTGTAAATTTAATAATGGAACTAAAAGTGACTTCCTTATTAAAAGATAAAAATCTTTTAGATTGAAAATGAAAAACGGTGGTTTGGTCAAATGTGGTTTTCAATTAGCATACCTCAAACAAAGTGACATCAAATGAGCAAAGATATATCAGGGAAATTTAAATAAAGGGACAGCAGGAGTCAAACTATTAATAGCAGAAAAGGTGGACTTTAAGGAAGTGAATTAAAATGGAGAAATGCTGTCTTTTGATATAGAAAGGGTATGATTCATAATGAAGATAAAATTTAAATTTCAACATGCCTCTTTCAAAACTGGACAGATGAACATAGAAAGAATAATAGAAATCTGATAAAAAATATCACCAGTATACTGTACTTCATAATAAGACCCATTTTTGTACATCTTCACACCTCTGAAAGTAGGATATGTCTAGATGTAATTTTCATTGTCCATATATGTTTGTTTTTAGTCATAGGTGTCTTTATTTTTTTCACTTCAAGTTATTGTTGATGCTATGTGTGTCGAGTATAGTTGCCATTAATTTTAAAAGATTATATTATTATCTGGCCTTAAAAAATTACTGTAAATGCCAAAAATTACTGAAGTGAAACGGTGATGTGGAATTTGATATTAGAGAAGTGAATATCTAGATTTGGAAGAATGAGTGAAATTCCCAATTTTCTTGCAAAGCAATGACCATAATCCATAATTTATAGGACCTAAGAAAGGACAACCCTATACCCTGTGTTATAGGGTTCCCTATTATACGCTAACATCAAAACTTGTGGTAAGAGTGTCAGTAGCTTGGAAGAAAATCCCAGACAATAGGGCTATGTTTGCTCACGTTTGGTAATGCCCACATACCGAAGTTCTTGCTGGCAGAATAAAGAATATTGTGATGAAAAAATGAACATCTATGGTTTTAAGCCCCATAAACATTTAAAAGAACCAGATTCTGAATATGATTTTAAGTTATTTTGCAATTTATTTTGAAAATACTGCACTTTACATATGAAGAAGACAACAAAATATATATCTAAACACACCTAAAGGAACTCTTTACATATTTATAAATAAAAATTCAAGTGAAACAAAGTATTGTATCATAATTCAATTGGCACAGCTTTTATTTCCTTAGCAATACATGAAATAATAATGCATTTTAGAGGGGGGGGTCATTTTAGAATTGATGACATGTGGTACAATTTATTTGATTATTTCTTCCCTTCCTATCTTACTGTCCAAAACGTATGGCCATCAAGTGTTAGACCCTCTGAATTGATCGTCTACAGCTCAACTTTTCTCTATTTTCAAATCCTGAGCTATTTCCCGATTTTTTTTCTCCAAGTCCTTCTATTGATTTTTTTTGGCAATAATGTTTTAAATTTCAGAAACATATTTTCTTGCCTTTTGTTCATTCCTTTCTGTCGTATCGGTCTGTGTGTCTGTGTCTGTGTGAGCGTGTGTAATAAGCTCTTGAATTAGCTAAAAATACCTAATGGGAATTGTTCACGTTCTTGTCTAAATTGTTTCTTCCAGATCAGCTCTTCTGAGTGTCAGTATCGTTCCCTCTATAGTAAACCAAAGATGTTCTTCACGGTTCCTTGTGCATTCTGATTGTTGACTCCTATCCAGTAATGAATAATTTTGAGGATTGATGTAGGCAGCTCGTCTATGTCGCCTCTACTGTTGTCTATGTGTATAGGTTAGGGCTCTTCATTCAAAAAGTATGCTTAACTGAGAAGCCTGCTTTTAATGGAGCGGAGTGTAACCTGCATTCTGTACCAGAGGGCGTGCAGGTAGAAAAGCCTGGCGTGCCTACCTCTTTCCCCACCTGCCTCCACTCCCTTTCCTCCTTCTTTAACTTTCAAATTTCAGAGTAGGATAAATTCTACTCTCAGGTTCTAGTCTCCATATTAAAAGCACCTTCTCTCTCTGGCCAGATTTTTTAAATTTCCTTACCAAAAAAGTTCACAGTTTTATTTTTCCCTAGGGAGCAATTCTGGATTGCCCATCACTCTGCCAACCGGGAGAGATGGGAGGCATGGAGCCAGTTGGAGCCACTGGAGTTCCATCTCCCTTCTGCCCTCTCTCCCTCAGGGTCTGCTGACTCAGAATCCCGAGCCTGTCTGGGAATTCTGATGCCCACCAGTACCCGAACATTCTCCTTTACGTGTGCCAAGCTGCTTGTTCCTTCACTTTGATTCATCCATTGATATCCTGCCATATACATTATGACTTCCAGAAATCAACCAGAACCTCGTGCCCACCACTGAACTCCCTCTCATCGTTCTTATTTTCATTGGTATATTTCTTTTTTTCCCCTTCTATACAGTCATCAAAATAGGATATTTAGGGGGAAAGCAGGCAACACATGTTCCATGTTTACTGTATGCCAGAAGATTGCTATTTATGGACAGTCTTCTTGTGCCATTACGTCTTGTGGAGCGAAACTCATAAAGGTGAACCAAAAGGATGCAAAACAATATAATGATGAACCATTCTAAGTATTAGGAAAAGCAGCAAAATAAAGGCTGCCATGAGGGAGTCACCTGGGAGACTTACTTAGACTGGCAATGAGGGACGACCTCTTTGAAGAAGTACCATTTAAGATCTAAATTTTGAGTGGGAGTAACCAGGCTGTTAATGAGGAAGGTGTACCAGGACGAAGAAACAGCACATACAAACTCCTGATATTAAAAGATGCTTATTGAAGGAGAACTGAAACGGTACGAGTGTGGGAGGGAAGTTGTTAGCTGGGCGGGGATGTGCAAAGGAGGCTGAGGAGAGACAAGGTCAGTCGTGAAGGGTGCGTGTGTCACACAAAAAAATTTACATTTAACTATTAATGCTGTTGGCACCTATTAAAGGGCTTTAAGTTGAAGAAGGAAGCACTTAAATTTGCAGTTTCCAAAGATTAATTGGACTGCTGTATGCAGAAAAATAAAATAGAGCAAAAGTAGAAACAGGACGTCCAATACGAGGATTATTTTAATAGTCCTGGCAAGAGATGAGGGCTGATGACATTATAGTAGTAGAGGAATATGCTTAGAAAAGGGAATGCGTTAGAGACACATTTTAAAAAGGAACCACGGGTCTCAGTGTGAAACAGAATGTACCGAATGTACCAGGGTACGTGTGGGAGTGGTGAGGGCAAGTTAAGTTACTTAAGGGTTTGGGATGAACAAACGAATGGAAGGAGGTGCTTTTCCTGCAATGGGGAAAAGCTGAAGGGGGAGCAGGGGTAGGGAGTTTTAGGTGTGATGGGAACCAAGGGTCCCACTTTGAACTGGTTAGCATTGAGATTCTTGCAACATGTACTTACAGTTTGCCCTCCGTATTCCTGGAATTCAATCCGTGGTTGGTTGAATTCATGGATTTGGAACCCATGGATACAGAGGGCAAAGTATACGTTATTTCAAGAAGGTAGCTTCACAGCTGGGTGTGGAGCTCAGAAGAGAGTGTCAGATGGATCAAAGGTCAGAGAAGTGGCTGGGAACTCAGGGGACCTGAGCAGAGAGTGTGGGTTGAGAGTCCTTTCAGCAATCCTTCCTTATGCCAACTCTCTCACTTTTCATACCAGACTCTTCTCTCCTGGATAGTGAGAGAAGAATCACGTTTCATAAGCAACACATTGACTTGATTTCTATTGCATGTGTCAGATTCCATACATTATCTTTAGATTCTATAAGAGATTGTTCTTAGATTGTCGTTCTCTGAGTATTTTCCATGCTGCTTTTTCCCTTTTGATCTGAAGGTTCATCTCTATAGGCTCCATGACTTTTACTATATATATACTTTTTAAAAGTTTACTTATTCTTGAAAAATGTGCTATCTGTATATCTGAAAGGCAGATTAAGCTACACAGCTGCAAATCTTTTGCAGATTCTAAAAGACTGAATTGTTTGAACGTCTCACCTATTGACTGATCCTCAGGACCTCTCATACTAAGCAGCGTTTGAAAAAAAATCATTTATTTCATCTTTTGGGTTTTCTATCTTTTCCCTTATCCCTAATATTTAACTCTGTGGGCTTCAATGTCCAGGATGCACCATGCCTTCGCCAGCCCTCCATCCTTTTTGCCCAATATTTTTTCGGAATTTACAGTCATGGTCCCTGTGGTCCATGTCATACGTCAGACAGACCTGACTGCAGAGGGCATAGGTCTGCACACGGACCTCTGGCTCAGCAGCTGTGGGGTGGTAGGGAGGCGGGTCCCAGCAAGTCTATGGCTTACTGAGCGTAACACAGAATGGACCTAAGACAGGAGGACAAATACAAGGCCCCAGCAGCTGCTGAACTTGAACTTCAGCCCTGATTAGGGCTGCCTCAATAACTGGGCAAAGTTGGATTTGAAGGGAGAAGTGATTGGTCTCACGGATGTAGAGAAGGCAGTTGCTAACAATTCAGAAGTCACTAACTAGTTCTAAGACCTCGAACAAGGTTCTTCACTTCTTTTGTGTTCCAAGTCTCCTCTTTTGTAACATGAAGCGGTTTACCCAGCTGATCCCTCGGTGGCCTCCAGCCCTAATGTTGCCTAACGAATGTGTAGCACAAGGCTATTTGGGGCCATACGCCTGACTTTCTGCATTGAGATTTTTCATTAATTTGTAAGCTTTTGTTATTTCAGAGGTGACTTTTGTTGTTAGAAATCCGAGTTGGCTCTAGTGGGCTTGTTATATCGATACTTTTTTCATTTCAGTTAAAGACTTTGATGATAGTTTCCAGTGAGAGCCCGGCAAAATAAAACCATGTTTTCTGTTCTAACATTTGTTTCATCTTCATCTTTTGTCAGCGGCAATATTGCTGTTTGTCGTTTCAACATTTCCCAGGATCACTTCTTCCCTCATCTGGGGCCTTTGAAGTTTCTCTCATCAGAATGAAGGCTTTTGCTAATGGTTCTTCAGGGCTGCTGACTGTGTCAGAGACAGGGCTTTAGGCACGCCTGCTAAGGGTTAGCCAAGGTCTCCAGGCAATCTCTTCTCTTCTTCATAAAGAGAGAGACATTCGATTAGAGGACCAAGATTTGGAGGAAAAAGCTGCCGCAGGGCTCAGTGGCTCACGTTGCTTTAGGGCTGCCGTTTCGAAGTAAGATTATTTATACTCACAGACCCTCTAAGCCTCTTCCAGGTAAGGCCTGGGAGTCCTGGGTTTGGGGCCAGCTGACCTGGTTATCCTTCCTGAGAAGCACAGCTGGTGACTGAAGCTGGCCAGAAAGTCCTTCAGCTGGGAGGGGCCTTGTGTATCCAACGGGTCACAAAGCTTTACAGAAGGTACTTAAACAAAGCTTTCTAGTTGTCTCTACTGAGACCGGTTTCCCCATAAATCCTAAATCAAGGCACAATGCAAATGTGTTTTCAGAGACAACAGGTTGGAAATCAGATTTTTTTTTTTCTGGTTGAAATCAGGTTTGTTCTGGTTTGAAATTAGATTTGTTCTGATCTGAAATCAGATTTGTTCTAGAAAACCCAGAATCTCTGAGACTTCTGTTTTCAGAGACAACAGGTTGGAAAACAGTTTTTTTTTTTCTGGTTGAAATCAGGTTTGTTCTGGTTTGAAATTAGATTTGTTCTGATCTGAAATCAGATTTGTTCTAGAAAACTCAGAATCTCTGAGACTTCTGCTTTCAAGGGAGGCTGAAGTAAGGATGATCTCCTTACCTTCAGGTAGACATCAGAGAGAAATATTAACAGTGATGAATGGAAGGGATAAATAAGTTTTATTATTGCTAAAGGTGATAAGTGAATAAGAAGGGGTTTACTGGAAAGTCACAGAGATTCAGTATTTGAATAGGGAGGGATTTTGGGAATAATCTAAATGCCACCCTTATTTTAAGTAGTCTAAGACCCAGAGAGTTTGTATGGCTTGTCCATCACCCAGAACATTGCCTCACACGTTACATAAGTTGATTAAATATTTTTGGATTAAGTGTCCAGTAACACAAATCTTGGTGACAGTCCTGAATTATGGACATGGAAGGAGAAGAATGGGAATCACTAGACCTCTACTCAAGAATCGTTGACTTTGAAATTCCTTCTTTTCCACGGCCTGTTCTGAACCTCGTTCTAAGCCCTAAGACTTTCACCACCAGAAGCAGTGATTAGAGAGCTGTTTGTGCCCTCCCTTCTACATTTATAGAATATCATCTGTAGGAAAACAAGAGAAACCTAGGTGTCATTCTTCATTACTACGTCTCTGGTACTCCAATTAATTAAGATCTGATTCATTAAAAACCCTGCGTGTTTCTTAACTCCACATGCTTCTACCATCCTGACAACCCTTCACTAGTTCTTCTGCTCCAGTCTTACCCACTTCCTCCTGAATCTAATCTTTAACCTGTTATTAGGGTCATACTTTTCAAAAAGTAAATATATTTACACCAGTCTCCATTTTTCAATGCCTTCATGATAAAATCCAAACTTGTTCAAGTGACACGCCTGTTACGATCTGCCCCCTCACTAAGTCCTTATTCTCATTGTTTCCCATGTTTTTTTGCTTGCATATAATACTTCAGCTGTAGTGAACTTGGTAGTTTGATTTATATTCCATGTTGGTTCATATCTTCCCCAAATTGGATACTTCTTCCCTGCTTCTTGCCATCCCATATCTGCCCACTGGATCTGCCCATCATATACCTTGCAACCCAGAGAGCTTCTCAGATTGTTCCCAGGTAAAGGTGAGACAAGAGGAACCCAGCTATCTGAAACTGATAACAGACTCACTGTCAGGTCCGAATCCTTCTATAACTAACCTCCCCTCATACCAATGAGTGTAGCTGTCCCCACGTTAGAGATGGGGGAAAAACTTACTAATGAGAGATTTAAAATAATGGTCTACAGACATATACCCAACAAGCAGCAAAGACGGATTTGAACCTTGGTTGAACCTTCCTATCAGTACCTCCCACCATTAGGGGGCAGCAGCTACCCCTGTAGAAGGCTGACGGTCGCTCTGCACAACACCTGACTCCTCTTTCTTTCCAAAAAGATAAGCAAAATTTACTTATGCTCATTTATATACAAATCATGGTTGTCTGTACGGAATTTCTTATTTGACTCTGACTCTGGTCTGGAAATAAAACTTTTATTACAGAAGCACTGGTTGTAATTATACTTAAAAACATTTAGAGGCAGATTACAGATTATGCTGGTCACAATAACCATTTTCCCGGGTTGTAATTTCTCTTTTAAAGAAATTTATTTAGTCGTTTATAAAACAGACTAAAAACATTTCCAATATGCTACCACTTGGTGTCGCTACTAGTCTGTATGTAGTTGCCTCAACCATGGTTTCATTTATTCTAGGCAAATAACCTGTTCATTTTAAAGAAATCCTTTCGGGATAAATTGGGATAGGTATATTAGAATTCAAATAAAATTTTTGCTTTTTAATTTTACTTTTTGAAAATTAACAGTGGTCGACTTTGGGTTTATTTCATAAACATACTTCTGAACAAATAAATCTTCTCTAATTAAAAATAAAAAGCCTCAGTTATTGCATCCATCATCTTGGTGCATTGAACAGAAATAACAGGACCTGAAGGAAACTCTGAAAATGTTGCCAAGGGCCAATCAATACAAAGTAAATTGGAACATTTAGAATTGACTTCTTACAACCAGTGATTTGATTATTAGTACCGTTCTAGTTTCCTTGTGCTGAAGATGTTGTAAGCATCTGGGTCCATTGAAGTGGGTAAGTAAAATAATATTGATCGAATAATTATGGTGTAAAGACATTGTGTTAAGTGCTTTATAAGTGTATAAAGTCTAACCATCTTCATCATTATGACTGTTTTTATCCTTTACTTTTGTTTTGATGTTTTGCACCTTACAAAGCACTTTATCTTAATGACTCCCATGAGGCCAAGGATGAATGTCAAAAATATTCAGGGAAACCATGAGAAACAAAAGAAAGACAGGGAAACATCTGTGAGTTGTACTCCCTATTATAATGGATTTATAAAAGTCTATCAGAGTTTATTAGACACACCTTGATATTTGACTGCATATTTTCCCTAGGACTAGATAAGCTCATCAGATACTTTCATGGCTTAAAGAACAACAACATTAAAAACAAAGGCAAAGAGAAAGTAAACGACCATCTCCAGTTTTTCATTTCTATGGTTATAACCTTCTTTCGGGATCCAACACTGGCTGGGTGATGAATCAAGGCCAGCCAAGGTGCATGAGTGTCCGCTATACCATGACTGTCAAATCTTTATGTTAGTATGGATTTCTCCTTGAGGTCTAACACTGTATAGCAAACTGCTTCTTGGAAATTGTCCAGATGCCTGCAGGCATTTCAAACTCAACATCTCTCAAAGGAAAGACATTTCCCATTCTGCATCCCCTGCACCCTACACAGCCCCCACCTACTTTGCCTCCTGTGATTCCAGTCTCACTGAACAGTACCATCGTCCACTCTGTCTCCAAGCCAGAAACTTAGAAGTCATCCTAAGCTTCCCCTTTTTCTTGCCTCCTACCTCCAGCCACTCCTGTCTTCCCATTTGTCCTATGATGTCTCTCAGTCTGCCTTCATCTCCCCGTACCCATGGCTAAAGATCTAGTTCAAGTTCCTGTCATTACTCTCGGAAAAGGGCTATTTCCTAGTTCCGGTTTGTCCTCTATTCTGCCAGACTGTTACCAAAACCAGTCAGGAAAATCTAATCGAGTCTCACCCCTGCTCAGAGTTTTCCAGTAGCCAACCATTAACTACGCAATGAAATACTCCCTTTTATGTCGTAAAGAGAATCCTCAGGGTCTAATAACACAGTCCTCTGTTAAGATTTGTGCTACAGCAACACCACACTACCCAGTCAATGAAGAAATCAGTGACAGTGTGATTTGGTGGCTAATGAACTTGCATGGCAATCCCTCCAATTGTCACATCACCATTAAAACTTTCTTTTTGGGGTCCTGAAGTTTTTACTGGGTTCACAAATCCTCAGAAAGAATGATTAACTGAATGTGTGAATGCATGTGGAAGGTGTTGGGAATAGTACAAAGACTTACTAGTTAATACATACTTTTTTTTTTTTTTTTTTTTTCCGGTACGCGGGCCTCTCACTGTTGTGGCCTCTCCCGTTGTGGAGCACAGGCTCTGGATGCACAGGCTCAGCGGCCATGGCTCACGGGCCCAGGCGCTCCGCGGCATGTGGGATCTTCCCGGACCGGGGCACGAACCCGTGTCCCCTGCATCGGCAGGCAGACTCTCAACCACTGCGCCACCAGGGAAACCCAATACATACATTTTTAGTTATCTTGCTAAGGAGCCTCACGACACAGACATGGATCCTGTGTTTAGAGTCTGGGGTGTGGCTAGAGGATGCTGCAGGGACCCTGGACTTCCTTCAGCAGGTAGCTTGGGGCCATTGCTGGGAGGAGCTCTGCTTGCATAATTCTCACTGCCACAGATGGCTGGATAACCTTGGGTAAGTTATTTGACGTCAGTTTTTCCCAAGCAAAGTTAAAATAGCAACATTAACCTACCCCGACAGGCATGTTAATAAGCGCATTTTCCCCAAAAGTGCCATGTACGAATTTTCATTAGTCATAGGGCTACAATAATAGTTAATTTTCCCTAGTTCTCCTTGTTCTTTACTGCTCATTCAAGCAAAAGATGTTACTGAAGGGACTGAGGTGGTGGTGAGGGGAAGTTGCAAAATATGCTGATGTACTAAATAAGTTGCAGAGACAATATAAAACGCCATCCAGACTGCAGAAGACCTTCTGATTTCCATCCCAACTAATCAGTAGTGATTCTACTGCAAACTCTTATCTCTTCTCTCAAAGTCAGCTCCTCTGCCAAGGACAAATATAATCTAACCAGAATGGCAAAAATAATAACTAATGCATATAACCCCTGAAAATTTGTGAATAGTTTTCCCATGTGACATCTCACTTCATTAAGCTTCATGCTCACCTTGTTAAGAGGGTCTTTTAAAAAATCACTTCTAGGGGCTTCCCTGGTGGCGCAGTGGTTGAGAGTCCGCCTGCCGATGCAGGGGACGCGGGTTCGTGCCCCGGTCTGGGAAGATCCCACATGCCGCGGAGCGCCTGGGCCCGTGAGCTATGGCCGCTGAGCCTGCGCGTCCGGAGCCTGTGCTCCGCAACGGGAGAGGCCACAGCAGTGAGAGCCCCAACGGGAGAGGCCACAGCAGTGAGAGGCCCGCATATTGCAAAAACAAAAAATCATTTCTATTTTACAGCTGAAAAACAGAAAACAAAGACAATGAAACTAAGAAATTTGTCCAAGATTAGAGACTAAGTTAACATCATGTTAGATTTTTTTTTGTAGAGAAATCTTTTAATTGTTTGAAGGTGGGAAGAAAGTTACTATCAGTTTTAAAACAGAAAACAACCTTAGAAGAATGTGATTTAATATTATGGAAGGTGGCACTGAATTTACCTCTCCATGCCATCTGTGTCTAATGTGGACACAGTTCACTATCTATCTCAACTCTATGAATTCCCCCAAACCTGCCGCAGTCTGACTCCCCTCCAGGCTAGGCCCAGAGTACACGAAGTCAAGTTCGGACACAGCCATTGTTTTGCCAGTAGCTGCAGAGCAAGGAGAGGACAGCTCCCAGCAGGTGCTGGCCATGGTTCTAGTGAATAATTCATTGGGACTGCCACCAGCTGGGGAACATCCTTCTTCCACTGATTACTTGCTTTTTATCCACCCATTTATCTTCATTAAAGACTTTGTTTCCTCTCAACAACTTGTCTCCAATTTTCCCATTTAAAGCTATTTTTCCCTCCCTGGCTTTGAGGTTTTAGATACACTCTTTTCCTTCCCATACCAATGCTAACCACAAATTCCCTGTGCAATGAAAGTTTAAATCCTAAACTTTCACTATTGAGACTTAACCAAATGTCACAATGTTCAGTATTGACTTCATTAGCATAGGGTACAGACTAATGGAAAATTAGCCCTCTGGTCAACTACTGTGACCCTTCACTTAGAGACTTTTTCTGTGTGAAGATAACTATGGGTCTTCCCTTTGTCAAGGACAAGTTTCAATTTCCAGAGCTCACTTTCTAAACAAGTCAATTAAAAGTAATCTGGGAAGCGGATGTTAGATTTCTCACATTCCAAAATTATTAAAAAATACATACTCAGTAGTCAATGTAAGTTTTATTTTCCCTCCCTCTGTATTTCAGTGATATTGAGTGGAAAATAATACAGGTTGTTTAGTTTTGTGTGGTTAATTTAAAAAATATGCTCAGGGTTATTATGATTCTAGTGCCCTGATCCTTTTGTTATGCACTGA
Organism: Monodon monoceros; assembly: GCF_005190385.1. NCBI lineage: Eukaryota > Metazoa > Chordata > Mammalia > Artiodactyla > Monodontidae > Monodon > Monodon monoceros. The sequence continues at coordinate 11,812,695 of NW_021703765.1, read as the reverse complement.
ATTCTAATCTTATGATTTTACTAATAATATGATTAGTGGAAAAATTACCACCTGATAATTTCTGAGCTCATTCTTTCTAATCTTTTTCAGATAATGGGTACCATGTTGCCAGTATTCAACCAACTATGAGTTTTGAAAAATCATTGTAAGTCAATTAAGTTTCTTGACTAATTCCCTTAATAGCCCAGGGCATTCGTCATTCAGACCTATTGCTTAATATATGTCATGTTTCCCAAGCATTTTCTCACTTATTCTTTGTAAATAGCAATTTTTACAAACTCTTCATTAGTTCCTAATTGTTGAAATTTATCTTCTTCATTACACCTGCTAAAGACCGATTTTAAAATGAGTTAATTTTCCCTGCTACTTTAGAGTTATTATATCTTATATCCTTTGTTTATTACAGGATTTAAATTATTCCAGTATATTTTGCCTTTGGCTTTGGAAACAGCTGAAAAATCCTTTGTGTGTATTTAGCATAATCCATAATAACTAAAATTTGGGCATTTTGAGAATAAAGATTTTTCTCTTCATTAAAAGTTATGTAGTAACATTACATCTACATCCTGCTAAATAAAGCATTAAACAGGTTTAGCGACTGAAGCTTATAACCCACTCAGCTTTTGTTTTAGAAATATTTTACTACGAAGCAAACCATGGGGGTTTACCCCAGTATCTACACTAGAAGTCTTTCTCTCCACTCACCTCAGAAAATTTGGTCGTAAATAATTACATTTTATTTCTTTAAAGGTTACTCAGGCAAGTTTTTGTCTGGATGGAAAGTTTCTAGTCTTTCATATTTTAACTTTTTTCATCTATAACTTTTATCTCCATTTCAATATTTGCAACCAAAATGCATTTGAATACGGAAAAATTGTAAATATTTTGAATTTAATAGATATCTGCAAAATTGTGCTTTTATTTTCTCTTCTCTTTAGTTGCACACTGAAGGGGTCAGGGTCTGAATACATAAGTCTACCTTTCATATCTGAAGTAATAGTTTGCAGAATCCCAATAAGTGCAGGTGTAATTAATAAGGTTTTATAATAGTGCTAAAAAGTGACGTCAAAGGTCAAAAACAGAAAACTAACACAACTGCAAAACGCAGAGAATCCTTTTCCGATGTTAATTTCTACCTCTCATCAGCTAAGACTTAGGAGTCTGGGGCCACTCTCCATCCTGCTAACCTTCCAGCTTCCATTTTCAAGTCTAGGCTGATTGCTCTGCATCACTGGACAAGACTCCCTCCCTCCTGGGGTCCCAGCTTCACTCCCCTTTTGGCTGCAAGTTAAACGTGGGTCTCACCCAGTGCTTTTGCCAGAACACCCAGGTCCGCCCGGATTTCTATGTGCATCAGCGCTTTCCAGCACCACCCTGCCCTCTCTGCCCGTCCTGCCTCTTCCCCACTCCCCCTGCCACCAATCTCCAAGTCCTTTTCCCTCGTGTTATGCACCCCCCAGCCCGGCTGCCAGGCGTGGGGTCCAGCCTTTCCATCTGGAGCAGCAGATTCTGCTTCCCTCACAGCTACTCTCAGAATTGACAGTTTCACTAAAAACAAACAAACAAAAAGCCCCACACTCAAAACAAAACAAACAAATACAACACTTACTATCTTCCTTCACAGAGTACAAGGCGAGACAGATGGGCCGGGTCTCACACTTCTTTCCTGCGTTTTGGACCATCGTGTTTTCTTCTTCCCAGGGGGTGCACATCAATGTGTTCAATTAGCCACAGAGGGAGCCTGTGACGCCCTTATGCCTTCTCTGTCATTCACTCAGCACTGCTCAAGGCTCAACGCTTGGATGTAATGTAAACACACCCCTTCTCCTTTTCCAGCCACTACATCACCTCTGACCCCCGCCCCCTTCAAATCCCGGTTCTTTAGGTTGGCACAGTCCCAAGGACACTTTTAGTCACAGAGTCCTGAAGCACATGGGACATTCAGCGTGAGGTCATCTAGATTGAGGGTGTCTGTCCCCCCAGGTGTCACCTGTTGGTCTACTCTTGCCATTCTGCCACTTCTGTGGAGAGCTGAAGCCACCGGGTGGAGGCTGGCCAGACCTTCTAACAGATTTCCTTGCAAACTCTCCGCCTCCTTCCTTAATTTCCTGTGTCTGTGTCCAGCTCTGCGGTGTTTTCTTTTCATTCTCCTCACCCTTTTCAGTGCATTGCGGTCCTTCAGGATTGCATGGTCTATGATGGTCTGACACTGATGGCTGGTTACTGCCTGGCTTTCAGGTTCTCATTCTCAAATGGTTTCCAAACTGTGGAATGAGAAATCCTGGGTGAAATGTTACAGTCATTTATGTCGTATCAGAAGCATTTCATCTGGGAGCTCAGAAGTCTTTGGTGCACAGGAGGTGGCTCTCATTGCCCTCATTCTAGGGCCTTATTCTCATCAAGGTTGACTGCTGGTAGGACTTGGTCCTTTGAGTCCAAGTGCTTCTCATGCAGAATCAGAGCAATTCATGGTGAGGCCAATCCTTCCTTGACAGTGGGGAAGGGCTGTGTGGTCTGCGGAAGTTTGAATACCTGTTTGATGGTAAACAGCATGCCTAGGGGGGCATACAGGGATGTTTTTTGGATTGCTATTTATACCTTAGAGTGGTTGTCAGATGTGTTATTTCCATAGATACCACCAGGTGGGAAGTGGGTTAGGGACCCTCAGGCACAGAATGGATGTTAATGTTGTTCTAAAATAGGGAAGCACTATTGTGATGAAGCATGAAGTAGCACAAGATGCAGAGGGCTCTAGTTTCTGATGGAAACTAGTTTACAATGTAGTAGAGAGTTGATTCTTCATAGAAAATATATCCTGCTCTGGTTAAATAAAGGCTTGCTCTCTCCCTCCCCCCACCCCCGTATTGTTATCTCTGGACACAGTATGTTGCTCATGGCCAGATTCTATATAATCCAGTCACCCTGGTAGTTTGGGCATGCCTCAAGGAATGGCTCTGTGTGTAAATCAAGCCTCTAGAATGCTTTGGCTTTGGAAGGTCATGCCCGTGTTGGCATGCTGTGACAATAGTTGAACATCACACTGTGGAAGGACCATCCTCACCCTCTGGTATCTAGAGAACCTGTTTCTAGGCTGGAAATGGCAGTGAGTTCTTCAGTCACTATAGCCCCCAAACTACCATGTCGGCAGTGGCTATCACTGAAGAGCACATGACCTTCTGGCATTGAGCATGCTTTTAATTCCTTTTCCTTGGAGGGACACCAGTCAAACTGACCCTTTGGATTTGAAGGAACCCAGGTAAGTGCTTGTTGTCTAGGAAAGAAAGGAAGACACTGCCACAAAGTGGGAACTGGAGTTCAGAAAAAATTTAATCAGAGTAGTAAACAGGTGGGTACTCTATGGTATTGCTCAAGACATAGCAGTAACTAAATCACTAAAATAACTTTATCCCTGACATTTTTCTTCTTGTGTGGTGCTAGCCAAAGAAACCACATTATGTTATGAACCAAATTATGTTATGAAATAACGCATGAGGTTTCTATTTCAATGTTTTTTGCTAGCAAGTTCACTTAACTTCACACTGAATCTGCCTTACCAAAATCTTTATTAATGTAGATGATCGAAGGAAATTGTACCAGTTGCTTTTCTTTTACTCACTAATAACAGAATTCAGAAACTGGCAAAAAGGAAAACTTATAGAATCAACCACTGCTAGACTTAGGCTCTTGACCGATTTCATCAGAGTTCAGTTTTTCTCCATTACTGGGCTCTGCCTTCTATTGCATTGCCTTTACTCTCTGATTTCACGTGGTGGCCCCCAACATTTCTGGGCTCATGAATGTCCAGAATTAAAGTCAGCAGATGCAAGAGCATAATTCTTTTCCATTAGTAAGAAAAAGCCTTATGAAGCTGATAGACCAGGACTGGATCACACAGCCATGCCTACGTTCATCAATATGGATGGGTGAGTCCTCTGCTCTGATGGGTCAGACATGAGTCACTTGCCCACCCTAGCATTGAAGATGGATTGGAAATGGAGGAGATGTGGTTTCCCATAGAAAGTTCAGAGTACTGTAGAGATGATTTCCACCCATTACTCTGCTGTTTAGACCGGGCACATTGGACAATGGTGTAAAGAAAAGTGAGAGCCACTAAGAAACAGATTCATCCCTTTCCAGCCCTTCCCTGTCAATCTCTGCCTTTATCACTCAGGCATGACTAGACAGAAGCTTACCTTTTTTATTCTCTATTCCTGCAGCACATCGGTGTGATAGGGAAGATCCAGGAAAAATCATCTTACAAATGTGCCCAAATGAAAAACCATAAAACTAACTGTAGCGGGGGAGAGTAAGAAGGTGAAGTGAAAATCAGTAATTGGGGCAGCAGCCTTGGAGGCCCGTGGCTGGCAGTGACGGTCCCAGCGCTGTTTGCTATGCCCCCGGCTGGGCGCGAGGGAGGCTTTGGACAACTTGGCTTCACACAGCACAGCTGTCTGCCTGAGGGCCCTACATCCCGGGGAAGCAGCTTTTACAGGCCCCTCTTATCCTGCTCACGCACAGGAGCGTGGCTGCAATGCCAGGGAAGCAAGATGAGCTTGTTGCCTCTGGAGGAGCCCTGTCGTTGTGGCTTTTATCCCCTGTGAGGCAGCCTTGATGGAGCATTTTATTTGACTGTTCATTTGAAATTGAGATGTAGTCATGAGCAGACGTCTCTCACGTGTAGGTGACCGGGGGGAGCAGATGGACCCTCGGAAACAGAAATTCATTTTTCGTGTGATTGTCTGTAGCGATTAAGCAGGAAAGAAACACCAGAGAAAACCATGAGGGTAGAACGAGGCCGGGGGCGACCTTCAAGATGGCGGAAGAGTAAGACGCGGAGATCACCTTCCTCCCAACAGATACACCAGAAATACATCTACACGTGGAACAACTCCTACAGAACACCTACTGAACGCTGGCAGAAGACCTCAGACCTCCCAAAAGGCAAGAAACCCCCCACGTACCTGGGTAGGGCAAAAGAAAAAAGAATAAACAGAAACAAAAGGATAGGGACGGGACCTGCACCTCTGGGAGGGAGCCGTTTCCACACACTAGGAAGCCCCTTCGCGGGCGGAGACTGCGGGTGGCGGAGGGAGGAAGCTTCGGAGCCGCGGAGGAGAGCACAGCAACAGGGGTGCGGGGGGCAAAGCGGAGAGATTCCCGCACAGAGGATCGGGGCCGACCGGCACTCACCAGCCTGAGAGGCTTGTCTGCTCACCCGTCGGGGCGGGCGGGGCTGGGAGCTGAGGCTCAGGTTTCGGTCGGAGCGCAGGGAGAGGACTGGGGTTGGCGGCGTGAACACAGCCTGCAGGGGTTAATGCACCACGGCTGGCCGGGAGGGAGTCCGGGAAAAGTCTGGAGCTGCCGAAGAGGCAAGAGACTTTTTCTTACCTCCTTGTTTCCTGGTGCGCGAGGAGAGGGGATTAAGAGCGCTGCTGCTTAAAGGAGCTCCAGAGACGGGCGCGAGCCGCGGCTAAAAGCGCGGACCCCAGAGACAGGCATGAGACGCTAAGGCTGCTGCTGCCGCCACCAAGAAGCCGGTGTGCGAGCACAGGTCACTCTCCACACCCCACTTCCGGGGAGCCTGTGCAGCCCGCCACTGCCGGGTTCCCGGAATCCAGGGACAACTCCCCCGGAAGAACGCACGGCGTCAGGCTGGTGTAACGTCACGCCGGCCTCTGCCGCTGCAGGCCCGCCCCGCACTGCGTGCCCCTCCCTCCCCGCCCCCGGCCTGAGTGAGCCAGAGCTCCCGAATCAGCGGCTCCTTTAACCCTGTCCTGTCAGAGCGAAGAACAGACGCCCTCCGGCGACCTACACGGAGAGGCGGGGCCAAATCCAAAGCTGAGCCCCGGGAGCTGTGCGAACAAAGAAGGGAAAGGGAAATCTCTCCCAGCTGAGCCTCAGAAGCAGCGGATTAAAGCTCCACAATCAACTTGATGTACCTGCATCTGTGGAATTCGTGAATACACAACGAATCATCCCAAATTGAGGCAGTGGACTTTGGGAGCAGCTGTAGACGTGGGGTTTCCTTTCTGCATCTAATTTGTTTCTGGTTTTATGTTTATCTTAGTTTAGTACTTAGAGTTTATTATCACTGGTAGATTTGTTTATTGACTTGGTTGCTCTCTTCCTTTTTTTTAAAAAAAAAAAAATATATATTTCCTTTTTCTCTTTTTGTGAGTGTGTATGTGTATACTTCCGTGTGCGATTTTGTCTGTATAGGTTTGCCTTTACCATTTGTCCTAGGGTTCTATCTGTCCTTTTTTTTTTTAAACTATAGTTTTTAGCACTTGTTATCATTGGTGGATTTGTTTATTGGTTTGGGTGCTCTCTTCTTTCTTTTACTACTTTTTGAATTTTAATAACTATCTATTTTATTTTATTCTATTTTCTTTTATCTTTCTTTCTTTCTTTTTTTCTCCCTTTTCTTCTGAGCTGTGTGGCTGACAAAGTCTTGATGCTCCAGCTGGGTGTCAGGCCTGAGCCTCTGAGGTGGGAGACCCGAGTTCAGGACATTGGTCCACCAGAGACCTCCCAGCTCCCATGTAATATCAATCTGCAAGAGCTCTCCCAGAGATCTCAATCTCAACACTGAGACCCAGCTCCACTCAATGAAGAGCAAGATCCAGTGCTGGACACCTTATGCCAAACAACTAGAAAGACAGGAACACAACCCCACCCATTAGCAGAGAGGCTGCCTAAAATCATAATAGGGTCACAGACACACCAAAACACACCACCAGACACGGTCCTGCCCACCAGAAAGACAAGATCCAGCCTCAACCACCAGAATACGGGTACCAGTCCCCTCCACCAGGAAGCCAGCAAAACCCACTGAACCAACCTTACCCACTGGGGGCAGACACCAAAAACAACGGGAACTACAAACCTGCAGCCTGTGGAAAGGAGACCCTAAACACAGTAAGTTAAGCAAAATGAGAAGACAGAGAAATACACAGCAGATGAAGGAGCAAGGTGAAAACCCATCAGACCAAACAAATGAAGAGGAAATAGGCAGTCAACCTGAAAAAGAATTCAGAGTAATGATAGTAAAGATGATCCAAACTCTTGGAAATAGAATGCAGAAAATACAAGAAAGGTTTAGCAAAAACCTAGAAGAACCAAAGAGCAAACAAACAATGATGAGCAACACAATAAATGAAATAAAAAATTCTCTAGAAGGAATCAATAGCAGAATAACTGAGGCAGAAGAACAGATAAGTGACCTGGAAGATAAAATAGTGGAAATAGTTACAGCAGAGCAGAATAAAGAAAAAAGAATGAAAAGAATTGAGGACAGTCTCAAAGACATCTGGGACTACATTAAACACACCAATATTTGAATTATAGCGGTCCCAGAAGGAGAGAAAAAGAAAGGGTCTGAGAAAATATTTGAAGAGATTATATTGGAAAGCTTCCCTAATATGGGAAAGAAAATAGTCAATCAAGTCCAGGAAGCGCAGAGTCTCAAACAGGATAAATCCAAGGAGAAACACACCAAGACACATATTAATCAAACTATCAAAAATTAAATACAAAGAAAAAATATTAAGGGAAAAGCAACAAATAGCATACAAAGGAATCCCCATAAGATTAACAGCTGAACTTTCAGCAGAAACTCTGCAAGCCAGAAGGGTGGGGCAGGACATATTTAAAGTGATGAAAAGGAAATATCTACAACCAAGATTACTCTACCCAGCAAGGATCTCAGTCAGATTCGATGGAGAAATTAAAACCTTTACAGACAAGCAAAAGCTAAGAGAATTCAGCATCACCAAACCATCTTTACAACAAATGCTAAAGGAAGTTCTCTAGGCAGGAAACACAAGAGAAGGAACAGACCTACATAACAAACCCAAAACAATTAAGAAAATGGGAATAGGAACATATACATTGAAAATTAAATGTAAATGGATTAAATGCTCCAACCAAAAGACATAGACTGGCTGAATGGATACAAAAACAAGACCCATATATATACTGTGTACAAGAGACCCACTTCAGACCTAGGGACACATACAGACTGAAAGTGAGGGGATGGAAAAAGATATTCCATGCAAATGAAAATTAAAAGAAAGCTGGAGTAGCAACTCTCATATCAGAAAAAATAGACTTTAAAATAAAGACTATTACAAGAGACAAAGAAGGACACTACATAATGATCAAGGGATCAATCCAAGAAGAAGATACAACAATTGTAAATATTTATGCATCCAGCATAGGAGCACCTCAATACATAAGGCAAATGCTAACAGCCATAAAAGGAGAAATTGAGAGTAACACAATAATAGAAGGGGATTTTAACACCCCACTTTCACCGATGGACAGATCATCCAAAATGAAAATAAATAAGGAAACACAAGATTTAAATGATACACTAAACAAGATGAACTTAACTGATATTTATAGGACATTCCATCCAAAAACAACAGAATTCACTTTCTTCTTAAGTGCTCATGGAGCATTCTCCAGGATAGATCATATCAAGGGTCACAAATCAAGCTTTGGTAAATTTAAGAAAATTGAAATTGTATCAAGTATCTTTTCTGACCACAACTCTATGAGACTAGACAGAAATTACAGGAAGAAATATGTAAAAAATACAAACACATGGAGACTAAACAATACACTACTAAATAACCAAGAGATTATTGAAGAAATCAAAGAGGAAATTAAAAAATACCTAGAAACAAATGACAATGAAAACACCGTGACAAAAAACCTATGGGATGCATCAAATGCAGTTCTAAGAGGGAAGTTTATAGCAGTACAGCCCTACCTCAAGAAACAAGAAAAATCTCAAATAAAAAACCTAACTTTATACCTAAAGCAATTAGAGAAATAAGAACAACCCCCCCCAAAGTTAGCAGAAGGAAAGAAATCATAAAGATCAGATCAGAAATAAATGAAAAAGAAATGAAGGAAACAATAGCAAAGATCAATAAAACTAAAAGATGGTTCTTTGAGAAGATGAACAAAATTGATAAACCATTAGGCAGACTCACCAAGAAAACAAAGGAGAAGACTCAAATCAATAGAATTAGAAATGAAAAAGGAGAAGTAACAACTGACACTGCAGAAATACAAAGGATCATGAGGGATTATTACAAGAAACTCTATGCCAAAAAATGTACAGCCTGGAAGAAATGGACAAATTCTTAGAAAAGCACAACTTTCTGAGACTGAACCAAGAAGAAACAGGAAAAATAAACAGACTAATCAAAAGCACTGAAATTGAAACTGTGATTAAAAATCTTCCAACAAACCAAAGCCCAGGACCAGATGGCTTCACAGGTGAATTCTATCAAACATTTAGAGAAGAGCTAACACCTATCCTTCTCAGACTCTTCCAAAATATAGCAGAGCACTCCCAAAATATAGCACTCCCAAACTCATTCTACAAAGCCACCATCACCCTGATACCAAAACCAGGCAAAGATGTCACAAAAAAAGAAAACTACAGGCCAATATCTCTGATGAGCATAGATGCAAAAATCCTCAACAAAATATTAGCAAACAGAATCCAACAGCACATTAAAAATGTCATACACCATGATCAAGTGGGGTTTATCCCAGGAACGTAAGGATTCTTCAATATATGCAAATCAATCAATGTGATACACCATATTAACACATTGAAGGAGAAAAACCATATGATCATCTCAATAGATGCAGAAAAAGCTTCTAACAAAATTCAACACCCGTTTATGATAAAAACCTTCCAGAAAGTAGGCACAGAGGGAACTTACCTCAACATAACAAATGTCATATATGACAAACCCACAGCCAACATCCTCCTTAATGGTGAAAAACTGAAACTATTTCCACTAAGATCAGGAACAAGACAAGGTGGCCCACTCTCACCACTCTTATTCAACATAGTTTTGGATGTTTTAGCCACAGCACTCAGAGAAGAAAAAGAAATAAAAGGAATCCAAATCGGAAAAGTAGAAGTAAAGCTGTTACTGTTTGCAGATGACATGATACTATATATAGAGAATGCTAAAGACGCTACCAGAAAACTACTAGAGCTAATCAATGCATTTGGTAAAGTAGCAGGATAAAAAATTAATGCACAGAAACTCTTGCATTCCTATACACTAATGATGAAAAATCTGAAAGTGAAATGAAGGAAACACTCCTATTTACCATTGCAACAAAAAGAATAAAATACCGAGGAATAAACCTAACTGAGACAAAAGACTTGTATGCAGAAAAGTATAAGACACTGATGAAAGAAATTAAAGATGATACAAACAGATGGAGGGATATACCATGCTCTTGGATGGGAAGAATAAACACTGTGAAAATGACTGTACTACCCAAAGCAATCTACAGATTCAACGCAATCCCTATCAAAATACCAATGGCATTTGTCACAAAACTAGAACAAAAAATTTCACAATTTTTATGGAAACACAGAAGACCCTGAATAGCCAAAGCAATCTTGAGAAAGCAAAACGGAGCTGGAGGAATCAGTCTCCCTGACTTCAGACTATACTACAAAGCTACAGTAATCAAGACATTATGGTACTGGCACAAAAACAGAAATACAGATCCATGGGACAGGATAGAAAGCCCAGAGATAAACTCACGCACATGTGGTCACCTTATCTTTGATAAAGGAGGCAAGAATATACAATGGAGAAAAGACAGCCTCTTCAATAAGTGATGCTGGAACAACTAGACAGCTACATGTAAAAGAATGAAACTTGAACACTTCCTAACACCATACACAAAAATAGACTCAAAATGGATTAAAAATCTAAGCGTAAGGCCAGACACTATCAAACTCTTAGAGGAAAACATAGGCAGAACACTCTATGACATAAATCACAGCAAGATCCTTTCTGACCCACCTCCTAGAGAAATGGAAATAAAAACAAAAATAAACAAATGGGACCTAATGAAACTTAAAAGCTTTTGCACAGCAAAGGAAACCATAAACAAGACAAAAAGACAACCCTCAGAATGGGAGAAAATATTTGCCAATGAAGCAACTGACAAAGGATTAATCTCCAAAATACACAAGCTGCTCATGCAGCTCAATATCAAAACCACAAGCAACCCAACCCAAAAATGGGCAGAAGACCTAAGTAGACATTTCTCCAAAGAAGATATACAGATTGCCGACAAACACGTGAAAGGATGCTCAACATCACTAATCATTAGAGAAATGCAAATCAAAAGTACAATGAGGCATCACCTCACACGGGTCAGAATGGCCAACCTCAAAGAATCTACAAACAAGAGATGCTGGAGAGGGTGTGGAGAAAAGGGAACCCTCTTGCACTGTCAGTGGGAATGTAAATTGATACAGCCACTATGGAGAACAGTATGGAGGTTCCTTAAAAAACTAACAGTGGAACTGCCATATGATCCAGCAATCCCACTACTGGGCATATACCCTGATAAAACCATAATTCGAAGAGTCATGTACCAAAATATTCACTGCAGCTCTATTTACAATAGCCAGTACATGGAAGCAGCCTAAGTGTCCATCGACAGATGAATGGATAAAGATGTGGCACATATATACAATGGAATATTACTCAGCCATAAAAAGAAATGAAATTGAGTTATTTGTAGTGAGGTGGATGGACCTAGAGACTGTCACACAGAGTGAAGTAAGTCAGAAAAAGAGAAACAAATACCGTAAGCTAACACATATATATGGGATCTAAAAAAAAAAAAAAAAGGTTCTGAAGAACCTAGTGGCAGGACAGGAATAAAGACGCAGATGTAGAGAATGGACCTGAGGACACGGGGTGGGGGGGGAGGGTAACCTGGGATGAAGTGAGAGAGTGGCATGGATATATATACACTACCAAACGTAAAAAGGATAGCTGTTGGGGAACAGCTGCATGGCACAGGGAGATCACCTCGGTGCTTTGCGACCACCTAGGGGGTGGGATAGGGAGGGTGGGAGGGAGACACAAGAGGGAGGGCATATGGGGATATATGTATACGTATAGCTGATTAACTTTGTTATACAGCAGAAGCTAACACACCATTGTAAAGCAATTATACTCCAATAAAGATGTTAAAAAAAAAAAAGAACGAGGCTGAACTTTCTGTCTCATGCACCCCGTATGCAGGCTGGAGGAGAAGCTGGGTGCCTGGGGCTGCTTTGCCTGCTGACTTGTCCTAAGCTGTGTGAGGACAGGAGGACACGGCCAGCCTGGGTACTCTGTGGACTGCAGGGAAGAGCACAGACCTAATGAATAGACAGCCAATGTTGACTTGCTCTATGACCTTGAATAAAAACTGTATCCTCTGAGGTTTTATTTATTATATTAAATTATAGTATATATTTTTAAGATTTGACTAAGTGATTGCTAAAGTGCCTACTGGCTCTGAAATCCTATGAGTCTTTCGGCTGAATCTCAACGTTCTCTTTATCATTATCATCACTGTCATGTCCTGGGCACTGTACTCAACCTTTACAGCCATGATCCCATTTTATCCTCACTTCAGGCTTACCAAGTCTATATTGGTGCCATCACCTCACAGATGAGGATACTGTCTCCCAGAAAAGTGACATGACTTGGTCTAGGTGACTTAACCATGAAGAGGCAGAACTAGGAAATAGAGCCGAGATTGCTTTGATTCCAAAGTCCATGGTGCCTACCTAGAGGAAGACAATATCTCTGCCAATGATGCATTAATTTATGACATTTTAAAATTCACGCATTAATTTATGACAATCCTTTAGCCAAATCTATCTAAAATCAAATACAGATCGTTATATTTTTGAACCAGGGGTGAGTGGCTCCCTTTACAATGCTTATTAAAAGTGATACCGTGCAGGGCCCTGTGGGGCTCCTGGGCTCAAAAACCTTCCTGTGTCCCCCATTCCTTGATTACAGGAAATAGGCTTCATTCAGCTTCCATGACCCTCCCTGAGTTCCAATGGGCAGGTTCAAACAGTCGCTAATTAGGGAGGGGAGGGGATGTGGAGACCAGGGAGGAACAGTCAAAAGAAACAACAGGGCAGCCTTGCGGCAGGGTCCAGGTTCCCCCTCATAGGATGCACATAACAATACCTTTGAGCTGTTTTGCAGTATCTTTTGCAGATACTGAAACCCCAACCAGGTGGGAGAAGTTAACTGACTGCTGCCCACCAGCACGTAGACCCCAGACTGGCTGAAACCAGAAGGTTGATGATGCTGACTCCCTATTACCTCACCACCAACCAATCAGAACAATGTCCATGAGCTGACCACGCCCTGCTCCTTGAACACTCTAAGATGCCTCACTACCCCCTCCAGATCGGGACACACAGTTTTGAGGGCACTAGCCCGCTGTGGCCCCCTTTGCCCGGCAAAGCAATAAAGCTATTCTTTTCTACTTCACCCAAGACTCTGTCTCTGAGACTTAATTCGGTGTTGGGGTACAGAGTCCGGATTCGGCTTCATTAGCTTATATTAAAGATGAGAATAAAGATACTATTTGTACTGTAATATGATAAGTTAACTTAGCTGAAGTAAGAAATGTGTGGACACTAGCTGACACACTGTTGGTATGAAACAACTTACAGTTCTTTTCTCCCTTGATTAAACGAGGTTAAGACCGTAAGAAAGAAGCCATCACTTTGATATTGCTGCGCTGAGCAATGTCAATTGGGTTTCTAATAATCTTTTATTAGGGTTTGTGAATGAAAAGCCGAAGTCAAGGAACAAGTTCAGTCTGAAATCAAATATGGCCTAGACGTGGCTCTCAAATCAATGGCACAGAATCTTCTAAGAGATTATCTGTATTCACTGAAAGCCCGAAGGGCACAACGAGAATGTGCGGGAGGAAACCAGAGATGTCAGCGCCATAAAAGAAACAACTTTCTAACAATTTAAGCTGCTCAAAGAATGAACAAAGGGCTTCAGAAGACAGTGTGTCTTCTGTCATCCTAAGTCTTTAGATGGCACGGGGAGAAGAAGGTCCTTTGTTAGGTGGGGTTGCGCCTGAAGACCTTTATAAACTCAGTGCTAAGACTCTGTGCCTCAGAGACGCTATGAATCTGCTAAGATTTAATGGCTATTGTGGAGAGCCAAACACCTCAGGCTGCATTTTTAATTCACTTACTCATTCATTTAAGGTTTTTGTTTTTTTTTTTAGTGCATCTGTGAACCAAGCCCTGGTCTAAGCATCAGGGATATAAGATGAGTAAGATTTCTTCCCTTCAGTGAGCTAAAGTATAAAAAGGGAGAGACACATGTAAAATAGAAAATGTAATAATGCTTCACTGATGCTATATTAGAAGACAGTATAAGGTATAGCGAAATATAAAAATGGAGGTAATCAGTGCTTCCTGTTTTGGGTTTAATAACTTATTTTCTTTGTTAGTTTGGCCTAATCTTTGATTTTGAACATTCTGATTCAGTCTCTAGCTTTTTCTGTACCAGTTCTCCATATTTGCTCTGTAAATTGCAGTCAAAGGGAAAAGACACTCTTCAACACCACTTCAAATAGAAATTGACTTCCTGCTGGTAAGTCTACCTGGAGATACAACTTGAGATTTAGCAGTGCAGGTTGTGGTTGGAATGATGAGAAAGGGTGAGTTTAGCCTGGGACAGGAGGTAAAAGGAGAAAACAGAACCAAACAACAGTAAACGATAGTAGGAGTTCACTGGTCCATATATACTTTTGGGTTGTTTAGTTTCCACCAATAGAATCAAAGCATCTACTGACTGTGGAATGACACAGCTTTGGGGATGCAAAGCACAATTCTTAAATCACTACTTAAACCAACATAACACATTAAAAAAAATCTAGAATGAGCTACCATCACACAAGCTGAGACTGTTGCTGTCATGACCACCTTCTGATGATTGCTTAGAAGAGGCTTTCAGAGAAGCTCCACTTCTTCACTCCATCAATTTTGGGGAAACATGTCTTTTTTTTTTAAATATATTTTGAGAACATGCAGAGAGAGGGAATTATTCTTGTTTGTCCGGCATCCGTCGCCCACAGGGTGTGATCAAAGCCAATAGCTTAGTTACAGAAAACTGCAAAGTCTGCACAAATGTCTTTTCATTCTCACCCGCGTACCCCGGGTCAGGTCCACACTGATGGTCTCACTGTCCTTTGGGCATGACAGTTGCTTTCATTAATCTAAGACTTGCACATGCTTTCTCTTCCACCTAGAATACCTTTCCTAACGTTGTCACCTAGCTCGTTGGCGAACGTTCAAAGAAATTTCACTTTTTAATCTTTCCTCATTCTTCTATGCACAGTTATTAATACTCTGCCTCTTTTTGTGTTTTGGCCTTTGCCATGTTACACTGAAATATATTTTTGCATTATTTATGACTTTCCCTTTTTATTGTAATCTTCTGGAAGGCTAGGACTGAAACATTCATTTCTAAATTTCTATAATCTATTACAGTGCTTGAGAATAGATGTTCAATAGATACTTGATAAATGAATTAGAAAAATTTAGATATAAATCTGTGAAGTAGGTGAAATCGTCCGTATGATCTCAAAACACCTATTTATTTCCTGTCATAAAAAGCACCATATAGTTGTAGAAGGAATAGTGGCCTGAGTCAAGATACTTGAACGTGTTGCCATCTGTGCTGGCTACTTGTTGAGCAAGCTTTAGAAAGTCAGTGAACTTGAAAAAGACCTTGGTTTCTTTGTAAAGTCAGAGTGTTGAAGGAGATAATCTTGAAAGTTTCTACCAACTCAAAAATTCTGTGATTATTAAAAGTGGTCAATGGCCCAATGTTAAATCAATGTTATTAAATGTTATTATATAATAACGGGTATAGTAGATATGGAGATATAAGCCCTAAGTTTGCATTCTGAATCTGCAACCAAATGGTCGTGTGACATTGGATAAATCACTTAATATCTGTTTCGAATTAGTCGTTTGAAAAATGGGAATAAAATGGTAAGTTTAGTTTGGGACTGTTATCAGCATGCAATAATTCATTTGAAAATACTTTTCAAATTTGGTTATTAATTGCACACCCACCCCATATTTAGTTATTAATTATACCATGGCAGCTAAGACGAAGCCACCTTCATATCTCAGCAGCAATAGTCTTCTGACCATCCATCCTGTTCCCAGAATAGAAATTTTAGAAATCTGATCACATGATTCCCTTGAATCAAACGCTCCAATGGTTTCCATTTAAAATTCAGAATAAAATCCTACCTCCTTGCATGGCCTACAGAAACTTACATGTCCTGACTTCTGCCTACGTCAATGTGCTGCCTGACCACTCCCATGCCTGTTCTCCAGGTCCACTGACCTGCTGGTCCCCTAATAGATTAGCTCATCCTGTCTCGTGCCTTCCTGCTTGCGCTCCCTTAGATCTTCCCATGGTTGTGTTCCATTCATCATTCTGGTCTCTGCTCAAATATCAGAGAGATAGTTCCTGCTCCAGTTCCTGCTCCTGCCTACAGCACACCTCTCTTCACCTTCAGGAACTCTGTATATCTTTACCCCCAAGACTTACAAAGGTTTAGTGACCTGCCCAAAATTATTCAGAAATTAGAACCCAGAAGTCCCGTGTTTTGTTTTGTTTTGTTTTGTTTTAAGATCACATTCAGATAGAGTGACCCTATTCTATTTCTTTAATATAAGAGAGACCCACTTCTAGGTGTACCGAGTGAAAATGTTCTAATGTAGCTGCTACCAGGGTCAACCAGTCATTCTTAGACATGGGTGGTGGAGCTTCAGACGTCATCCTATTTTTCATATTCCGAAAAGCATGGGACATAGACTAGATGACTAACGCAAGCATAAAAGGAATATGACAACTGGGGCTGCATTTTCCAAAAGGCATGCCGAAGCAAAATACAACCATTGACTCTGTGCTCACCGGATTTTACCAGCAAGCACAATTTTGTGTTAGAAATTTGCAGAGCAGAATGGGAGGGAAAATAACTGACACATTTCACTGATGATACTCTAGCTGTGGATTGGTAAATAGATATGAACTAATTGCTTTTAAATGGTTATGTGACATGCTTTAGAAGGGCTACTCTGGGCTGAAATCAGAATCCACTCTGTTCCAGTCTTTTTTTGTAGCAATTAGAGATAAGAGAGAGTAAAAGTACTTTTAAGTTAATGGGTGACTAGAAGGTAAGTAGGAGCAAATTCCAGTAATTTGGATACCTTATCGGTCCCAGTTTCATGGGTGCAGTTGAAAAGTCCTAGCTGGTATTCAAACAGACTTTAAAAATATTTCCTGGGCTTCCCTGGTGGCGCAGTGGTTGAGAGTCCGCCTGCCGATGCAAGGGACACGGGTTCGTGCCCCGGTCCGGGTAGATCCCACATGCCGGAAGAGCGGCTGGGCCCGTGAGCCATGGCCGCTGAGCCTGCGCGTCCGGAGCCTGTGCTCCGCAATGGGAGAGGCCACAACAGTGAGAGGCCCGCGTACCGCAAAAAAAAAAAAAAAAAAAAAAATTCCTGTGTTTGTTATTATGAAGGTAATCAGTATAAGATTTAGAAAAAACCAAGTAAGCAAAAAAGAGTAAAATAAAAATTACCACCAGAGGTCACCATTGCAAACTTTTTTTCCCCCATGGTTTAAACTCAAGGACTCCACCGCACACGGGATCTCAGCTCTAGCTGCAGAGTGAGATAGATGCCCTGACAATGGCAATCTTCTATCTTCTTTCTAAAGCACTCAAAGTCTGTCAAGGCTCACTCAATATACCTTTGAAATTAGGAAACTATGGGCGCTGTCCATTGTGTAGATGAAGGGGTAAAAATATAGGTCATGGGATATAAAAATGCAAAACAGTTCAATGAGTGGCAGAGTGAATAGAAGCCAAACTTTTCCCTTTCACAGGACTGGCGGTACTGTCACAGGCAAGTTTCCTTTTTAAGAGTCTTTTGGGTTATATTTCAATGAGGAAATACGTCAAAAAGTAGCCATAAAGATAAAGGGTATTTTCTTTATGTATTGCAAAATAAAGAAAATGTCTGTATCTTTAGAGGCATAGCTATATGCTTTATAAATATTTCTAACAGCCACATTCCACTAATTGTTGAATATCTTTTCTGGTGAAGCAGAGTCAGTTCACTTTGGGTTTTTTAACTCTTTGCTCATTACTGTGATGGCACCCTGTGGGTTAGAAGGATATGCAACCTTTCAAAGTTGCCCTTTAAAAGACTGAGTTTTATACAAGCAAAAGGAAAAAAGGGTGGGTTTTGAAACTGCCGGTCTCAAGTTTTTTAGGCATTGAAGTTTGTGGTGGTTTTGTTGAAGTGAATGGAGCTCTCTTAACATTCTTTGGTTGAATTTACCTTGATGCTTCATGATCAAAAGTGGGCATTTGTAGCCTGTTTAGAAAGGGAACTTTGCAGAATGTCTAATAATTTGGTGTTTGAGTCTATTGACCCTCATTCATGAGATTATCATCATCACCCACTGGCCTCTCACCATGGCAGAAAATGACATGAGGACCACAGGAGATGCGGATATGCCACTTCTAATGACCTTGATAGCATTATAGTGACTTTACTATATCTACAGAACACAAAACAATGTTATCACACGAAGGTTTACTGTCATCTTTTTCTTAATTAACTGAATCTACAAACATGCCATTACTTTTTGTCAATAAATCTTGAATATTTTATAATTCAGAAAAGTTCAAGAATGAAACACTGGGGCTTTAACCTTAGGCTGTTCATAGTATGTGATATTTTCAAGTTGCTTCTCACGTGCTCTTAAAACTGGTCTTGAGGTTTAAGTATATTAAACTAGGCTTATTTTCAAAAGTCCAAGCTTTAATTTCCTCTTGAAAGTCTCTTAAACAGCAAGAAAATTTTAGCTGAATCCAAATTTACACTTTTAATAAATATATTACTTCTATAATTGTGAATGCCAGTGGTTAAGAAACTAAATAAATAAGTAAATAAAACTAAAAAATAAGAAGTAATTATTCTTTCTTTTCCCAAAGGATTGAAAGACTAGTAAGAAATTCAATGAGTAAACATTTAATGAATACCTACTTGAGAAGATCACTTTAGAAGTTGTTGGAAAAAGCAACAATAAATAATAGAGTTATTGTCAATAAGACAGCCATTTAAAGTAATCATACATATATTTATACATAATAACTATACATTTTTCATTTTTAAACCATTTGCTGGGTACCTAAAAGGTTTTGGACATTGAGAAGAATGCCAAGGAATCAAAAATAACAATAATGATAATACTAGTAATAATAGCAACTACCATTTAGTGGGAGCTTTTATGTGCCAGCATTTATCAAGCTTTCTCTGTCTTGCATTATCCCCATTTTTAAGTTACAGGACAGAAAATTAGACAAATTAAGTCTCTAATACAGTTGTTGAGATCTATTTACAGAGCAGGAAACTAAACTCCGATCTGTTCAGCTCCAAAGGTATTCCACTTTATAATATGACTTCCCACACAAAGACATAGAAGACAACTCTGCTTTCCTTCAGAGGTCACAGGTCAAGGGGATGCAGATATATAAAGAGTTAAAAAACAATGTAATAATTGGTATGATGCAGGCAAATCTAAACATAATACGCATTAGGGAGAAGGGAGCTCTTACCTGTCTCATGGGGCTCATTTGCAGAACAGCTGATGGTGTCCATTTTGAGTTGGAGGATGGATAAGAGTTCGCTATACAATCAAAGACAGGAAGGTGTGCAGTTCAAGAGAATAGGAAGAGCAGAGTGTCATGGCAAGAGGGAAAGTGCACATGGCTTGGTGAGCCTTTGCACAGAGTGAATGTGTAGAATTGACAGGGAACTATGCTAGAGGAAAGTGGCTGAGAACACGGGAAGGATCAGAAGCGCCTGGCTGAAGAGTTTGCACTTTATTCTGTGAGCAGTGGGGGGAAATTAAAGCTGAGTATTGACCCAATTAAGTTTGTCTTGTCAAATGACCTACCTTAGCAGCTGGGTAGAGAATGGATAAGAACAGGGAGAGGGGTTCCCCTGGTGGCGCAGTGGTTGAGAGTCCGCCTGCCGATGAAGGGTACACGGGTTCGTGCCCCGGTCCGGGAAGATCCCACATGCCGCGGAGCGGCTGGGCCCGTGAGCCATGGCCGCTGAGCCTGCGCGTCTGGAGCCTGTGCTCTGCAACGGGAGAGGCCACAACAGTGAGAGGCCCATGTACGGCAAAAAAAAAAAAAAAAAAAAAAGAAGAATTACATGTGAAAAAAAAAGAACAGGGAGAGGAGTTGAAGTATTCTAGGTAAGAAATAATTAGGGATGCAACTAAAACAGTCACGTGCAGTAGAAATGGAACAGGCCAGAGGAATGGTCAGTGGGTTAAATCAAAAGAAACCCAATGAAAATACCTCTGTGGGAGCATGTGCCCCATGGTTGTGGTTTGCATGACAAGTTTGGGAACACTGGAAATGGAGGAAAGTTTAAAGGCAGGTAGGTATAACGAGTTCAGTTTTAACCATGCTGAGTTTCAGGTGCTATGATACATTATGGTACATATAGATTAATAAGTCCAGTAATGATCAGAAATCCATGGATGCCTGCAAAAGAGAAAAATATTCATGGCATTATAAGCAGTATAGGGGTGACTTAGTCACTGGCTTCAGAGTGAATGAATACTAAGAATAATAGATGTAACCAGTAGTCCTCAACTTTTAGAGGAGAGGTGAAGGATGGAGGATCCAACCTGGGGTGGGGGGGATGCTCAATACAAAAGACCACTTATTTAGCTTTTTTTTTTTTTTTTTTGCGGTACACGGGCCTCTCACTGTTGTGGCCTCTCCCGTTGCGGAACACAGGCTCCGGACGCGCAGGCTCAGAGGCCATGGCTCACGGGCCTAGCCGCTCCGTGGCACGTGGGATCCTCCCGGACATGAACCCGTGTCCCCTGCATCGGCAGGCGAACTCTCAACCACTGCGCCACCAGGGAAGCCCTTACTTAGCTCTTCTTAAAATGCTTATATTGTCTTGGCGAGTGGATACGTGAAGATGGAGAAGATGTAGTTTGTGTATGCGAGAAGCGTACGGTATATCAATGGGGGAGAAGTGATTTCAAAAAGTGGAGGTCCAAAGCATCTAATCCTACAGGAAGGTGATGTACTGGAAGTTATATTCAATTTGGCCATTACATAATTCACTGCTCTAGAGAGAGAAGCTTCTAGAGAGAGTATGGTGGTGAGGGCAGCAGGCAGAGAAGTAAATGTGGAGTGTTTCACATAGTTTATACCAATTTATCATGGAATTTATCTAGGAAAGAAAGGCAAATGGTGAGGTGATAAATAAAGAATGTGGGAGACATAAAATTTTAGCAAGCTTGGATTTCAGGGAAAGTAAGGAATAAAGGAGAAGCTGAAGAAGCAGAACAGGCAGGAAATCCTGATGGATCAAGTCTTGGAAAGGAGTGAGATTTAAATCATAAACCTGAGCCAGACCAAGAAGAAAGTGTCTAAAACAGAGGACTTGAGCAATTAGGCCCATAGTGTAGATAGTTTTTCTCTATCTACAGAGGCAGGTTGACTTGCAGCGAGTGGTGGAGGCTTATAGGAGCTCTGAGGGTTTGACATAGCCATTGTGGGTAAAGGTCAAAGACAGGAAGGGGCTTGCTGAGGAGTTTTGAGGGCCCAGTTGAACTTGAGATAACTAACTTGAAATGACATCAGTCTATACTATCGTGAGGCTTTCCTTCTAACATTGCCTAAAAAACCCAGTTACAGAGTGAATAGTCAAATTGTTTGACGATTGGTGCGGATGACTGGTGAGGTGTGTCTCACAGGACCCGGTGTAGAGGAAGCTGAAGTTGCTAGCAGGAAAAGTGTTGATATGATAAACCTTGGGGTCTAGGCTGGATATGGAAGCATATTGGGAGATAATTCTCCATGATCCGGCGTTCCTGCACATCTTCTGAGCAAAAGAGGTTGACAGTTTTGCTCAAGGATGTTTGCCTAGGGTCTTCCCTGGTGGTCCAGTGGTTAGGACTCCATGCTTCCACTGCAGGGGTCATGGGTTTGATCCCTGGTCAGGGAATGAAGATCCCACATGCCAGCTGGCATGGCCAAAAAAAAAAAAAAAAGACGTTTGCCTATTACACAGCTTTGGGGAAGATAGAGACAGTGGTTTCCCCCTGCAACACTGAGTGCTTTCTCTCCCTGGGGGTCTCCTTCCCCTCACTAGAGGTGTTCTAGGGAATAAAGGTGACCTCTCTGTGGAGTGGCAGGTGTGCCAGCGGGCCCTGTATAAGATCAGGATGTCCTTATCTAGGAGTTCCTCAGCCATGACGCACGCCTATTACGTGTGCAGCATCCTCCACGGCATTGCCCCTGTGGAACTTGGGGGACAAGGGAAACCAATGTAAACATGAAACCCAGGCCTGCTGTGCCAGGGGTTACAAGCTGTCTAAGTTCATCTGGTACTCATTGTATCCTTCCTGGCTGCATTTATGAAGTGTGGTGGCCACCTGCCAGCCGCTGTTGCTACGGCTTAGGGATTGTTTGATGGCTTGGCTTGACAAAGTGAAGGGGAAGGCGGGGAGGCCAGTTCTGGGGTGGGCTTGGAAACGGGAAGGGGGCCTCGCTGGGTGAGAAGGGCACGTGTGAGTGCAAGGCAGGAAACAATAAGTCCTAGAAGTTGTTAAAAGCAGATGGTACATCATGGGAAGGTTTTGTGGAGGAGGTGACACTTAGACTCAGTCTTAAGGGATTTAAATGATTTGCAGATGCACAATGACTTAAAATGGTGGGAGCTACTTTCAAGGCGAGTGAGAGAGTAGAAACTGAAGTAGAAGCTGGAGCTTAAGAGACCAGGCTGGGTGGGGAACAGCACGGGGCCCGGTGGGTGGGGAGGAGGTGAGCTGCCCAGTTTAACTGTTATGAGCCCAGTAAAGTGATGCTAGAAATGGCTCATTGGGGCCACCATCCATGAAGCAGACAAGGTTATGGCCACTGTGCATTAATCGTAGGTTAAAAACATTAAATTGAACTTTAGCATGTGAACCGTTGGGAAAAAGCTAGCAGCCTGTTAAAGGGAAATGAGAGAATATGGCACTTCTGTGAAGTTTTTGGCTGTATTAAATGTGCATTTTGAGATCCACTAGCTACTTACGTTTACGGCATCCTAACACTTAAACAAGAATGTTAGAGATTTACTGTAAAGACCAATCTATAAAATGGAGAGCTGCATCTGAGTTGGGCCTCATTGAGAAAAATAAACCCCAGGTCAAAGCAGCTATTTAGGAGTTGGGATCTTCGTAGGACAGAGATATATCCATAGGAGGAGTTTACAAAGAACTTTGAATGACTTAAAGGGTTGCTTTAATAAAAGAAGAAGTTTCTGGTGCTACTTTTTGGTTTAGCATCTGCCCCATTTTTTCTTTTTACTTGTTTATTTATTTACTTCCTTATTCATTTAACAAGAATATTGCCCTTCCTTTAAACTGTCGATGTTTTGTCTACTTTTCCTAATTAGAGAAGTCAACTAAATGATTTGAGAATTTTCTGATTACTTATTGATTTCTTATTGTTTGTATGAATATTAAATATAACATTTTAATCTTAACTAGGATGCATATTTTCCTGAAAGGTGCTTTTTTAAAAAAAATTGACTTTGGGTTTATTACATTTACTGTAGGATAATTCTTCCCTTCATTTTATTCATCTTCTGGAAATGTCATTAGCAGAGAAAACTAAAAAGGCAAATGAAGATGTCTAGGGAGGTAAGTTGCCCTTGCTTTTCCTCTGGATGAATTATACAACAAGGTTACTCTCCCAATTAGATAATATCTTGGGAGATAACCAGTCACTTTCTAAACACAAGCACGTCTGAATTTTAAAATGTTAGCTTAATAAAAAGTGATGCATTTTGAATCTCTGGGCTAAGTACATAAAGTGTAGTTGGCTAACCTGGGTGTGGAAAATACTATAACGTAGGTCAAGAGACTTTTGCAGTCGTAACTACAAAGATATACATGCATGCTTACGTATGTAAAAATTCGCTTTAACTTTTTTAAAAAATAAATTTATTTATTTATTTTTGGCTACATTGGGTCTTTGTTGCTGCGTGTGGACTTTCTCTAGTTGCAGCGAGCGGTGGCTACTCTTCCTTGTGGTGCGCGGGCTTCCCATTGCGGTGGCTTCTCTTGTTGTGGAGCACAGGCTCTAGGCGCGCGGGCTTCAGTAGTTGCCACATGCGAGCTCAGTAGTTGTGGCTTGTGGGCTCTAAAGCGCAAGCTCAGTAATTGTGGTGCACGGGCTTAGTTAGTTGCTCCACGGCATGTGGGATCTTCCCGGACCAGGGCTCGAACCAGTGTCCCCTGCATTGGCAGGCGGATTCTTAACCACTGTGCCACCAGGGAAGTCCCTGCTTTAACTTTTAAAATAGTTTTATTTGTTTTATTGTTGAGTCATTGTTTGAATTTATTTCCTTCTATGTTCCTCCATTAGTTTTTGACTATAATGACTCCATTAATATTAATATGTTTTTAGGGGAAGGGATTTAGAGAGAGAATCTTACGAGTTTGGTCATTCTTAGGTTAGATGGGAGAAGATGTGCTTTTCTAGGACTGGAAATTTCTAAATTTTTAACCTCTGATCTCTCCCAAAGCATATCCACTTTTTGTGGGCATCTGATGAAATAAACACAAATTTAAAAAAATTCAGTGACTAAGATATGACTATAGTAATAAATACATTTGCGTGTTTAATCAAATCACAAATTATAAGGCCCTTAACTTTTCAATTCAAAAACTTTTCTCTGACTTCTTTTTTTAACCTTAATGAAGATATTAAAATATACACTTTCAAAACTATCTTTTTTTAATGTCATTTCTGGAAATATTTACATTTTTCAGCAATATAAATCATAGTCTTTATTTGGCCTGACACTGCTGGCTGAGGAATATGGAATACAGTATTAGTTTCTGTAAAAATGAATTGACTTTGCCCTGAAATAAGGCTTCTCAGTAAGAGCCCTGGAGAAATATATTGGTTACAGCTAAAACGTATGGGTATGCTTATGCTTAAAACATGCCGACATTATAAAACTGTACACTGGTTTCGGTAACAATGTATTCTTTCCAAAGGATTCATGTGGCTTTCAGCAAGAATGTATTGATTTCATTAAAATGTGCTCCTTGAGATAAACAAAAATTTAGTTAAAATGCATTGGTTTCTGTTAAAGTTCATTGACTGAAGTGAAGAACATTACACTGCTACTGGGTTGCCTCAGGGTTTGGTAAGTATTGAATAGAGAAGTATACATCAGTAATAATAAAGGCTGGGGAAAACAAAGACATTATAAACCCGATAAAGATGTAAATATTCTCAGGCATTATTAGGTTGAATTTTGTCGCAGGAACTAAGAGTTGGCTCAGGTACTTTTCACAAAGTCAGTTCAACCTCGTGTATTCCAAATTCATGGGGACTCAGTGACTTAATAAAGTGACTCTCTGGTTTTCTCTCTATTTAAATTACTCTCCAGGAGGATATTAGGCACATAGGTTGCTCTTCAAGGCACATAATGTCTGAAAATTTCCACTTAAAAAACAGAGGATGGTCCCTCAATGAGTTAATGCATTTTTTCCCCCATAGGACCTAAAATATTTGCAGAGAATAGGCCATACTCTGGGAAAATCCAGTTGTTTTTGTTCAATCCCACATTGCTTCTTCATACTTGTCATAGAAAAGGAAGAGAGAGAAGGAAGAGAAGGGATAGGATAAGTACAGTTAACCATATTTCTTCATATTTTGGTTTCTAAACAAACAAAAGAGAACCTAAGATTCCTAGGGGGAAATTATATTTAAACACTGTTAATTATAAAACCAACTAGCTTTCATACAAGCAGAATGTAGGTAGGTGCATTTCACATGGGAAAACATTTTTCTCTTTGTTATCATTTTATATAATCAGAGCTGTACAAGACTAGAGTAGAAAAAGTAAAAGCATGAGCAAAAATAAAAAATTAACTTAAATCGCTGAATATCCTATTATTCATGAAAAATCATTGTTTATATTTAGTACCTGTTTTTAACAGAATTTTTCTTCTTCATGACTATCAATATATTTATCTCTTTTAAAACAAATTGGAAGTTATATGAATTTTGTGCTAAACTTTTTTTTTAAGGTGTATAGGAAACTGCATAAAAATAAATATACAAATAAATGAATTATAGTGAAGCTCATATCTGACTGAGCTGGCCTTTACATTCCCCTCAGCTTCACTAAACTTTAGACAGGTTTCTTCCTGACTTTAGACCCCTGACTTCTCTTTTCTTAGAGCATTTACTTTAGAAAACTTGCAACTGTAAATTCTTTCTCTGCTCCTTTGAGATGGAAATCATCTATAACCCAGGAAAGTCAATTCAGGAAGGACCTGAGAGCTGTCCTTTGAAATGTGATCATCGGGAGAGACAGGGCTCCATCTCCCAGGCTCCGTGGCAGGTAGGAGCCTAACTTCTATTCAATGTCAATCAGCAAACACAGATGGCCTTAATCACAGCGACCAGCGTCCCCATTAATGTTCTCGAGTACTTTTTCATGAACTCACCCTAGTGTTTAAAAATACTCTTGCCTTTTGTTTCAGTGGAGTTGAGTTCAACCTCTCTCCCATATTGCAAAGTAGCCTTGAATAAAGTCTTCTTTGACTGTTTAACTCCATCCAGTACAATTTTTCTTCGACAGACCCATGCATGCACAATTCGTATGAGGATCTGTAGTGTTGACAGTGCCTTGAGCCCCAGCATGCCCTTTCCTATCCAAGTTCCCCCTTTATGTCAAACTTAACCATTGTCTTGACTTGCTAATCACTTCCTTGCTTTTCTCCAGACCTTTTCTTTATACTTTTACTACTTAAATGTGTATTCCTAAACACTACTTAAATTTGATCTAGCTTTGAGATGCATTTAAATGGAAATAAAAAGCAAATATTACTTTAGCCTGGCTTCTTTTGTCCACTATCATGTTTGTGAGATCAAATCACATTGTTGCATATAAGTGTAATGCATTACTTTTAATTACTGCGAAGTATTCCGTTAAATGAATATGTCATCATCTATTTGTCCACACTACTGATAGACACGTGGGCTGTTTCGTCTTTGTGCTATTACAAATAATGTTGCTGTGAACACTCTTGTACATAAATCTTGTAGCATGTGTGTACTCTTTTCTTTATGAAACCTACTTAGAACTGGAATTGAAAGGTCACAAAGTTTTTATATCTTTAACACAAAAGAAGTATATACTTTCTTCCTTCCTTCTTTCCTTCCTTTTTGTTTTCTTTCTCCTCTATCTTTCCCTCTCTTCCTCTCTCGCTCCCCTCCCTCTTCCTCCCTCATCCCTCTCATTCTCTTTTTTTCCTTTTCTTATTTTTTTCAATTATATTGTAATCATTTAGGTGTGAATTTCTTTGTCATTCTGGTGATCCACTGGGCTTATTAACTCTGTATAGTGGTCATTCACCAGTTTTGAAAAATTCTGGCCATTTTCCTTTCAGATACTCTTTCTGAAATTCCTCTTTTTCTTTTGTGATTCTAATTAAGTTCATCTAAGAACTTTTTTTTTGTATTGCCATTGTCTCAAATTCAGGCTCTCTCATTTTTCCTTAAAATGTTGTTTCTTTGGATTTTATTCTGGATTTTTTTTCCTGGTGTTTATCCCATTCACTAACTTATTTTTCTTTAGTTGTTACTAAGATGTGCACTTTCAAATATATCTATTGAGCTCTTAGTATTATTTATTTTTCAGTTTTAGAATTTCTCTTTTGTTCTGCTTCTCAAGATCAGCTTTGTCCTTCCAAAAGCTATGTTCCAGTCCTCTGCCAAAATACTTAGACTTGTCTGATCTCCTTGAATATAATAGTCACAATAATATAAAGCTAGTGCTAAACTCTCTGGGACCCTAGCGTGTTTGGTACTTTCTGATTCCCCTTCAGATCATCAGGTCTCCTGATTAGCCTGCTTTTTTTTTTTTTTTTCGGTACGCGGGCCTCTCACTGTTGTGGCCTCTCCTGTTGCGGAGCACAGGCTCCGGACACGCAGGCTCAGCGGCCATGGCTCAGGGGCCCAGCCGCTCCGCGGCACGTGGGATCTTCCCGGACCGGGGCACGAACCCGTGTCCCCTGCATCGGCAGGCGGACTCTCAACCACTGCGCCACCAGGGAAGCCCACCTGCTTATCTTTGATTATGAACTCCACATTTTATTTGCAAATTTGTTTGTAAAAATAATTTGAGGGCTAAGATAACAGGTACACATCTTGACTGAAATGAAGCTGCGTGAGGATGGGAGGAGGGACAAAATGGAGACTTAAAAAGGGATATGAGGATATTTTGGGGGGGCTATTACGTTCATTATCTTGATGGTAATGGCCATTTCATGATGCATACATATGTCCAAATTTATCAAACTGACTTCTCTCTGTATATGCGAATTGTCAGTGATTCTTCAGTAAAGCTGCTAAAATTTTTTAAAAAAAGAAAGTCACAATAAAACTGTACTGAACTAATAAATCCCAAATGAACAGTACCTTCTTCAGTTTAACTATACACTAAGAGATGAAAAGGTGGAAGAATTCATTGCTTTTGAAATTTTTTAAAACACAAACTTATACAGATGTACTGAGTACATATGTGTTATAAGAAGATTTACTTTAACATTACATTAATGTATTTCAACCTTTGCCCACTTTTACTGAACTACCTCTTCCACAAGTAGCTGGTTTAATTTGTATAGTTTTCAGTGACCTGTGGTCATCACTGTAGTTTCTGGAAATTACTTTTTTAAAGAAAGCAATTTATTGTACTAAGGCATAAGTTCCCATAATATAGAACACTTATAGCATTTTATTCCTAGTATGTAGGAGGGACTTGAAAACCTAGTGAGAGAAAAGCTGGCAGGTAACAAGATGGTAGTCATGAAATAATAAAACGTGATCATTAACCAATGGAATGAGGCATTTATGGGAGCCACCAAGGGGTGAAATTGTGCCTTAGCTAATACTTTCTGAGGAGAATACTTCTTTTCTCTAGGCCTTTAAAATTTAATTGGAAATAAATTTATTATTCACCAACTGGTTTTCTTGTTCATTCCAGTAATTCGTACTTATTTCTAACTTTATTTATCACTAGACTGCAAAAAGGACGTGTGAAAAAATCTAAACTTTCTCCATTTTTTATGCAGAATTTGGAGAATTCCATTGAAATTCAGGTTCTGGGCAGACAAATTGCTTGCCTGCTATACTATGCTCTGTGATTATAAAAGTCAAGAGATCAGAGACTTTGCTCCTGGTCAAAGAGATCACAGACTTTGCTCCTGGTCATTGTAGAGCTGAAAAGCTTTCTGTTGTCATGGAAAATATTTTAATTTCTGAGTCAAAGGACAAGCATTTCTGTTTTGCTCAGATTCTGATGATAATCTACATGAAACTGAACCTTCTATTCACCCGCTCTGCCTGTGAACCCTTTGTCAATTAGGGAGTTTGTGATGGAATTCAGAAACCCATTGGTGCATTTGTGGGGATAACATTCTGCCGGTCAAGTAGTGAGGCAGGGGAGATGCCCTCTGCTACTTCATGCATAATAGCAACAGAAGAGTTCTTTGTAAGACCCTCAAACCTTCGCATTCTCAAAGTCTTGCTCTATTTGTGCATAGAAGCTCCAGTGGAAGAGTGTTTCTAGTGATGGAGCATCAGTGATAATCAGAAAGGGCAGCGGGAACCAAATGGGAGTTCAAGCTTCATTTTTGAGAACCACCTACACTTGCTGTTGTTTATACAGTGAACTATTGACTAGGATGAATGTTTCCATGCAAGGCCATTCTTTTAAAATTTCCTCAGAATTTAAACCCTTCTGAGGTTGACCCACTTGCATTTCACTGCTTAGTTTCGGATTCTTTCTTTGACAGTTAATTACAGGAAGCCTGAACTGTTGAACCGTGTGCCTTGCCGACCAGTTCAAATTCTCCAACAAAATAAATTTAGCTTCACTTCATTGGAATTAAAAGGTTGACGCTTTCATCAAGAAACTGGATTCTGCCCCCTGCTTTGAAAAATGAACCACGTTTTGAGACATGATTTTTTTCTTCCTTCAATACCCAGTTGCTCAAATAGTGAGAGAGAAACAGAAAACATTCAAGTGAAAAGAAAATCATGCACTAATTATTGGAGATGCTGTTCTGAAGTTCCGATTTCAAGAAAAATGCACAGCCAGTATTTCTAATGGGAAATGAACAAAGTTTGAGACTGGTCCGGTGTTTGCATCTGTACTTTGTATTCGTATCTCAGGCCTAGAGATATTAGAAGCAGCCGAGACAATAAGCAGGCACCGCTGTCCTTTTCAGGTGCTCAGCTCTCCTTGGTATCCTAATTACAGACTCTTCACATGAAGAATTCTTTTTGAAGGTAATCAGAGTGCTGTATCCAGAGGATGCTAATGAAAGTGAGT
Organism: Monodon monoceros; assembly: GCF_005190385.1. Taxonomy (NCBI): domain Eukaryota; kingdom Metazoa; phylum Chordata; class Mammalia; order Artiodactyla; family Monodontidae; genus Monodon; species Monodon monoceros. The sequence goes on along the minus strand of NW_021703765.1, from coordinate 11,782,328 downwards.
TGAGAGATCTGCTTCAAGGATGTCTTACTTTTAAGGTCTTGTCTTTCAAGGGAAAGAGAACAAACGTTTATTATTAAGGACCTACTACTATACGCAGCCTTTGGGTTTAATGTTTTCCATTTTAACCTGAATTCCTACAGTCCTTCTCTGATTGTAAGCGAGTAAACGAGGTTGCCTTACTGTGTAAGCGAAAGTTGGACAGCCTGTTATATCTCAGGTACCTGTACCAAGTCTGGCCCATTTTTAAGGTTTCTTCCCTAGCATCTATGAGGATTCCTACGAGGTGTTTCCCAAGTTCTCATTCATGATCATGCTCTCAGAGTTGTATATTATGCACTATATATTAAGGCTCGTCTAAGGGTTCGATTTTGGTCTTTTCCCAGTATACCATTTGCCATAGGCTGAATGTTTGGGTCCCCCTCCCCTGACCCCCCATTCATATGTTGAAACCTAACCTCCCATGCAATGGTATTAGGAGACGGGGCCTTTGGGAGGGATTAGTGCTTTTATGAAAGAAACCTCAGGGAGCTCCTTTGCTCTTTCTGCCCTTTGAGGATATAGCGAGAAGACTGCCATCTATGAACCAGGAAGTGGGTCTCCAGTAATTACCTCATCCGCTGGTTCCTTGATTTGACTTCCCAGCCTCCAGGAATCAGAAAAATAAATTTCTGTTGTTTATAAGCCATCCAGTCTATAGTAATTTTTATAGCAGCCCAACAGATAAAGATATCATTCTACATGTATTAGAAAGGAAAAGAGAGGGGGGGTATTGAAGAAATATCTTATTATATAATCAGGCAATGCATATTTGATATACCGTTCAAATTTTGCATTCTAACATTCTATACATTTTTATACTTCATCTAGAAACAACTGTTTCATTACCAAACTTGATTAAACATCACTCTCCTCCATCATAATGGAGGACAGATTCTGAACTGTAGCTTGGCAGAAAGTGTATTTCTTTCTTCTTTCTTTGATTAGTTTGTTAGACTTCACGTATGTAACTGTGAGAATTTGTCATTCTCATAGAATCTATACTTTCACATGTTTTGGTCTCAGAGGATTCTGCCAAGATATTCATAGAAGAAAACAGAACTATAAAGGTTTGAAAACTCATTGATAAATGTTTTTCCCTATGGCCTAAGGCCTAAATCTCAGTAATAACAATAATCATGTTTAAGGGATAAAGTAATCTTCCCTGGTAAAGCCAGTAATTCTCATTTCAATGGACAGAACTGTTCTCTGTCCTTGATAGATCTCATTCCTTTTCCTTTTGGTGAACCCCTGTGGCATTTCATCTTTCTGACCGAAAGTAGCTCGAGTGAAAAAAATAGCATTAAACCTTAGAAAAAAAATTAGATAAATACCTCAGAAATTAATCAAGAAGTATGACTTATTTGAGAAACAATACTTTAAGTAAAATATTTTTATTATTTCTGAATAAAGCAGTGTGTTTCCAGAAGACTTATTTAAAACAAATTATTTATTATGACTAAAGTTCACTCAGATCAACTCATTATATATTGCTTGAATAGTTACAATATGGAAGACACTAGGGTATCTGCTTCAAGAAATAAAAAAGTAAACCAGATAGGATCAGTGGCCTTAAATATGCAGAATTTCCACAATTATTCTGTTATTGAAAATGATGTGTTCCAATGCACAAGCTTGTGTAGGAAGTGAATTTATATAAAAATGATGTAACAAATTGGTCAAAATTCTGTGAAAATATCTAAGATTAATGATAATTTCCTATTTATTTATGTATTGTGAGAAAATTCAGTATTCTCCTATAGCAATTAATGTCATAGAAGGGCAGTATTCATTCAAAAGACAAGACTAGTTTAGAAAACAAACTGAGATTAGAAATGAATTTGCACTACTAGATATAAAATAGGTAACCAACAACGACCTACTGTATAGCACAGGGAACTCTACTCAATATTCTGTAATAACCTATATGGGTAAAGAATCTGAAAAAGAATGAATATATGTATGTGTATAACCGAATCACTTTGCTGTACACCTGAAACTAACACAATATTGTAAATCAACTATACTCCAATAAAACAAACAAACAAATAAATAAATAAATTAAATTAAATTTAAAAAAAGAAATAGATTTGCATACAAGTGCTTAAGGTCTTGCTTTTTTGTTTCTTTGCCTTTGTAGACTGGATTGCTGTGAGTATGAAGACGTTATTATTGTTTTTGCTAAAATATGATCTTATATTTAAGAAGTCATTTAAGAACAACATAATTCAAAATTATGAATTAAAAATAAAAGCACTGCAAAAAGATTCCCCTCTCACTCCTCATTTACACCTCAAACCACATGACCTAAATTTGGGAGACAGAGATTACTCAATCCCTTCTTTTTCCATTCAAATTTTATGTTTTTATTTTTTTCCAGTCAAATGCAAAAGGTTAGTTCATGGCACAGTGTCATCATTTGCCCAGGAAATTCCCTCCATTCTTTTAATTATTTACATGCAATAAGTTTTTCATTCCATTTATCATTATCACCCATTTTTATTCCCCTTTCCCAAGATAAGCAATTATTCTAATGTCTTTTTGTTTGTATGTGTTTTTGAAAAGATTTGAAATTTTGTGTTCATGCATGTTCAACTTACATAAAAACTATTGGGCCATATATCAAATTCTGTTTTTTTTTTTTAAACAATACTGTTACTAGGCATTATGTTTATGAGATCCATCAATGTTGTTAAATGTGCGTCTACTCTGTTGCTCCTTTCTGCTCCATAGTACTCCATGAAGGGCATCCATCAACCTTTATCCACTCCTCCAGCAACTAACTCCCCCAGTCTTGCCTCCAACTCCACACTTCTTCAAATAATGCTGCAGTAAATATCCTTATACACATCCCCTTAGGAGTCTGTGTGAGAAATTCATCAGGATATAAACCCAGGAGTGGTTTGCTGGATCACACTGCAGGCCTATATAAAATTTAACTGAAGGTACCAGATGCTCTCCACAGGGGCTGCTGCAATTTACAATTCCACCACCAGTGCTTGGGGGCCCCTATATCTCCACAGTCCCATCAATTACCCAGCTTTCTAATTTTTGCTAGTGTAATAGGTGTAAAGTGATATCTGTTTGTTTTAATTTGCACATCTCTCATTTCTAATAAGTTTGAGCATCTCTTCATATATTCATACACTTGATAACTTCTGGGTTTCCTATTCACATACTCTTTGTCCCTTTCCCTATTGTGGTTGCTGTCAGTTTCCGGTCAATTTATAAGGGTCGTGTGATATTTTCTAGATATTATTCCCTTGCTTGTTTAGGACATGCGAGTATCTCCTTCCATTTTTTCATCTGTTAAATCTGTCCACGGTATACGACTTTGAATAGAAATCTTTCATGTTGATACAACCAAACTTATCATGTATATATATGCCTTATAATTCTTATTTTTGAAATTTTAAGAAGTCTTCCAAATGTATGTAAATATACATGTGTGTGTATATATATATACATATATCCTAGATTTCTATTAACTTTACAGCTGTTTGTCTCTCACATTGATCTTTAATCCATATTGTATGTGTTGTAAGGGAAGGATTCAGTTTTTTCCCCCTAAGATAGGTTTGTCTTTCAGTATGTTCTTTTAAATAATTCATACTTTCCCCATTTTTTTGTGAAATCCTTTATCAGATATTGCATATACACACACACACACACGAGTGTATTTCTGAGCTCTCTAGTCTGTTCTATTGGTCTCTTTGTCTCTTCTTACATACATCCCATACAGTTTTTATTATTATGGTTTTGCAGTATGTCAGTACTGGGTAATGTACAACTCTTCCTCTTCATTCTTTTTTTTTTTTTCAAAGCTGAATTTTTTATGGACATTATAGATTTTAGACCAAGTTTATGAATTCCTCAAAAATTCCAACTGTAACTTTGATTGAAATCTGCTTTAGTTTCCTATTGCTGCCATAACAAACTACCACAAGCTTAGGGGCTTAAAACAACACAACTTTCTTACTGTACAACTCTCTAGGTCAGAAATCTGACATGTTCTCATGTGGCTTAAGTCAAGGTGTCTCCAGGGCTACGTCCTTTTCTGGAGGCTTTAGAGAAGTAACTGTTTCCTTGTCTCTTCCAGCCTTTCGAGGACACCTGCATTCCTTAGCTCATGGTTCCCTTTCTTCATCTTCAGAGCCAGCAACATAGCATCTCTCTGACCCTGCTTCCGTTGTCACATTTCTCTCTGACCACAACTGGGAAAGATCCTCCACTTTTGATGCCCCTTGTGATTATATCACCCCACCTGGATAATCCAGGGTAATCTTCCCATCTCAAGGCTGATAACCTTAAACTCATCTGCAAATTCTTTTTGTCTTGTAAGGTAACATATTCACAGATCCTGGGGATTAGGACACAGACATTTTTGGGAAGCCATTATTCTACCTACCACAGAATTGCATTGTATTTACAGATAAATTTGGGGAGAATTTGAGGAGTCCTACAACTCTTTTTATAGAGATAGTCACTTTGTTCTCTATAAATATCTTTCTTCATAGAAGAGCTGTGTATTTCTTGGTTAATTCCTAGATTCTCTATAATTTTTGTTACTATTGTAAATGGTTTCTTATTTTTAATCTCATTCTATAAAGTTATAGCTAGTGTACAGAAGTGCTATTATTCTTGTAACTGATTTGGTATCTGGCAGGCTTGTCAAAATCTCTTATTAATTCTAACAGTTTTTCTACTGATTTTCTCAAACTTTTCTATCTTCCACATTTCTCTCAACCAGACATCAGTCAATTATGGCCTTATTGCCAAATCTAGCCGGCCACCTGTTTTTGTAAATAAAGTTTTATTGGAACACAGCCTCACTCATTTATTTGTAGCTGCTTTCATTCTGTAATGGCAGAGTTTAGCAGTTGTGATAGAGACTGTTAGTGGTCCACAGAGCCCCCTCCACCAAATATTTACTATTTGGCCCTTTATAGAAAAAGTTTGCTAAGCTCTGCTCTAAGCCTCTTGTTCCTTATCCATGCACTTTACACAAGTGGGAGGAGTTTGTACACTTTATGGAGTGTTAAAAAGTGGCCAAAGACCCAAAATATTACCTTTGCCTAAAATCCATTAATTCTTATACTACTTCTGAAATCATACAAATTCGGGTTTACAAGGGTTAATTGTAAAGGGTTAATTGCATCTTTTCTTTAAAACTGGGACTCCCGCTAGGCTGTAAAGTGCAATTTTGAAGCACAGGGCAGGCATTACAGTGCTGGGAGACTGAGTAGTTCGTTGGTGAGTTGAGACCACTGGGTACATAGATATTGGGGGAACCCACAGGAGGGATCCCACTGAAATGGATAATTGATCAAACCATCCCCTTTGCCACACTGTGTAGAGTTGCCCTGCTCTCTGATTCTGAGCAACTACATTTGTATTGTGGAGATGACCTGTCTAGAAAGAAGGATAATCATGATGAGACAGGTATCAGGAGAGGCACTGCTTGGAAGAGCTTGAAGTACACCTTCTACGCCTCCTCAAGTGATCTCATATTGAAGGACCCTCTTCCTGCATTGCTAAGTGTGGCATACTTTGAAGTCATAAATAAATTTTTAATAAAGAACTCTGTTAGTTGTTAAAAGAAAATAGAGAGCTTAAGAGAAAGGACCTATGGGACAGGCACTTAGAAAAAAACGTTCATTCACTTTAGCTTGGCATTTAAAGTCCTCTACAGTTTGCCCATACATTAGTCGTTCCCAAACGTAGCTGCACAGCAGAATCACCAGGGTACTTTAAAAATGACAGATTCCTTGAGCCTTGATTCTAAACCTCCTGAATCAGAATCTCTGGAGGTGTGATCACAGAGTCTTTATTTTTACAAAGTTTGCCGGTAGATTCATTTGTGTCTGGCCCAGCACTGTTCTAAAATACTTCAAACTTGCTGTCTTGCTGTCCATTACTACAGCTCACATACCTTTTCTTTAGGAAAATTAATTTACTTTTCCTTCCCTTACAGGCTTTGTTTTTCTATTACCATGCACCCCCTTAAAAATCCCCTCAGCCATGTTCATTTACCCCAATACTGCCAGCCTTTCAAGCCCAGCCAATGTATCACAAATTTCCATGATTGTCCAGACAGGTGACCTTTTCCTTCCCGGAGTTCCAGTGACAATTTGTGCTGCTATTATGCAGTTATGCAAACTTTTTTCTCTGCTCCTTGAAGGCAGGGGAGTTCCATGAATTAAACAACTTTGTATCTGTCATAGTTCCCAGTGGTGACTTGAAGCAGGGTAGATATTCAGTAGACGTTTGTTCAATGAATGATACTTGGTTAAAGGACTGTGGCCATCCAGAAGACCACTCTGTTACTAAGAACAGTAAGGAGGAAAAGGGCTCAAAAATATCAGAAGACAAAAATCTTTGCCTCTTTTCTCTGAGTTTTTTGTTTAAGTGGATAATTTATTGGAAAAATATCTATATTCACTAATAAATTTCCACTCATTAAGTCACTTTCTCTGTGAAGAGCTACTTGTAAAGTGTTAGATTTTATTTAACGAATGAGAAGTATGGACCCTGGTAGCGAGTCAGCTAACTAAGGGGCTGCCCCTGAATATCCACGCAAGCCTGGGACTGTGTGCCCTGCCGACAGCATTTCTTATAAATATGCCTCAGCAATGTGGGTCCTCAGACTCAGGGTCAGAGGTGTACGGAGCCTGTAGACCTGAAAAGGTCTGCAACACAGAAGTGGTGTTAGTTGCAGAAATTCTTATGAAAAGAACTGATATGCTCAAAAAATAAACATAAGATTAAAAATATCTAAACACATACTTTATGTTGCTGGGTTTGGAACACCCACAAACTTTGGGTGCTTGTTTTCTATCTGTGCTGGTGATGGTAGGAAGAGGTTTTGATCAGTAAAGAGACACAGTACTTAATTACACAGACTAGTCCTACAGGGATTGCTCGTTCACAAAAGGTCGAATCAGAATGCCAGCTGTGTGCTCCCTAGATGGGGCAAAATCTTCCCTGTTGACTTTTTCCCTCTCTTTAGAAGTGTGAGGATTTAGAATGGATAAACAACAAGGTCCTACTCTAGAGCACAGGGAACTATATCTAATCTCCTGGGATAAGCCATAATGGAAAAGAATATTTTAAAAAAGAATGTATATATATATATATATATGTAAAATGAATCACTTTGCTGTACAGCAGAGATTGACACAGCATTGTAAATCAACTATATGTAAATAAAAAGAAAAGTTGAGGAATTTGGGACAAACTTCAAGTTAGAAGTCCCCACAAGACTGTCACTTCTGATACCAACTGCAATTTTGAAGGGTTCCAAAATCACCTTCAGGTTTGCTAATTCACTAGAAGGATTCACAGAACTCACTGAGAATTGTTATACTCATGGTTATGGTTTATTACAGCAAAAGGATGCAGAATAGAGTCAGCCAAGGGGAGAGGCATAGGACAGAGTCCAGGAAGGGTACAGATGTGGGCCTCTGCTCATCCTCTTCCCGTGGAGTCATGGGTGACATTATCTACTCCCAGCCATGATGTGTGGTAACACACACAGAGTACTGCCAACTTGGAAGCTCATCCAAGCTTACTGTGTCCAGAGTTTTATTTGGGATCAATCACATCCTGTGTGGCTGAAGTTTACCTGGATGTCCAGCTAATACCTTTAGTCATCAGTTCCTCTGAAGGTTGGAATTGATATGGCATGGGTCACATCCCCACCATAAATCACATTGTTAGACTGACTGGTGGCCAAAGTCCCCAGGAAAACAAAGACACTCCTATCAGGCAGGATATTCCCAGGGCTGGGAGATCACCTCCCAGTAACCATGGACAAAGGCCAGACTTCCCTTTGGGTAAGGTTAATTCTTCACTGCACAAGAAACATCAGGCTGCTTTTCTTCATCTGGCCTATTGTTTCTCCTCTGCCTCATTATTTCGTTTTTTTCCTTTTTGAAAAAATTGAAGTATAGTTGATTTACATTATTATATTAGTTTCAGGTGTACAGCATAGTGATTAAATATTTTTATAGATTATGCTCCATTGAAAGTTATTATAAAATATTGGCTATATTCCGTGAGTTATATATTACATCCTCGTATCTTATTTATTTTATGCCTAGTAGTTTGTACCTCTTAATCCCCTATCTTGCCCCTCCCCCCCTCCCCCTCTCCCCACTGGTAACCACTTGTTTGTTTTCTGTATCTGTGAGTCTGTTTTGTTATATTCACTCATTTGTTTTATGAAATTTTGCCATTTGTAACAACATGGATGGACTTGAAGGATATTGTACTTAGTGAATTAAGTCAGACAAGGACAAATACTGTACTTTTCATTTATATGTGGAATCTAAAAAATAAAACAAATGAATATAATAAAACAGAAGCTGCCTCATCATTTCTTCATAGAACTAGATTTTTTTTTGAAATTGACTTATTTTTTTTAATTTTTAAATTTATTTTTATTGGAGTATAGTTGACTTACAATGTTGTGTTAGTTTCTGCTGTATAGCAAAGTGAATTGGTTATACATATACATATATCCACTCTTCTTTTAGATTCTATTCCCATATAGGTCATTACAGAGTATTGAGTAGAGTTCCCTGTGCTAATATAGTAGTGTGTATATGTCAATCCCAATCTCCCAATTTATCCCTCCTCCCCCTTCCCCCGGGTAACCATAAGTTTGTTTTCTATGTCTGTGACTCTATTTCTGTTTTGTAAATAGGTTCATTTGTACCGTTTTTTAATTTTTATTTATTTTTATTTATTTTATTTTTTATTTTATTTTTTTGCGGTACGCGGGCCTCTCACTGTTGTGGCCTCTCCCGTTGCGGAGCACAGGCTCCGGACGCGCAGGGCCAGCGGCCATGGCTCACAGGCCCAGACGCTCCGCTGCATGTGGGATCTTCCCGGACTGGGGCACGAACCCGTGTCCCCTGCATCGGCAGGCGGACTCTCAACCACTGCGCCACCAGGGAACCCTGTACCGTTTTTTTAGATTCCGCATGTAAGCAATGTCATATTTGTCTTTCTCTGTCTGACTTACTTCACTCAGTATGACAATGTCTAGAAATGGACCTATTATTGAAGTGACGTTTGGCAGTAGTTAGGAAACAATAGGCAGGGTCTGACAGGAGAGAAAGGGGATTAACACATAAGCAGAGCCCAATATACTTCTGGCACATATATGTTATTTAATCTTTAAAACAGTCCTTAAAGAAAGATATTATTTTTATTTGTAGGATAAAAGAAACAAAGCCTCAAAGTGATCACAAAGACAGTAAAGGAGCCGGAATTTGAAGCTGCGTCTTGCCGACTCCCAAGGGCGTGCTATTTCCACTATATCAGACATGAACCTGGGCTGCTGTTTCTCTTCCTCATCATGACTGGATATTTCAATGTAAGTAGTAGCCACTCCCGAGAATGATGGGAAGGGAAAAGGGGCTGTAGCCTATAGGTCAACAAAAACCAGTGGGTCTGTAGGGCAAGTGCCTGAGCTAAACATGATGAACTCCTTTTTCCTCTCTGACCCACAAACCTACTTTAGATGAAGAACTGGTGTTGTGAGAGCCCGCTGGAAAAATGCTTTGCCTATGTTTTGTACTTAAAATTTCCATTTATTGGAGAAAAGTAAAAACAAACAATTATTAAAACTTAGTAAATGCACTTATATTTTTATCCTTTGTAACAATGCACTGTAAAGTAGCTATGCTTATTTCCAGTTTTACAAATGAGCAAATTGAGGCTCAAGGGATAGTGAGTGGTAGAAATCCAGCTTGACTCCCATGCCCACCTATGTCCCGTCTGCCACATGGCTGTGTGTTCTCCATTGCCATGCACACACAGCCACTTCATGAAACAGAGGTTACGCAGTTCACTAGACGTGACCTTTACCACCTTTTTTTCATTATTTATAGGGAGAGGCACCGATACATCTCCAATGTTGCATATTCCTAGTATTTTGTAGAAATAAGCCCTGTCCCTGGTGTCAAGTTTTGAAGAAAATGAAGTACCTGTCTGTTTTGTTTCAGGTTCTATTAGGAGCTACCCATTTCTACAGGAATAGGGTTGGTGAGATGTGTGGGAGGGAAGCATGAAGGCAGAGATGATATGTTCTTATTTTATTTTATTTTGGCCACGCCGTGTGTCTTGTGAGATTTTAGTTCCTCAACCAGGGATTGAACCCGGGCCCTTGGCAATGAGAGCGTGGAGTCTCGATCACTGGACCACCAGGGAATTCCTGTGATGATATATTTTTAGACTCTGTTCTATTACTTAGTCTTTGAAGGGGGCAGCACTTCCACAACCTTCATAAATTTGTGATTAAATTTGTGATTTAATGCCTCCTTAGAATACAGTTATAAATCTAGGGGAAATTAAGAGGCAAAATTATTTTGGAACTCATAACAGTGGTACATAAAAGCATTCAGTCCTACTAAGTTTTAGAGCTCAGAGCCCAGAGAAGGGTCTGTGCATTAATCTGAAAGCTGGGAACCTGTGATTCAGCCAGCCAGTATCAGTGTCATTCTACAAACCACCTATAGTCCCTAGAGGAGGTAAAAGCAGCCAAAAGCTATATTTAGTAGATCCTAGACTTGTAATTAAATGACAAAAGTAGAAGCAGGAGACAGGTGACTAGCTAGAAGTATGATTCAGCAGGACACACACTCTCTACTTTGGGAATGTCATATCTTTGCTATTTTGGGAGGAAAAAAATCGATTTGAATTAATGTTAAGTTCCCCACCATTGGTTTCTTTAGGGATCAAGACATGTTTATGGGCTTCCCTGGTGGCGCAGTGGTTGAGAGTCCGCCTGCCGATATAGGGGACATGGGTTCGTGCCCCGGTCTGGGGAGATCCCACATGCCGTGAAGCGGCTGGGCCTGTGAGCCTGCGCGTCCGGAGCCTGTGCTCTGCACCGGGAAAGTCCACAACAGTGAGAAGTCCGCGTACCGCAAAAAAAAAAAAAAAAAAAAGACATGTTTATTTTAGGGATGAGCATAAGATCAATGGCATAATATATTTTGCCAGAAAACATAATTTAAAGAGAAGCTCGTTAAAGCAGCCAAAAGAGAATTTTCTGAAGTGATCTATTTTCTCTTGTATTAATTTGAAAATAATATATATGATATGGGCTGATTTGATTGATCTTGAGAGACATTTTATTGAAACCACCATTCTGATTCTTTTAAGAGCCTCTCACAGGTGTGAGAACTTTATTTTACAGATGTTTCAACTTTTTATAGGTAATAAATTAATATTTTATGTTTAATTGCATTAGGTGATATGTAATTTCAATTAATATAGGTTATATCATACTGAGATACAAATATATTGCTTTTATTTACGAATTAAAGTGATTTAAATTATTTTGTATGGTACTAATATGTAATAAACCTTAATAAGTCTTCTCATGCTAGTGATGTCTTCATAACAAAGGTTACTTTTGGGAACCAAATGTAGAAAATGATAGATTTAGATTGAGCCCTGTAGAAAAAACTTTGTGTTTCATTGCGAAAACTAAGCATGTTTTGAGCACAGACTTTTGGGTTATCCTAATCTTGATTTATGGGGGCTCTGGGTCTTTCACTACCTTTAATATATTTTACAACTGTGAAAGTTATAGATTACTGATAACAATGCAAAAGGATTCTTGCCTACAGACACGTAAAAAAATTCTGTCTGGTGGATCAACTGACTTTCCTCCCTCCATGGAAAAAGTCAGTTTCCTCTCTATTTGTAAATCTATTTCAACATTTCTTCACTGCATATAAATTTGTGCTTCTTTTACTTCTCTTTTAAATTGGTTGTAATACTTTATCCTTTCCCTTATTAATAATGAGTTAAATAAAATCTTTAACTCATACTCATTTTATATCTATATGAATCATGATTTTACCCTATTTTTGAAAACTATCCTTTTCAAATGTCATTCTCAAATGTGACACTCAAATGTCATGTCTTTAAGAAGCCAGAGTGGTATCTTTCTGTCCTTGCTGGATATTAAATCATATTCATTGTTGCTTCTGTTTTGATATCCTCTGGTGTTGTTGCTGTTTAATCTGTCATTTTAATCCTTAAGTGTTCACAGGTGTATGTCTTGCTTTTTCCACCCCAGTTGCAAGCTCTTTGATGGTTAATGCTTCTCCATATCTCCTGCAGTGTCAAACATAGTATGTTACACAGAGTATGGGATCAGCTTGATAACTAGTAGGTGAATAAATAATAACTTTGGGTTTGTGTTTCATCCGTTCTCAGTACCTTCTCTGTGGTCCTTGGCAAGTGTTACAAGACTTGTGGATTCATGTCACAGATTGCAAATATCCCTGGAGTCCTATCCAACTATGAAAAAGGCAACTGGATATTCCTGATGTCTTTTTATTTTAACTTTTCTTATTTTTTTTCAAGTTATTTTTACATGGGAGCAGTAGTCAGTGAGTCCCATACAGGATAAGTCCAAGGAGAAACATGCCAAGACACATATTAATCAAACTATCAAAAATTAAACACAAAGAAAAAATATTAAAAGCAGCAAGGGAAAAACAACCAATAACATACAAGGGAATCCCTGTAAGGTTAACAGCTGATCTTTCAGCAGAAACTCTGCAAGCCAGAGGGCTTTACAGTGAGCATACTGACACTTTATCAAGTTAAGTGACTCAAGATTTGCACCTAGGTCTTCTGACATCCTAAGGCACTCTCATTCCACTAAACCAGGCGACTTCCCACCTCTTGGGAAGGTCTTATCCTTTGGATTATCAATCCATGGCATAGCCTTTCCAGTATGCTATTACTATGGCTCCATCTACAACACATTCTAAATTTTACCTAGAGTATTTTCTAGAACATTGTAAAGATACAAAGATAACTGTTAGTCAAAAATAGGTGTGTGTTTTTTTTTTTAACATGGATGAGGACCTAGATAAAACTCAGATGTTGAATTCCTCCCCAGTTGTTTTTTTACAATCAAGAACTTAACTGTATGACAATTTAATGTTGAGCAACCCCACTCATATTACTTGCTTTCCAAGGCCTGTCCCGATTATTGTTAGACTGGTGATGGGAAATCCTGGATCTGTAAGAGGGTGACAAGTCTATTGTTGGTCTTGAATAACCTTTCCCAAATTCTGTTGCATATTAGAAACCAGACCTTTGGGATCAGAATCACCAGGAATGGGGTCTGGGAAGTTATTTTTTCAAGCTTCCCAGGTGATTCTGATATACACTTCTGGCGGAAACAATGCTCTAGGAAATTTAATTCAGGAAAGATCTAAGGGCCTGGGAGCCAAATTTCACAGGAGCCAGAGAGCTGTAAGAGGTTGATGGACGGAGGCGTGGTTGTCCTAGAAAGTACTGCTTTGATTTTAATGTACTTGATTCTATCCCTGTATCTCCTCTGAGGTGAGTGGAGGGGAAGCAACCCTGGGCCATTCTTTACAACTCCCAAGAAGTATATGTTCTTGTATGGCTCTGCAGAGACATGAATCATTGGCATAGCACCAAGTCCACAGAACTCTGGAATTAAATATTGAAGGGGCCTATAAGATTTGTTTAGCTAAAATACTAATTATGAAAATAATGGAAGTAAATTCTTATTTAGACGAGCAATGAAGGGAAACAAATATTTAATAAAACATTTAAAAAGAGTGTACTACAACTAAAACCTTCAGCTGTAAGATATTAAAGAAGAAAAATAAATGGCGGGCATTCCTTACTTCAGGAAGCAAAGATGGAGTATTTTAAAAGTGTTTTGTAACTCCCCTGCACAAAATCTTTTAATGGATTTCTAATTACACTCAAAATAACATCCAAAGTCCCTGCCATTTATCCAAAGATTCTTCATGGTGAGACGTCTGCCCCTTTTTTTTGTGGTACACGGGCCTCTCACTGTTGTGGCCTCTCCCGTTGCGGAGCACAGGCTCCGGACGCGCAGGCTCAGCGGCCATGGCTCACGGGCCCAGCCGCTCCGCGGCATGTGGGATCTTCCCGGACCGGGGCACGAACCCGTGTGCCCTGCATCGGCAGACGGACTCTCAACCACTGTGCCACCAGGGAAGCCCGTCTGCCCCTTTTTTAATCTCTTCCTCTTGGGCTCTGTTCCTTGATGATGCTCCACTGCTCCCCTGTCTTCTTGATTCTCCCCTCTGATAACCATGGAGCTTCCTTCCTGTGTCTTCAGGTCTCTGATCAATACAGGTTTAAGAAACCTTTCTAATCATCTTATATATAAGATCACCTCCTATAATTATTTGTCTCCTTACTTTGCTTTATCCTTTCTTCAGAGCATTTATCACTCCCTGACTCCATGTTATATATCAGTTTGCTTATTGGTTTTGACTCTTTTATGTATATGTGTGCCATAAGGAAGGCTCTTTGATTTTTCCATTGTTGTATTAATATTTGGCCCAAAGTGGGAGTTTAATTCATATTTTTTGAAAGAATGAATGAATGGATGCTCATTAATCTACTCTACAAATTCAACGAGATCCCAATTAAAAACCCAAAGGATTTAAAAACTCTTGATTAAATGATTAAAAATTCATACATACTAAAATTTAGAATATGCATACTTTTTGAAATAGAAATCCTACTTGCAAGAAATTACTCTAAAAATAATTGAAAAGATGTTCAGAAATATCTATACAAAGATGATCATCACAGAATCATTCATGAAGTTAAAAATATAAAATAGTCTTAAATTCATAGATTAGAGCTAGGTTATATAATTTACAGTTCATCAAATTTAAAGGTAATCTCCTTGACAGAGATAATACAATGATAAGTGGAAGATGTTATGAAACAGAATATACAGCATAAGACCATTTAAAATATATGGTTATATGTGTATTTACACATATACATAACATGTCTATAAGAGGAAATATGAAGATATTAAAGTAATTATTTATTATTGGTGGGAGAAGGATGATCCTCTTTTAAAACTATTCCCTCCTTACATAACAATTATTTTTAAAGGAAAAAATTATTTTAGTTAAAAAAATTTAATCCAGTTTCTTTATTGTACTGATGAAAAATTTGGTCTCAAGATACAAATTGTGTGTGTGCGTGTGTGTGTGTGTGTGTGCGTGCATGCATGCATACATATTGAAGGTGGGGATAAAGAAGTTTATCCAATATAATCCATCTGGAAAGAAAAGCAGGTTTGATTTAACTGAAAAGTTGAGAGTTGTTTTATTTTTTGTGAACCAAATAGCTATTTTTTATGAACCTCAAACTTAGCTGTCAAATTGTCTTGTGAGAAGACACTTGATTCAGAGATAGATATAATCTGCTAATAGAATGCATCTATCACAGGATACTAATGCAGCAAAGTGAAATCACATAAGCAATCTTTTTAGATAGGTCTCGGTGAATCTTGCTGATTTCAACCCAAATCAAACCTATGTTAAAATATTAATGCAAAGATTATGGGACTTCCCTCGTGGCACAGTGGTTAAGAATCTGCCTGCCAATGCAGGGGACATGGGTTTGAGCCCTGGTCCAGGAAGACCCCACATGCCACAGAGTAACTAAGCCCGTGCGCCACCACTACTGAGCCTGTGCTCTAGAGCCCGCGAGCCACAACTACTGAGCCTGCACGCCACAACTACTGAAGCCCACATGCCTAGAGCCCGTACTCCGCAACAAGAGAAGCCACCGCAATGAGAAGCCCAAGCACCGCAACGAACAGTAGCCCCCGCTCGCCGCAACTAGAGAAAGCCCACATGCAGCAATGAAGACCCAACACAGCCAAAAATAAATAAATAAGCTAAAGAAATTTATAAAAACAAAACAAACAAAAAATATTAATGCAAAGATTAAACTATACAAGTACCAGGTCAGCCCGGAAAAAATTAAAGGGAAGACGACAAGATGGCTACTGAACCCTCAGGCACGAAGTTGCAATGTCTGGGTGTGAGCTCTTAAGAGATAGCTATTTGCATAAACCAAGAGTCACAAAGAAAAAATATTTCTCAAAAGGTAACAACATTAGTAATTCCCTAGGTTTATTTGCTGCTGATAAAAATAGTTATTCTTCTTTAAACTTAAGTGGATTTTGCTCAACATACTTGTTTGAATTTCATCCCTGTGTATTTTAAAACTGAATCATGTATACGTTAGGTTAAAAGAGTCCAAAGCGTTAAGTATTTGAGAAGTTAAATTTTGAGAAGCTCATGCTGTGAAAATATTATGTGAGACTGTCAATTTAAGAGAAACATCTGGGGCTACAGTTAACCCACATAGCACCTTTGTACACAGAAATGTGCCCTCTCTGGAGAGATATGACCCCTAGGATGCATGGCTTGGTGAGCCTATTCTTTGGGCAAATTGGAAAAAAAGCAAGTATGGCCATGCTGAAGGCTGAGAGAAAAGGGGGCCTCCTTTATTTCTTGGTCTTGAGATTTGAAAGGGTATGTCTGTGAATAGCATAGACAGAGAATGTACTCCACAAAGCCTAGCCAAGAATCCGTATCACTGACCTGCTTATGGTGTGAATTCTGTATCTGGTCCTTGCCTGCTTTTCCAGTTTTGTTTCCTCTTTCATCCCCACATTGACTGTATTTTCTTGTTTCTTTCCAGCTCTAATCTGTTTCATTAGTTTCTCAGGATAGTTCTAGAACTTTCCATTGCCTTGCTATATGCTGATTATCTTACATTTATTTTCCACTTATACTTTACTTAACCTCATCTGTTCATTTTTTAGGCTTCTTGCTTCATTCTCTTTTTTTCTTTTAAAATTCTTGTTTTTAACACATTTGGAAAAAAATCTATTTTAACTCCATATAAAAATCTGCAAATTCCTCAGTCAAGTTGGATTCAATTCTTAAAATTTAACTTTGTAATATTATTGTTTGTATTAACCTTTTTATTCCATTTAATTTTCTCTTACCTTGTGCTTAAATTTTACCTTTAATCTCCATTTAGCCATCCACCTTCCCTTTAACATCCTACTTTAATTTTCTTTTCTTTTCCCTTTCTCCTCTCTCTCTCTCTATAAATAATTCTAAAATGACCTAGAGGACATTTAGCCAGAGAAGTGGTGGTAACTAGACGTTCCTTACCACAGACAGGAGCTATTATAGGCCAGTTTTCTCCTTCCCACCGCTGTGTCTGCAGCTTCCCCTCAGCTCCTCCTAACCGAGGTCTTGGTCCGCTTAAGGATGGCTCTTCAAACACCTCAGTTGGTCCCCCAGTTTTCCCACTGGCTTTAATTTTATTTGTGGGCCTGACACTTCTGATTTCCTGGAATAGTGTTTCTTCCTAAATTTTCATACTGTCTGGACTTTACCTAAGCAATATGCATTTCAAATCTATTGTCTGTTGTACATGCTACTAAATTCGAGACAAACAGCCAAGAGAAAACTACTATGTGGCAGTGCTGGCAGGTCACACCAGAGATGAGACACTTCAGGCAAGAGCCTTGTCTAGCAAGGCTTGTCCTTGATAAGGAACGAAGTGATGCTGAGCTGCAAATGGGTACTTGGGGAGTAGGGATATGGGTCTGCTCCTAATGACCTTCTCTCCAAGCTGATTTCACTTCTATTCCAGTGGAGCATAAGAGCATCTTCCAGATGCTGGTTCTAAACTCCTGGCTCTCATTGTAATGTCTGGAGGAATCTGTTTAGAGTAGCTTTCTTTTAAAAAAAAATTAATTAATTTTTGGTTGCGTTGGGTCTCTTTGGTGCGCGGGCTTTCTCTAGTAGGGGCAAGCGGGGGCTACTCTTCCTTGTAGTGCGTGGGCTTCTCTTGTTGTGGAGCATGGGGTCTAGGCATGCAGGCTTCAGTAGTTGTGGCTCGTGGGCTCTAGAGCACAGGCTCAGTAGTTGCGGTGCATGGGCTTAGTTGCTCAGCAGCATGTGGGATCTTCCCGGACCAGTGCTTGAACCCGTGTCCCCTGCACTGGTAGATGGATTCTTAACCACTGTGCCACCAGAGAAGCCCTGCTATTTTTTTTTTCTTTAACATCTTTATTGGAGTATAATTGCTTTACAATGGTGTGTTAGTTTCTGCTTTATAACAAAGTGAATCAGTTTTATGTATACATATATCCCCATATCTCTTCCCTCTTGTGTCTCCCTCCCTCTCACCCTCCCTATCCCACCCCTCTAGGTGGTCAGAAAGCACCGAGCTGATCTCCCTGTGCTATGCGGCTGCTACCCACTAGCTATCTATTTTACATTTGGTAGTGTATATATGTCCATGCCACTCTCTTTGTCCCAGCTTACACTGCCCCCTCCCCATATACTTAAGTCCATTCTCTAGTAGGTCTGCGTCTTTATTCCCATCTTGCCCTTAGGTTCTTCATGACTATTTCTTTTTTTTTTTTTTTAATTCCATATATATGTGTTAGTACATGGTACTTGTTTTTCTCTTTCTGACTTACTTCACTCTGTATGACAGACTCTAGGTCCATCCACCTCACTACAAATAACTCAATTTCGT
Organism: Monodon monoceros; assembly: GCF_005190385.1. NCBI lineage: Eukaryota > Metazoa > Chordata > Mammalia > Artiodactyla > Monodontidae > Monodon > Monodon monoceros. The sequence continues at coordinate 11,763,866 of NW_021703765.1, read as the reverse complement.
TTCTTTTTATGGCTGAGTAATATTCCATTGTATATATGTGCCACATCTTCTTTATCCATTCATCTGTTGATGGACACTTAGGTTGCTTCCATGTCCTGGCTACTGTAAATAGAGCTGCAATGAACATTGTGGTACATGACTCTTTTTGAATTATGGTTTTCTCAGGGTATATGCCCAGTAGTGGGATTGCTGGGTGGTATGGTAGTTCTATTTTTAGTTTTTTAAGGAACCTCCATACTGTTCTCCATAGTGGCTGTATCAATTTACATTCCCATCAGCAGTGCAAGAGTGTTCCCTTTTCTCCACACCCTCTCCAGCATTTATCGTTGGTAGATTTTCTGATGATGGCCATTCCGACCGGTGTGAGATGATATCTCATTGTAGTTTTGATTTGCGTTTCTCTAATGATTAATGATGTTGAACATTCTTTCATGTGTTTGTTGGCAATCTATATATCTTCTTTGGAGAAATGTCTATTTAGGTAGCCCTGCTATTTTTAAAATAAAATGCCTTTCCATGAAAAAAAAATTAAAAATTAAAAAAATAATGAAAATATATTTTAAAAATGTAATTATAATCTATATCAGTTTTGTTCTGATCTCTATGTGTTTGTGTGCTCCTTGTTTTTTTTGGGGGGGGGTCTTTTTCTCATTTTATATTCTTGCCTCCTTTGTCATAGATTAACTGACCGTATATGCATGAGTTTATGTATGTGTAATTCTTAATTGTCCAGACAGAATGCAGGCTCCTTAAAGAAGTGGGAAAAAGTATAGCTTTGGAGACTGGAAGTTGAACTTTGAGGCTGATTGTGCCATTACCTAGTTAAGGAAGCTGTCTTAGGCTGTGTTTGTGCTTTGCCATCACTAAACTGCGGGGCTAGAACAGATGGTACCTAATAGCAGATGGCACTTCGTTGTAGATCTTAGGTTTCTCTTCAGTTCACCATAGCCTCGTTTAGCACACTGTTAGGTACAGGGCGGGTTTTTAACATATGCTTTTCATTAATTGATAAAACATCTATTTTACATGCATGATGAGGTATGTGAGGCCAAGAAAATTCTAATCTTGTACTGTATGAGAATGTAGAATTGAATCCAGTGCAGTGAAGAAAGCTACTCAGCAGGTAAAACTCAGCTGACCCAGAAATGGTGTAGTTAGTTCAACAGTTTCTTATCAGCACTAATCACTTAAAGTCATAATCAACTTAGTCACTTCTCTTATAGCCAAATTGTAATCCACCATATTCTCAAGCATTTAAAGATGCATTATGTTTTTAATCAATGAATTCGTTATCCTAAATTGATGAAAAGTGCATTTTCCAGATCAAAATATAGGAGAGGTCAAAACCTGACCGTGGTGTGGGTGGGGCACTAGAAGGTTAAAGGGAAAGGAGTGTGGGTGATGAGGTAATGTAGACAGGGATGAGGTCAGAGTTTCAAAAATTGAAAAAAAATTAGAGAGTCTCTTGAGAGTTATAGCTTTGGCAATTTGTAAGGCTGCTTGTAAGGGTGAGGATGGTTTCTCATTTGGTTTCTGATTCAATAAAGCTACTCAATCAAGACAGAGGACATTTACACTCTATTGCCTGTTCTCTATTGAGAGTGTGCATCTTGCTCCCAACTGTATACTTCATAAAGCTAAATACTATCATTTCACATCAAGTATGACTGGTGTGGCTGGTTTCTGTACGGGAGAGGCTCATCCCAGACGGAACTCGCTTGGGTTTTCTCCTTGCTCTCCTAGCAGGCAACACGCCACTTTTGATTGTTTAGGCTCCTATGATGTGTGCGGCAAACAAGAAGTGACTTCTTACTCTAAGCAAAAGCTGCCTGATAAACAGTAGGGATGAATAATTTATAAGGTAGCAGTATGGAAAGTGGCATTTCACGCTTCTTTCCATGTAAAATGTCGCATGAATTCCAAACAGGCTAAACAGTTTAGAAGAAAACCTAAAATCGCCGGCAAGAGAAAGGAAAGAGCAGGCTCAATAATGTGGTAGTTACGACATTACTCGGGAAGGATTCTGATCCATATATTGCTCTCCATTGATTAAATGTGAAAACAAATTACAGTTTCTCAAATCAATGTTATGAAATAATTATTATATACATGGAAATAGCATCAATAAGGCAAGTAGGCTTAGGTTTTCTTCCACTCAATTTCAGTCAATTTACAGTAAATGAATCCTGAAAAAACTGCATTTTTCATTTTCTAATCATGCAGTAAGCCCTCCATTAAAAGAGAACCCCAAAATGGGGTTTGATATATTATTATGCATCATATTGCAAAGTTAACATTAGTCCACTTAATCAGAAAACCCAAGCAAATTGGGTCTCTGAATTCAAATCACCAAGCCCTTACTAGCTCTTTATTACTAAAGATGGTTAGTAAGATTAAACTGAAACTGTAGAAGAGCAAACTTTTGAAAGTAAGATCACACTTTTATTTGATAATTAATATTTAGTAAGTTGATATTTTGGAAAGCTAAAAATTTAGAATTATCTTATTAAATTCTTGAATTATTACTTAATTTGGCTTGTGGTAATATACCCTTTTTAAAAGAACATTAAAAAAATTAGATTCTTCAAAGAAATCTATTAAACACCCTTATATGAAATATTATAAGGAACACTCTGGGGGACAGAAAAATATTACATTATTACTTTTTTTCTTTAAGGATCCATCATGCGATCTGGATGGGAGGAGGGCAAGCAGTAACACCTTAGAGAATTAGAGATGATGAAATGGAATATTGTTTGGTACTAACTATTGCTCAACAGGAATTCAGAGAGAAAAGATCAGCTTCGCCTGGAACAGTCATGGAAGGCTTTATAAATGGCTGGAAAGTTTGTTATTTAGTTCTCAACTCTTCCCTTTCCCCCCTAGTTTACCAATAATTCCACATGATTCTACTGGCCAAGTAATTTTTCTGCCTTCACCCCATCCATAAGGCCACCAGCCCGAATATGGCAGCATATTTCTAAATGGTAGCCGTGCACTCAGTCAGACATTCCTAATGCATCCTAAAAGCCCCTGCTTGGGTGGTCTTCCTAAATATCTCCATTGTACAAAGAGCGCCACTCAATCTAGCTCCTTAGCCAAATGTACAAGGTTATTCTTGACGGGCGCCTAACTTGCCCTTGTTCACAGAGCCAGTAAGTGGTGGAGCCAGGACAAATATCCATGTGCTTTGCTTCAAAGCCTACATACTTAATCCAAAATACCATATTGTAATCACCAGGGATTTGCCGGTCTCCTGGGAAACTATTCTTTGAGAACAGCAGCTGCACTGTGTCTTATTCATTTCTGCACCATCAGTACCACGCCCATCAGATACTCAATAATAACTACCTGTTAAGGAATTTCAGAAATCTTGTATGTTGAAGGTGGGGGGGCCCAATCAGGAAAACAGAGCCTATGCCAGCCACATCAAGAGAGGATATTTAGGGGAGAACTAGCGGAAAAAGTCTTAGAAAGGCTAAACAGACAAAAAGGGAAGTGATTGTTTGTTGGGTACAACATTTCAGTTTTCCAACATGAAGAGAGTTCTGGAGACAGATCGTGGTGGTAGCTGCATAATACAAATGTCCTTTAAGTGACTGAATTGTCACTTAAAAAGGTTTAAGATAGTAAATTTTATGTTATGTGTATTTTACCACAATAAAAAATATTCTGAGGCAAAAAGGGGACAGGAACTCAACCCAGAAGTTGGTATCAAGAGAAAGGGAACCAGCTTTGGGGCTAGAAGGACAAAGGGAAGATTGTGTGGCCAGAGCTAGGGAGGCTGGGCTGCCTGTGGTGAGCTAGGGCCCCAGAAGGAGGGGCTCTCTGGTCAGAGCAGAGACACGGAGGAGACAGAGCTAGTGCCAGAGCTGGGGAACAGTGCACAGGCAGGTGCTGGCTTCTCTTCATATGCTGCTCTCTGGTCGCCCCACCGGCCGGACCCAAGGGGAAGCCAGCTGTCAACGTAGCCTGAGTGATATCATTTGCAGAAGTGAGGAGTAGGGGAAGGGCAGGGAATGGATTTTTTTCAGGGAAACATGCACAAAACTGGCACAGGGAAAGATGCTTCAGGGGACAAAGAGTGGGGTCTAAGACACAGTGGAACCATATTGCATGTGGGGAGTAGGTAAAATAAAGATGCTATTCAGGTTGGGAATGACATATAAACATGTACTTGGGAATAATAGGGACAGACGTTTCAGTTAATAAAGTGAGGCCAATCTGGGGATATCTTTAAGTGTAGGTGGAAGAGTTTTTATATAACATCACTAAATATTTGGAAACAGAAAGCATTAAGCGCACTCTTCAGTAGAATATAAAGATACCATGGACCCATCATACATTAGAGGTAAATTACGGCAGTTGCCAAGCACAGACTCTGATCCTCAGAATCAAATAATAGAAGGTCGTGATGTCATCTCTCACAACCTCATTCTAGAGAGGCTTTTCTTATTCTACATAACAACCATATGAGAGAGGTATTACCCTTGCCCCTATTTTAAAAATCAGGAAGTTGAGGTTTAGAGAAGTCAAGTAACTTTCAAGGTCACTCACCTGGGAAGTGACGGAACTGGAACTTGAATGAGGCCATTAGACTCCAGAGCCACGTGCTCCCCATAGGATCTCCTGCCTTGGTTTAGGCACACTCAGCTCTCCAGCTGCTATATTTGGAGGTCTCTGAAGACAGATGGCACAGTTGTCGGTAGTTTGGTCCAATGATTAGTCACTCCACAATCAATACATGATTTTTAATTTTAATTTCCAAATGACTTTTTCTCCCTATGCTTCATTCCTTTATCCAAGTAGAGAACATCTGCTCTGGCAGTTGTACTTATCTGAATTCAATCTCTTTCCTTTCCACACAAAACGACTTCCTATGCATTGAGGTATGAGAGTAAAAATGGATTCGTTCATTAGGAACAATCTTTGCCCTTGGGAAACTTGAATACTTTGAAGAGTTAAAATCCCCTTAGGAAAGTTTCACCAATTCCACCTCCTTTGCCGTTTCTTCACCAATTTTGTCTTCCCTAATTGCTTGTTTGTTTTTATCAGAAGTATTTTCTGGTTTCTAGTTTTTTTTCAACATCAATTGCATGGCTGCTATAGCTTTTATGATTTTCCCTCTACCACATTGTTGTGGTTTGGAAAGATTTTGTTGACTTACCTGATTCTTCAAATTAAGCATGGGAGATTTTTTTTCACTTTTCCTTGCACTTTGAAGCCTCCAAAGTCCTAATAGACGTGAGATGTGGGCAATGCTTGGCTGGATCTCCATCAAGGACCCAAGTAGATTTTCTCCTCTTTGTGAAATTCTCTGAGGCTTGCATGCAGTGATAATGCTGCAAGCAAAACATGTTCTTTCTATATAAAGAGAGAAAGTTATTTAGAATAATTTTAAGACATGAGAAACTGCTCAGAACATATTTTATTAGGGGTGTACTTGGGGTGATTTCGAGTTGGTCACAGGGAAATGTAAACAGTCACAGCTCTCCACCACTCGTTCTGGACAAAATCTTCTTCAGGACAGAGAACATATCTTGAAGCACATTTGGTATATTATTACACACCCAGTAAGTAATTAATTATAATATTTTCAATGGTTGTGAAGGGAGCCTGAGGCACCAGTGCTTTTGGAAACAGATTTTGCGTATCTACTAAACTGAACAGCATAATAGCTAGTTTCTGAAAATATTAGTCTTAGAGGCATCATTCTATCCTTACTGTACTCTTTGGATTTATGCCTGAAACTTCTCCTGTGATGAGGATTTCTTTTAATTTGCAAGTATCTAGAGGTCATGTACCAGGTTATGTTATTTATTATGAAAAGTCCACAATTTCACCACGTGATGAGCTAGTTAATTTACTTCATTTCTCGGGCCTAGGCTGTGATCCTAATCCTATAAATATGTGCTGGCGTGGTCCTAGGGCCACGGAAAAATGACTCATTCAACATGTACATTGTTACGTCTGTTTTGGGCAAGACAGTTTTAGATGATGGGTGCAGGGGAGGGGTTTAAAGAGAAAGCCAGCATTGACCTTGATGAGGGGAACCACCTGAGCTAGGCTTGTGGGGTTTCCTGGGTCTTAAATCTGGGCGAACCAGGAGTTGATTTCCTTATTTTCCCCCAAAGAACTTACAATCTAATTGGAAAGAGAAGTGCCTGTAAAAGATGAGAAATAAAAATAAAGTACTCTCAATGGTGAGGAGGGAGAAATAATTTCCAGCTGAAAGGATCTGGGGCAAGGTGAGTGTAAATCCCTTAATACAGCTGGGGGGCTGGAGGAGAAAAATTAAATGAATGGTATTTTGGTAAGAAGGGACTTGATTAGGTCAAGGGATTTCGTTCTCCTAGATCTCCTTTGAAATGACCAAAATGATATAAAGCAAAGGGAGACAATGTTGTTATTACCAAAAACTGGGGAAAAGAACAAATCCCTTGAGAGAAAATTGCAAATAGTTTCTGCTGGATAGAGAGCTACAGACGCCAAATTGAAGGAACACTGAAGGTTGTTTCACAACGTCCCCTTCTGAGAAGTTGGTGCAAGCTTGGAAATAAAAGAAAGCAAATCTTGGGAGAGCTCCATGGATATTCTTTAATTTGGGGTGGTGAGGGCAGGCTGTAGGCAGACATGGGATGCACTGTCATTAGGATCACTTCCACTGCTCTCCTGGGAATTAAGGAGCAATCCAAAGCAGACACTTGTGAACGTCCAGAGTTTCCAGTGAAGCTACTACACTGAGCAGAGTGTGTAGTAGGGTAAGCTTTCCTCTAGGCAGTGGCCCTTCCCCTGATAAAGTAGAACTTCTTCCTGAACCAGCAGCCTTCTCAGGAGAAGCCTGTATCTGTGTGCCTGTCATAGAGACCAAGATAAGCGCAGAGTCAGATATGGAGAGCTGACCCCTGACCACACAGAGAGAAACCTAACAGAGCTGGCCTTGATTGCCCACAGTTCTGATTTTCTTCTTGTTTCTTTTAGGCTGCTGGTTTCACTGAACTGGCAAAGCTGACTTAAGAACAAACAAAAACTGCTTGAGCTTAAAGTTTTAGAGGACACTTCTAACAGCAAGCAGATGGACAGTGAGACCAGGAGCATTCTCCTACTCTATTTATGTGCAAACATGCTAGAAGAGACCTCTCCTCTCTCTAGGATGTGTAAACAGAAAACAGCCAATAGGAGGCTGGCGAAAAGATTTTACAGCTCAAAATAAGGAGAGGGACGCAGTACTCAATCTCCAGGAAAAGAGCTGGTTTTGAAGATTTACTACAGGAAATAAATTATATTTGGGCAATACCTTCTTTATGGTCTCAGTAAAATATAAGACAAGAGGGGCTTTTATATAAGAAGTGAAAGATGACACGGAACTGTAAAAGACCGAGGTGAAACACGAGCTATCTGAAAGTCAAAAAGAAAATGAAAGGAAGTAAAATAATTCGAGAAAATTAAAAATGCAATAGTGGAATTTAAAACTGTAATTAGAAGTCATAAAGTAACAGAACCAATACTGCAGAAATTTTAATTCATAGATAGAAAACACGCTTGAAGCGGCTAACAGAATACAACGAAATGGACAGAAAAAGAGTATCGATGAGAGAGGTAGTGGATTGAACAGACTTGGAGTTCCTATATATGCTTATTTGATGTTTCTGAACCAAAGACTAAAACAAATAGAATCATTTAAACATATAAAATTAGTAATTTTCTGAGCTGAATAAAAACTTAAACCCTCATATAAAAAGAACTCAAGGAGTACCTGGAAAAAGTTAGGAAACATGAAAAATGTTATGAAAAGAGAGAAAAATTTAAATTTTCTCGCCATGAACACTTGGTATTTCAACAGTAAAATGTAAAGAATATTAGAAGAATAAGAGCTTTTAAGGGTGCTGATCAAAAAAATATTAAAAATTAGTAACTTTTCTATATACTAACCAAAACCATTTATTAAAGATAAGGGTTAAAGATATAAATAATAATAATAACAATAAATAGCTAGAAATAAGCCTAAGAAGGAAGTGTCTATATACAGAAGAACTTTTATGCATAATACTATAAAATTTGAATGAGTGATGTGAATGCAAGCTAGAAAAAGTTGAGAATTAGTTCCTACTCTTAGATGAAAAGATTCAGTAATGCACAGATATCAATTTGCCCCCAATTTAATGCAATTCCAATTACTATCTCAATAGGAATTTTTTGGAACTTTGCAAGATGATTCTGTAATGTGGAATTATCGGTGTCCATAAAAGAACAAAAATATTTTGAAAAAGAGGAATAACAGAGAGTGATTTTTCTATTACAGTGTTATAATGAATAACACAGCTGACTAGATAGTGAAGTCAATAAATAAAAACAGAAAAACAAGAAATAGGGAAAAATGCAGAAGTTTGTAGGATATAATTCAATTTATAGTAAAATCAATAGGAGAAATACAGATTATTTATTAAATAATATTGAGAATGTTTACTATTAGGAAAGTAAAGTGTTATTTCTTTCTTTATACTATGCCACAAAATTAATTCTAGATTAATTAGAAACCTAACTATAAACATTAATACCATAAAATAATGAACATAACATGGGGATAAGCATATCCACACATGAATGTCAATTTGATTACATGACACATTAAAATCTTTTTTATATTATAAAACAATTAGTAGAGCCAAGAACACAGAAAGAAAATATTTAATCAACATATGAAGAACTACTGAAATCCATAAGAAAATTTTTAATACCTCATTAGAAAAAATTTTAAAGGACATCTAAAGTTGATTTACAAACAAGTAATAATAATAGTGGTCAAAAATTAGAGGGGAGCTACTTTTATATGACTCTAATAAAATGTAATTTTTAAATATCATTATTTTTCATTTATGGACTTAGTGCATATTTAAAGTACTGAGAATTGTTGAGGACATGTAGAGAACTCTTAAACACTGCTGATGAAATTGTAAATTTGTATATTTCTGGAAGGGAATTTAGAAAGATGTGCTAGTGACAATGTTTTTAGAAATATTTATAAGTTTTGGCCCAGAAATTCCATTTTCAGTTGGTTCCTTAAGAAAATAATCTGAAATATTTGTTTAAAATAAATAATTTCACCATTAATTTTAATGGTGGAAACTAGAAATAATCTAATTAGGCACCCTTACACTATTATTTAAGAAAACTATGGTACATGCTTATCACAGAATACCATGAAAGATGGTATTAATAACCACGAAAGATGTATTTTCAAAGGCCCTAACAGCTAAATTAATGTGCTGTGAATTAAACCCCAAAATGCAGAAGTTTGTAGGATATAATTCAATTTATAGTAAAACCAATAGGAGAAATATAGATTATTTGTTAAATAATATTGTATATTTTCAAAATTTATGCTATTTTTTCTGAAAACCAACGAGTTTGCCTCACAACTGTTAATTCCGTAACACAATATTTGGAGCAAAAGCTGCTTATAATTTCTACTTAAGACAAGGAATTCTGATTTTCTCAGAAACACTACTTACTATAACTTTGGAGAAAAAAACCTTAACTTAAAACTTACAGTTTCTCTGTTTTCAGGTCAAGGTTTGAACATGAGCTGTATTTCATATTTAATACAGATTTGCTTTTTCTTACATGATTTACAAGAACTTTTAAAATGTAGATGTGTGAAGAATTACTCAACTTGGTCAGAAGAGGGAGCTTATAGATAACAAAAAGAAAAAAAAAAGCAAAAATCTATGCACCCTTATCAAAAGTATAGTATTATTTCAAATCCACATATCCACTGCTAATGAAAAAATACGTAGCCAAAGAAATATCTCGATGATAGCTTAAAAATCTGTTTTGTCTTATAATTTGATGAAATATTGAACTTACCTTCACTGTTAAGAGAATTTCATGTCTCATTCTAACAACTGTCTTCATATTATTTGCACATCTGACTATGTAAGTGTTGCTGATAAATAAGAAGCCTGGCTGATGGAGGTGCGTATCTGTATTGCTTTATCTTTTTCTCTTGCGTGTAGTTGGTAAATGAGCCAAGGGATGAGATGGTGCACAGCAAGAAGTCATGAAAAACTGACCACTGAATAATGAAAGATTTACTATATGTTATTTAATAAAAATACAGGGGCAAATTTCTCTGTTCAAAATAGTTTATTAAGGATAATGCTATAAATATAAAAGGTGAAATACATCAATCTAATTAATTTTTTCTATATCAACACTCAAAATGTAAAACTAGCGTTCTAGTTCCCAGTAATGTGTGAAGTCTTCATAAACCTAACCATGTTGGAGGTGTGACAGTGAACTACAGCAAACCAAGAACCAGAAGAGAGTTTTGTTATTATCATAAACATATGATAGTGAGAAGTATAACCCAGAGCTCAGGATGTAATATTAAAGATAATCCTTTTAAAATTAGCGTTGATGAACGCCAAGTTCTGCATTCAACTCTTGGCTCTATATCTTGAGGGAGAAGTAAAAAATTTGAAGTGGGTTTACACCAGAGCCATAAGTAACAAATTTGGAAAAGAAATCATGACAAAATTCTGCAAATAAGGTGAATTCTTAAGTTAGTTACCTTGAAGAGAGAATTTGAAATTGTTACTCAACATTTTTCAAATATAGGATGGTTGATCATACCCGGGGGTGGGACCAGATGTCTTCCATCCTATGAGTGAAAAAAGACAATGAATTGTTCATTTCAGTGACTACTGTAAAACCAAAAAAAGTGAATCATTGGGGAGTTTACGCTTCTCCTCTTCTTTGGTGTGGATCAGTGCTAATCTGGCATGAAGCCTGGACCTGAACAAACTTAGATGTGTCCTATTATTTGTATGCAAACTGGCTTAGATTGTTCTAAGTCTTTTTTGAATTTATGTGTGTTGCTGATTTAATTTGACAAAAAACGTCTGGTAGGGTCTAGGCGCTAAGGTGGCAAGAAGAACTGAAGGTTCTTATCAAGTAAGGGAGAAAGAAAGGAAGCTGGGGTTTTTAAGCAGAGAGAAAATGGAGGGCTGTTATTCACATCGATAGGAGGAAAAGATATTCTCTTGCTTTATTTCATTCTTTACCTTCTCCTTCTTATCAGTAATCAACCATTTACTTTCACTGTTTTAAGAGATGAAACTGTCCTAAGAAGAGGAGCAAAGCATTCTTTTTTTTTTTTAACATCTTTATTGGAGTATAATTGCTTTACAGTGTTGTGTTAGTTTCTGCTGTATAACAAAGTGAATCAGCTATATGCATACGTATATCCCCATATCCCCTCCCTCTTGTGTCTCCCTCCCACCCTCCTTATCCCACCTCTCTACGCGGTCGCAAAGCACCGAACTGATGTCCTTGTGCTATGCAGCTGCTTCCCACTAGCTATCTATTTCACATTTGGTAGTGTATATATGTCCATGCCACGCTCTCACTTCGTCCCAGCTTACCCTTCCCCCTCCCCATGTCCTCAAGTCCATTCTCTACGTCTGCACCTTTATTTCTGTCCTGCCACTAGGTTCTTCAGAACCATTTAAAAAATATTTTTCATATATATGTGTTAGCATACAGTATTTGTTTTTCTCTTTCTGACTTACTTCACTCTGCGTGACAGACTCTAGGTCCATCCACCTTACTACAAATAACTCAGTTTCGTTTCTTTTTATGGCTGAGTAACATTCCATTGTATATAGGTGCCACATCTTCTTTATCCACTCATCTGTCGATGGACACTTAGGTTGCTTCCATGTCCTGGCTATTGTAAATAGAGGTGCAATGAACATTGTGGTACATGACTCCTTTTGAATTATGGTTTTCTCAGGGTATATGCCCAGTAGTGGGATTGCTGGGTCATATGGTAGTTCTATTTGTAGTTTTTTTAGCAACCTCCATACTCTTCTCCATAGTAGCTGTATCAATTTACACTCCCACCAACAGTGCAAGAGGATTCCCTTTTCTTCACACTCTCTCCAGCGTTTACTGTTTGTAGATTTTTTGATGATGGCCATTCTGAACAGTATGAGGTGATACCTCATTGTAGTTTTGATTTGCATTTCTCAAATGATTAGTGATGTTGAACATCTTTTCATGTGTTTGTTGGCAATCTGTACATCTTCTTTGGAGAAATGTCTATTTAGGTCTTCTGCCCATTTTTGGATTGGGCTGTTTGTTTTTTTGATATTGAGCTGCATGAGCTGCTTGTATATTTTGGAGATTAATCCTTTGTCAGTTGCTTTGTTTGCAAATATTTTCTCCCATTCTGAGGGTTGTCTTTTCTTCTTGTTTATGGTTTCCTTTGCTGTGCAAAAGGTTTAAGTTTCATTAGGTCCCATTTGTTTACTTTTGTTTTTATTTCCATTTCTCTAGGAGGTGGGTCAAAAAGGATCTTGCTGTGATTTATGTCATAGAGTGTTCTGCCTATGTTTTCCTCTAAGAGTTTTACAGTGTCTGGCCTTACATTTAGGTCTTTACTCCATTTTGAGTTTATTTTTGTGTATGGTGTTAGGGAGTGTTCTAATTTCATTCTTTTACACATAGCTGTCAAGTTTTCCCAGCACCACTTATTCAAGAGGCTGTCTTTTCTCGATTGTATACTCTTGCCTCCTTTATCAAAGATAAGGTGACCATAGGTGCGTGGGTTTATCTCTGGGCTTTCTATCCTGTTCCATTGATCTATATTTCTGTTTTAGTGCCAGTACCATACTGTCTTGATTACTGTAGCTTCATAGTATAGTCTGATTCCATAAGCCTGATTCCTCTAGCTCCGTTTTTCTTTCTCAAGATTGCTTTGGCTACTCGGGGTCTTTTGTGTTTCCATACAAATTGTGCAATTATTTGTTCTAGCTCTGTGACAAATGCCATTGGTATTTTGATAGGGATTGCATTGAATTTGTAGATTGCTTTGGATAGTATAGTCATTTTCACAATGTTGATATTTCCAGTCCAAGAACATAGTATATCTCTCCATCTATTTGTATCATCTTTAATTTCCCTCATCAGTGTCTTATAGTTTTCTGCATATAGGTCTTTTGTCTCCTTAGGTACATTTATTCTTAGGTATTTTATTCTTTTTGTTGCAGTGGTAAGTGGGAGTGTTTCCTTAATTTCTCTTTCAGAGTTTTCATCATTAGTGTATAGGAATGCAAGAAATTTTCTGTGCATTAATTTTGTATCCTGCTACTCTACCAAATTCATTGATTAGTTCTAGTAGTTTTCTGGTAGCATCTTTAGGGTTCTCTATGTGTAGTACCATGTCATCTGCAAACAGTGACAGCTTTACTTTTTCTTTTCTGATTTGGATTCCATTTATTTCTTTTTCTTCTCTGATTGCTGTGGCTAAAACTTCCAAAACTATGTTGAATAACAGTGGTGAGAGTGGGCAACCTTGTCTTGTTCCTGATCTTAGAGGAAATGGTTTCAGTTTTTCATCAATGAGAATGATGTTTGCTGTGTGTTTGTCAAATATGACCTTTGTTATGTTGAGGTAGTTTCCCTCTGTGCCTACTTTCTGGAGAGTTTTTATCATAAATGGGTGTTGAATTTTGTCAAAAGCTTTTTCTGCATCTATTGAGATTACCACATGGTTTTTATCCTTCAATTTGTTAATGTGGTGTATCGCATTGATTGATTTTCATATGTTGAAGAATCCTTGCATTCCTGGGATAAACCCCACTTGATCATGGTGCATGACCCTTTTAATGTGCTGTGGGATTCTGTTTGCTAGTATTTTGTTGAGGATTTTTGCATCTATGTTCATCAGATATATTGGCCTGTAGTTTTCTTTTTTTGTGACATCTTTGTCTGGTTTTGGTATCAGGGTGATGGTGGCCTCACAGAATGAGTTGCAAAGCATTCTTATAATTGTATTTTATATACAGTCTACCGGGAGACATTTATTTTATTGTTTGTATATTTTCATGGGTATCTCTGATCCCTAAATATGACCACATTTCAAGTATGCATGCTCTTTAAGTCTGTGACTTAAAAGTTATTTAAAAGCACCATTTATCAAGCCCTGACCTCATGCCAAATTTTGGGTGATGTGTGATGGATGTAAAGATGAATGACACACAGTCCCAGGAGCTCACAGCCTCATAGAGGAGTCAGGCATGTCAACACACATTTAAAATCTGCCAAGAACTAGGTCCAAAGTTCAGTGATTAGATACAGGAAGCCATGGAGACAGGATCAGGTATGGATGGGGAAGAGTGATCTGTGGTTACAGAGCTGACCCTAAGCTTTAAAAGGATCCCTCTCGGGAAAGCAAAACTCTTGCTACCTCATCACCTGAATTCATTTGACTTACTTTTCTTTTTGCTGTCACAGGATTTCAGAGAGGATTTAACATGTAACGGGAGGAATTCTTCTCTCAGTTTGAAACTGGGTTTTCGATCAGCAGCGGTCTCTTGGTTTCATTAGGTACCGGGATCCTTATTTCTAAATGCAATTGATTGATTTTGTGATGTCTACATCCTTCCAAGCTGTTAGTTGCACTTTTCTGAATGCTTTCCTGATATGTTCTACATGACTAAGTCCACAAGTCAAAAAGCATTGTGTGGTTCCTTGTTAACATACCTGCAGCACTTTAGGAAATTATTTAGGAACTAACAAATAAGTTCAAAGTTGTACTCAGCTGTAGGATGGTCTATGCTGCTCTGGGCATTCACATAAAGAGAAAACCAGCTGCACATTTGGACTCTGAATTAGTGGCGGTCTCTGATTATAATGCAACCCTACTTTGACAATTCTAATGTTTTTAAAGAAAGACTTAATAGACTTAATATCTAATTCTTCTTATAAGAGAGTTGGCTTGCTAACTCCAAGTTTTAGATTGTGTTTTTTTTTTTTTGATGGAGGACGGTTATGACAGGATTCTCTGGCCTTATGGAGAGCCCTGTGTAACATATAAAGTAATAAGCTGTGTACCAAACTAGAGTTTGCTCTGTGTGACTCTTCAATACCCCACAAAGCTACCCAGCCCTCATATTTCAATTCATTAAATACACAGAAGGTAAATTTGAGCTCTTCCCTATATGACACTTCTTGGAGGTGTGAAGAAGCATCACAGGAGGGCCAGTGTTTCTTCAACATGATTTCAGTACCGTCCCTGTGCCAGGCTGTGCTCCTTTTCAGGGGCTTTCCTACAACAGCCTGGAATTAGGTCAAGGATTGTGAAATCGGTCCCTCTAGGTCACTGGTCATTAGTGGAAACTCAATCGAACCTACCTTTACCGGTATCCTAAAGCAAAGTAGTGCCGATAACTGAAACGACTCATAAAGTCTTAGGATAAATTGATTTTCTCTTTTTATCTGAAATCAAAAATAAATGTTCTCTTTTTACCTGACAAATTACCTCCTATGCATTTATAACTTATGCATTTCTCCAGGGATTTACTGCATTTTAAAATGAGCACTTGAGAGATCTGTGCACATATGTGCCCATATATGGCTTCCTGTTTTATTATATCAGGCAGTTGCCTGCTTCTGAGTAGGAGAGCGATGAATAAATGTCCCATGGCGGGTTGCTGATGAAAGCGTCGTGATTATTTTGTTGGAGACAGAGTGTGCTTGTATCCCCATTTATTTTATGGAGAGGAGCAAGGTGCTTGCTTTCCAGAGATCCTTCCCAAAGTCCTCTGCAAATGTCCCCTGTGAGAATTCCAAATGTTTGGAATGATCGTTTCATCATCAGGAGCACGAAGCTGGACATCTTCGCAGATGCTCTGAGTAACTCGATCTTTGCTGTTGCAAAGTACTATTTATCTGCAATCTAATTTGAGACTCATTGTGAGTTTGTATTCGGTACCCCCCTTTTTATGGTTGCTTCAACTCAGAAGAAGGGATTGAGAAGCTGTTACAATTTGGTATTTAAAAAATGTTACCTGGTGAAATCTATGATCAAAAAATTAAGGAAAAAAGCCCACCTAAATTGTATAAACATGAAGTATACATATAAATTTCCTACAAGATGCTCCTTGCTTACTGGTATATGATGACAGAGACGTTCTCATTCCCCCAAATCTGCAGCAAAATGGAATTTCAATGCATGCCGTTGTTCAGTTCATTTTTTCAAAGAGGCCACAGACACTTCCGATGGTGTCAATAGTACAGTAAGTATTACGTATTCCACGGGAGGACCCGGGTTGGCAGATGAGAGATGCAGCACAATTTTCAATAGCTTGCAGTTATTTTCACACGAACCAGATTAGGGGAAAATAGCAATTCTGAGTGACACTGGAGAAATGTAATTAAAAAGACTTTGCTCCCTGTGCTTGTTCATACCCTGCAATTGGCCATGGCCGGACGTTACGGTTTGTAGTCATGCACAGGACATTGTTTCCAGTGACATTCTGGCCTAACCCAGGGAAGGAAATGCGAGCGATCTGTCAACAGAGTCAGTCTTTGAGATTTCTGCTTTTACAAACTGAAGCTCTGACTGGTACCTGAACTTTAGGAGGTTTATTTAATGCTAAAGGACTTCAGCGTTTTCAGGTTACCCTTCAGTTCAGGATTTTCTACATGTTTTATCCAGTGATCCATGACTTACCTCTGCTTAGCCCTCTAATCCCCTTGCTCTTGAGGTTGGCTTCTCTCGGTGAGTTTCCGTAAGTTTGGGCACGTGTTTGGCCCGGAAGCATGACAGGCTGGCCGAGGCAGCACCTATCTTCTGGCTTTTCAGGCAATGGTGTCTTTACTTCACACTCCATCTGACTGCTTTACTTTTTTCTACCTCTGCAAACTTAGATCTTTTCACCACTTAGAGGCTTGAGGCTCCAATTACAAATGCTCTGAGGCACCCATTCCCTGTGCCATCCTGTTTCTGCCATTTATCTCCAGTTGCTATACTGTCCTATAGAGTTTCTGGGTCCTATCATGGTACCTGCATAATGCTTTACTGCCCCTGAAATGTGAAGACATAATACCGATTTGTCATTTAAACCAATGCTTCTCTGCCAGTGTTCTGATGATGAACTCAGGGGCTAGCATGTCAAGTGTGTTTGCTTGTGGAGTGAAGAACGCACGGACTCAGGTACAGCTGTGGGGCTTCCATGGAGTCAAGGTGGAGACAAAGGGCTCAGGAAGAACTGGGATTAGGCAGGCAAGTAGATAAGAAAAGACAAAACAGAAACATGACCTTGTTTCATTCTTCCTGTTTGGACTGGTGGTTTACTGGCCACCTGCAGTCTCATTCGCTTACAGAAGAAACTGAGCTTCATCAATTACCTCAGAGAGTGCCACATGAGGAAAAATCCTGGAAACTAGTGAGCAAGCCACTGTGTACAGATGGCGACATCGTGGCTAAGAAGTGGAGTGGAATTAATCTGCACCTCAGGCCGGGCCTCTAAAATATTTTTCATAATCCTTTTTTTGCTCTTACTCTCTTGCGTGATTCAAAGAGAAGGAATCCAAGATGGTGGAGCCACATGGTGAAAAGAACCCAGATCCCTGAGTCACACTAAAAATAACAGAGTCCTTGGTGCAGGAGAAGGGAGGTTCATGGCAGAAGGGTTTGGGTTGATTGGAGGTGCCTAATCTCCTCCAATTTCTGGGCACATGCTCTGGGGCAAAGAGACGAGTGGTCGAATGCTTTAGTAGGTGTCATGCCCGAGCAAGCACTGGGGATGTCTGAGGTGAGAGTGCCAAGGACTAACGGGGAGGATTTGACCTGTGGCAGGTACTCCTCATAGAGATGGTAAATACTGGTGGATCTGTAGAGTGTAGAGGAAAGGGAAAGACTGACAGAAGATCTCTGAAGTCCTTAAAGATTCAGGTGCCTGAGTGGTGGTAGCTGACCTTCTGCAGGCACCGAGAGAGACGGAATGCAGGAAGCAGTGGCTCATGCATCCCACATTTGTGACTAATGAAAAGGAATTGAGAAAAGTCCTCTGCACTTGTGTTCAAAGGCGGACCATGGTGAATGTCCAGAGAATGGAAAACAGGTTTCCTCAGGTACAGAAATACATTGCAGACTCAGTGTCATTGGAGATACAAAGGGACCTTGGTTCCTTATGTTATTAGTATTAATTTGTAGGGAGGAGAGAGGGATGTGGCTGATGCATATCTGAGGGTAGAGAACTATACTGCAGAGTCAGACCTGGGGGGCAGAGTGAAGGTCAGTGAGGCCCCATGACTGAGACTTGTCATGATAATGAGGCCCTGGAGTGATGACAGGCTTGCCCCACACCTCGAGGCACAGGGTTCTCCAGATGCCTCAGGGGACTTCACCAGCCATGCTGCAGTAACTATGGAACTAACACAAGCAGGATTGCTGGGACCAGGCAGACAAACGACGTCTAAAAGTCTACAGTCTGTACGGTATGATTAAGGTAAAGACACAGAATAATACACCCAGCTTTCTGTTCTTTGGAGCAGTGTCTTACACCCAGGTTGGAAAACTACTATCCTTAAAAAAATGGGGATTTCTGATTTCTGGATGATGGTGAAACTCTAGGACTTGAGGAAGCAGACATATTCACTTCTGTTATGGTTGTAGGGAGGGCGGGATTTTTCTGTTAAAATCCCCAGCATGGTAAGAACCTGCTTGATTCTATGGGGGAAGCAAAGGATGGTTTGGAGTGCCTGGGGAATGAGGGACAGGGGACTCATGGAAGAAGAAGTGAACCCCATGAATGTTATGAGTTTGTATGACAAGTTGATTCTGGTCCTTTCTCTTCTCTCAGGTGGATGGAGAGAAGTCAGGGAAGCTGAAAACTCGTCAGAGAATTCAGGGACTCTGCTAGTTAAACCTAACCCTCACAAACCGCTGCTGCTCTTTGGGGGCTAAGGACACTAGAGTTCCACTCCTTGCTCACAGGGGCCGATTAGAGTTGCCCTCCCACCCTCAAGACTGAAGAATTAGAGCCAGGACTGACGTGTGTGTGTTTGTGAGAAAACAAGGGCTGAGACAAATAAGAGCGAGGAATAACGACTTCATTGGGCTCACATACACAGCTCTTAGAAGGGAAGGCAAGAGTCACACCCACAAACAGTAGTGTTTGGTGTGTGGTAGGTGCTTTCACTCTGGGACCAGACCCAAATAAGTGTCCAAATAAATAATTTGTTTATATATTTCTTACCCATCTGTCAGTGAATAAACATATAGGGTAGAGCCTTGGCAAGGACTACAAAGTCTTTATGCAGTGGAGGATGGAACAGGGAGAAAAAGGAAAAGATATAACAAAATCTAGTGTTTCTTCCCATTCAGGGGATTAAAAACAAATTTTGTTCTTTCCCCATATGTGCATTGAGGGAGAAAGCCCTGCCGAAAAATTAGCTAGGACATGTTATACCATCACTCCATTAGAAAAATTACTATTTTACGTGTGTAGTGGTGTGAAATGGGTTTGTAGAAGAGTGTTAGTTTTACTAAGGATTTGAGAAAAATAGATTCAATCTCAGGGTAGGTGCTCTGATGAGCAAACTAAGAGAATAACAGCCAGTAGGCTGACAGAGTCCTGCAACCCAGACCAACACAATGTTGTTTACTTGGGGTTGGTGCATAGGAAATAGACCAGTTCAAGAGAGGGAAAGAGTATTATAGCTTGGCATGTTAGGAATTGCCTATAATGCAAGACAGGGTGAAAGGTTAGAGAAATTCAATGGGAAGGACCTGACTTTTTATTGATCAAAACAGCTTTGGTCAGAGGCTGTGTCTCTTCGGTGGTAGAAATAGGGATTAAAATAGGAATTGACAACAAAGTCATGTTTCGTGTGATAGCCATGGGTATATTTGAATAATTAGATGAAGGACTCATAACTGACTTCTATATTGAGCTGTCTTCTTACTGACATTGTCAGCATCCCCATCATTACCACCATGCCTTCCATTTTTATTTAGCTTCTACTGTTTTTGGAAGTATGTTGGGAACGTTTCCATCTGTGACCTCACTAATCCTAACAACAATTCTGGTAGACAAAAACATTACTGACGTTCATCATACCTGTTTTTATGCTTTCTTCCTGAGCACAGAGAGAGCTGCCCTTCCTGTCCTCCCCCTGGCTGGGCGTGGCTATGTGCTTATTACTAGCCAATGGACAAAGAGGGGAACTGGCATGTGCCACTGTCAGGCCAAACACTCAACTGCCAGTGGGAGACCCTGCTCTACCTTGTTATGGAAATCCAGGGGGACATTTTGTGTTAAGATGGCAGGGTCAAATAATTAGGTGCTTGCATCCCTGAGATACCTTCTGGTCTCACAGGGGACTTTGCATGAATAGGAAATAACATTACTGTATTTATTACTATAACATTACTATATTTATTTATACTATTACTATATTTAAAATCACTGTGTGGGACTGTTTGTTATCACAGCATCACCTAGACTCTCCTTTTTCTACAAGCTATATCTACTATGAGTTACATTTTACAGATGAGAAAACTAAGGCCTCAAGAAATAAGAAGCCTTTCTTGATATTGCACATTAGGTCATTGAGCTGGAGTATGAATGTGTCTGTTTTTGCCTTCAAAACCTGATGGTAGTAAAATAGTTTGGATAAGTTAACCAGCTAACTGGGATCTGCTAGACTGACAGCACTGTAGAGGAATGGTAGCTTAGAAAAGCAAAGGGGAAAGTCTTTGGGGGTATAAATGAAACAGGTTTTGAAGAAGAAATGCTTGTGGTTTTTTTGTGGTGACATATAAAGTTACCAACACAAAACACTTGGGAACCTGCTTGGAAATGACTTAGTTTTCTTGTCTAGGACCTTGTATCTGTGTCTATATTTTAGGTTCTTTCTCTCATGAATTGTTCAGAAGTTTACAGAGGTCCCTGCTGCCAAGTACGGAATACAGAATAAAATACACAACCACCATAAAGGACCCTCTGCTGTGGTCTGACACAAGCGCAGCTCATTCATTCATGCTATACTTGAAAATATGAGGAATAACTGTGGCCATTGCTACCTGTGGCAAAACACCTTGCTGTGGGTGGAAGCACTGCTAATGACCTCCCAGCACGAAATACGGCTCCAAAATCATTTCTTGGTTTCCAATGCAGGGTGACTGGGGTGTTTTTCTACATCCTGAGTGGTGCCTGAGCACCTCTGTGTGGTGCTTTCTGAGAACAGAGTGGGGCTCCGTTTTGTTAAATACTGTGGGTACGGATGATTGGCAACTGCAGATCAAATGAACACTTGGTTAACCTGTCAGAGGAAAGACCATGTGGGGAAAAAGTACTACAAACTCCCTTCAGATATATAGTTTCAGTCCTTTGACATTTCGTTCATCAGGATGATTTCCTTGTTATGACAACTCATGTTTTTCCATTTCAATTCTTTAAAGAATGACTAACAGAGCTTCTAGCTCCCCTTCCTTCAAGACCAGCCGTCAATGTGGGATAGGAAAGAAGGCAGGGCGTGTTCCTTACAAGACTGCAAATTCCTTGGCAGACAGGATTTGGCCTTACTCACCTCCTCCGCCCAGATCCCAGCCTGGTACCTGGCACACAGTAGGCTCTCAGCGCTGGATGAGAGAACAAGGAGATGACCGGCTTCTGAGCTCACTCAGGCTCAGATGCCAAAGAAGCTCCTTGACACCACTTCATTTCTGATATTTGAAATGTGAATTCTTGTCTCTAGAATAGTAAAGAAAATAAATAATTGTAATATTGTGAAACAGAATATGAAAGGACTGAGGTCAGCTGGTTGACTAAAAAGTAGAAGACCAGTGCCCTAAACTTGAACCCTTTTACCATGTGATCCTGCCTGGAGAAGTGAGCCTGGGGAGAAGACTGCAGTGTTGCCCCTTTCTCTGTCCTGTCTGCATGTCTGTCTGGCCTCCAAAACTGCCTGCATAAAGCAGGCTAAGCTCCTTCAGGGAAGTGCTACGGAGGCAATGTGTTTCCATGCCAGGCTTCCTAAGGATTATGAGAAGCAGGTTTTGATACTTTTTAATAGTAAAATTTAATTAAACTAAATGTACCTCAGGGAAGAATAATGTATGCAAACTTATCACAAAATCAAGCACCATGGTGAGAAAAAGTGAGAGCGTAATGTGGATGAATTCCAAAATATCTGGCTTAAGCAACAAAACCAACTTATTCTGTTATTTCCCCTTAATATGTTGTGTGAGTCTTTCAACAGTTGGTTGTTTAATAATAGTAATCTTCAAGCTTATTTCTCCAATCAGCCCGCCTGTGACAGTCCTTCATTGTCAGTAAACACTGTGATACCATCAGTCTGCCGCAGATGCTCCTTATTCTATTACTGCGGCATAATCATTTGGGGAGATCTGTGAAACTAATGCAAAATCTCACAAAGCTATTCAGAAATATGGATTGAAAATGGAAGGCTGGGAAAATAGCTTGTCATAGCCCATTAGCAGCTACACAAGCTATTTAAGGAGTTATTTTTCAAACGTTTCCTTTTTGCACATTACTTAAAAAAAAAACATCCAAACTTGTTTGTTCCTGAAGAACAATGGGAACATTTATCACAGAATGTTAAGTCAGTTTGCCAGGCACATACTAATATGTCCACTGGAATAAATGATGCGGCTTGACTTAAGGTTAGCGTGTGCATTTTTCTCAGAGAGAAGCAGCATTTCTGGTGTTATTTTTATTGAGAAGCAAGGATATTAATGTAAGTAGAATTTAATGGTATAATTTCATTTATCTTTGATGAGCAAGATTCTGTACTTAACGACTGGCCAGTACTTCATCAGAGAGGATATTCGTTCTTTCATTTCTTTCTCCACTGTTTTATAAATGTTCATTCACAAATCTTGCTTCTCTCCAGCCTTCTCTAACACTGGTGTCTTTCTCCAATCATTGATTTCTCTTTCTTTATTTCCCGATCAATGGTGTTAGCTTCATATTTGGATACACTATTGTCCTCTGAGATGTCAGCAATTTTACTTGTTTTTCTCAACTCCTGATTAAGAAAACAACAGGTTTTTGTTTTCTGGGGTTTTTTTCTCCCTATACTCCAGGAAGGAAAAGAAGGCATCTAATACTTAACAGTCACTGTGAGCCTATTATTACATTTGGGGCATTCTACTGAGAGCTCTTATGACAATGGAAAACTGACATTAAGAGGTACTGAAAAACTTGTCTAAGTGTTTTTTTTTTTTTTTTTTTTTTTTTGCGGTACGCGGGCCTCTCACTGTCGCGGCCCCTCCCGTTGCGGAGCACAGGCTCCGGACGCGCAGGCTCAGCGGCCACGGCTCACGGGCCCAGCCGCTCCGCGGCACGTGGGATCTTCCCGGACCAGGGCACGAACCCGTGTCCCCTGCATCGGCAGGTGGACTCTCAACCACTGCGCCACCAGGGAAGCCCTTGTCTAAATTTTACCGATCGAGCATATTGCAGAGTCAACATTCAAAACCATTTCATTCTGACACTCAAGCTCCTGGTCCTTCCACTTGCACAGGGTAACATGGTCAATTCCGCCGTTATCTGGCTGATCCTCTAACAGCACAGTTAGAGACAGCATAAGCATGGGCTGTGTAGCCAGACGTACCCTAGAACCACTTATTCACTCTACCACTTACTGCCTTAGCAATTTACTTAGTTTCCAGTTAAAATGAGAGTCAGCTTACCAATTTAGAATGAAAACCTTGTAGGTAATGTAGCACGATGCCTGGTTATTAGTGACAGCCAGAGAATGAGATTACTAAAACTATGACCCCAAGTGTAGTGTGCATATTCATCCCGGAAAAGAGTCATGAATTATGTTCCTTGATTTGACTATTTCTTTAAAGCTCAAAATTTCTACTCCCCACTCCCTCCATCACCCCCAGGCCAATGGAAAACAAATACTTATAGGGTGCTTAGAGGACCTGCACGTTTAGACCCCTGTGCTGGTTACACTGCATGCGAGAGTGATAAGACTCACACTTTCTGCTTTCTCCTCAGCCCCAGAGAGAAGAAGTGTAAGTGCTGGTAAGCATTTGGGTCGCATCATTCTGGAGCCCCTGTTCTGCCAGCAGAAACAAGATGGCCGGTGACACTCAGCCTCAGCCGTGGATTGAGTGTATGTGAGCCCGATATATGTACGGCAGATGTGTAAAGAAGAGATAGGTAATCTCGACCTTGGCCACTGCTTCTGGAAGCCCACGCAGCCATAAGAAGATGCTGCTGTTTTCCATGAGGTGTCTTTGGAGACTCTGTAGACTTTCTAGAACATACAAACATTTGAAATCCTCTCAAATGTGAATTTCTATTGATATATTCACAAATAACTATTAATCAAGTCTGGAGTAGGGATTTATGATATTTATGAGGAGCACATAAAAATGGGAGAAAATATAAATTTCAGAGTCCTAAAATGAGCATTTCCAAAAGGGTTCTCCCTGCCAGTATCTTCAGTGATGTCTTCTGAATCCCGCTCTGGGAAAGCAAAGGGGCACCTCGTTTTGTTATCCCAAACTCTTCTGCAGAGGATGGCTGAATGGAACAAAATGTAAGTTCACCATGTGTTATGAACCAGGGTGATTCTGGTTCAGTTCATGACAGTTTATACCCTAAGTCTATACTGGAACTTTCTGATATCTCCTTTGGTGCTTATTCCTAAGAATGTTTATTGTTTTGTGTTTTTTAATGTGTTTGTGTGAGAAGCTAGTGGGTGTGGTGGTGACACACATAAGGAAAAAAGTCTGGAAAACTTCCAAGCATTTCAAAATGTCCTTCTTCTCCCATCTCCAACCAACTGCCCCCAAGCAGCGCTAGGGCGATGTACCAATTTTTAGTCAGTCCCTTTAGGTGGTTTTGAGAGAACAAGGTGCTCTGTCAGCCAGGGAAAGCCGTGTGCTGAAATTTAGGGGAAGCTGTGAAAACCACACTCTCCCCACCTTACCTTCAACCCAAATCATATTCCTTATCCACATTTCACAAGTATCAATTTTGTCCTAGAGGGTCTGTCTAGTGTGTAGGATTTTGTGTCCCCAGATGTCCACTGTGCATATGCAGGTATCCTCAGTGACATTAATCTACCACCAACCATCAATTAGGGTATAAGCAGAGATCAAGCTATCAGGCATCCCACTGAGAAAGTAGGAGGCTTTCCAGCTCGAGGGTTTTGCCAGGAAGGAGGAAGGTGAGGTAGGAGTGACCTGTAGGTGATTTTTTGGGGGGATGTATATGGCCTGTCTGTGGGGATAAGTGAGGAGGGAAATGTGGAGGTGTCAGATGAGACAGTGGAAGGAGAGTCTAAAGACACAATCTCTGTATGAAAATATTGTAAGATATTAAAGGGAAGTGGATCCCAGGTTTCTTTATAAAATTGCCTTACGAGTAGGGCCTAGATGGCCCTAATGTTCTCTTCAGATGGACTAAACTTTCAATAGGGTCTTCCTGCTTCTAGACCCCTGACCTTCCTTCACCTGGAGGCTTTACTCCAGAAAACTTGCAAGTAGAAATTCTTTTCTCTACCTTTTTGAGATGCAAATCTTGCTAAAAGCCTCTGGCTGGCTTACAACTCAGGACTGTCTTTCTCAAGGACCTGGGAGTCATCCCTCTGAAATGTCATGGCCAAGGAAGACAGCGCACTTATTTCCCAGTTTCTGTGGGAGGGCAGGAGCCTCACTTGCTCCAAGTTATAAAGGCCAGCTAGTGAACACAGATGCCCTAAAATCCCACCGTGTCAACCCTTTGGCGCTTTGTTTCAGTCAAGTTCGGGAGTTAAGTGCTGCCCTCTCTCCCGTCCTACAATAGCCTCCAATAAAGGCTTAAAGGCTCTCCACCTGCTTAACTGTGTTTGGCGCAGTTTCTGCTTTGATAGTTGGGTGAAAATGCTTGGTTTTCTTTCTTACACACAGAAAGGGCTAAACTCACCAACTGCTTTAGATTTTCCACAGGCTTCAACAGAAATGAGTCCTGAGGTGTGGAGAGGGCCTCTTCTGTGGTACGGTGCGAAAACCCACAAACTCGATACCTTTATTGAAACAAAGCAAAACAAAATAGTAGAAACAGGTCTTTTGTTTCCAGGTGATTTAGCCACTCTTTACTCCACTGGGTCACCACTTAGGATAGTTTTTAAAAGCGCATCATCGGTATCTAAGTGGTACAAACCACAAGCTCAGCTAGAGGGCAGCTCTTGGTTTCTCCAACAGGCAGATACAGCCCTTCTCTCCATGTTTCCATGACTTTTTTTTCCCTCTAAACCCAGAAAAGTGATATTTACAGTCAAGCCCTTCTTGAGAAGCTTGTAGGGTAGAGCAAATGAAACCATCTACGGTGTCAGGCTCATTCCCGGCTCTGCCTGTTTCTCTCTTCTTTGCCCTTTGGTAAATAAGCAGCATCATTTCTCTAAGGCTTTGTTTTGTCTCTTAAAGAGTGGTGAGAATAATACCTATCTTTTCTAATGATTAGGTGGAGGAAAACTCAGAGAGCCTTGAGCCTCCGGACTGAATGCATTATATAAAAGTAATTACTCAGTGTGAACAGCTAGGACGTATTTTATTCTAGTCGGGGGTGCCTCTGGTATTTATTTTGCATAAATAGAATGAGCTTAAAGGAACCTCAGCCATCACCTCCTCTAATGCTCTTATTTTACAGATAAAGAAAATGCATGATTCTGTGATATTATGAAACTGAAGTCAGTTAGGCTAAGTGTAGAAATTCCCATGCTTGATCTCCTCCCCAGACCTGGAACGTTGCCCACCCTTAAGCATTGTAAGGAGGAAGAGCCCTTCATTAACAACCTCTCCTGAGAATCAGCTGACTTTGATGAAAAAAATTCCCCCAATCGATCAGATCTCAACTCAACATCAACACATCTTTCCTCCCTCCACCAACTCCACTTCTTGATAACTTTGTTTACCTGTGTCTGTAAAGGGAAGGTTTCTGCCTGACCTTCGAGACACTTGCAGAATCTTACAATAGGGGCTCTTCTTCCTACTGTCACAGTCTCCCTCCCCCTACTTGAATTGGTCCCCTCACCATATTGGGATAGACCCCCTCCCCTACAACGATGACCTTCCTCCTCCTATTGCAATAGTTTTCTCAAATAAAATCTCTCCTTACCTAAGTCCAGGTTTGGTTTTATTTGATATTTCTACTCAACCATTATACCAGACACTTGTTAACTCATAGTTTTTGCACTGCTCACTTTATACTTATTTGCATTATTGGTTATCTTTCACCAGTCTAGCTCTTATTTCCCTAACTATAAAATAAAACTACTTGATAGAGTCCCTGCTTTATGTACATATTTTTTATATCTTCCTTCATACACAGGACTATACTCTGTATCAGGTAGGGGCTTAATGACTATGTGTTGTTTGAAATTGGTTTATTTGATTTTCTTCATATAATTAATATCGATATGTACAGCATATATTTAATGAATATCACTTTTGTGCAAGTGTAGAAAAATATGAATCATAGGTCTTGATCTTCAAGAATGCATGATTTAGCTAAGGAGGTAAGAATTTTTGTCAGGCAATTAATAGCTAAGTGACAAACGCAAAGGTATATATATTCCGATGGAATGAAGAGAGAGATGTAGCTTCCTGAGGTTAAAGAATTCCGAGAGGAGAAGGGATTTTCAGTAATCCTTCAGTGAAACTAAGAGGGAGAAGAGAGAGATCATTCTAGGCAGGTGAACTGACTAAGGACTGGAGCTGGTCTGGACAGTAGGACATCATTTAGGAAGTGGTTAGATAGAAATTCCAAGAGTTTCATGAACTTCAGATTAGAAAAGGGCTTGATTTTTCATTTAGCATACTTTTAAACCAATTTACTGATTCACTGCAATTAATAATTATATACAATTATGTGTTGACTTTTACTGGGCTAAATATTAAAGGGATTAAAAATAGGAGATGAAATGGATACAGGTGCTTTTACTGCACAAGATACGGTAAGAACTTCTAGTTGTTATAGATATTCTGCCTATTGACAAAAATTCATCAACAATACTTTTTCACATTTCTGTTTTGATTGAAAATTACTATGACATGATTCCTCATAGTGAATGAATGGGATAAGTACCTCTCCCATGAGCTTTTGCCAAGATACTTTTTCTGTGTCTCCTCCTGCAGTGGTGAGATGGGTTTTCTTGAACCTCACTGATAGTAGGCAAGAAACTGAAAATCTTCTGGATTATTCTACCTCAAAGACTGATCTATTACTCACATCATCTTTTCTCCATGGCTGTTTTTTATATCTTATTACTGTCTTGGGACACAATTTTGCTTTTGCTTTTGGGTATACTTATGTAGTCTGTCTGATAGATGCTAAAAATGAAGTCTATCAGGTAGATACTAAAATTGACAGTAATGATTCTCTTCTATGTGAATAAAAATAGCTAAAAGTATGGAAAGAAAGAACAGCCATCATAACAAAAAGCTGCATGACAAATAAGCTTTGCGTCTTGATTTTTTTTGTACCCTCCTCCCCTCATTTTTTGAGAAGCAGTTATACCTAATTAGTTTTCTTTAAACATAGATTTATGACCACTAGGGGGGCCACCTTTTTTTTTTTTCTTTTTTTTTGCGGTACGCGGGCCTCTCACTGTTGTGGCCTCTCCCATTGCGGAGCACAGGCTCTGGACGCGCAGGCTCAGCGGCCATGGCTTACGGGCCCAGCCGCTCTGCGGCATGTGGGATCTTCCCGGACCGGGGCACGAACCCGTGTCCCCTGCATCGGCAGGCGGACTCTCAACCACTGCGCCACCAGGGAAGCCCGGGGGGGCCACCTTTCTATGAAGAGACCAGGAGAGTGAGCAATGAGAGCACAGCTGTTAAAGGCTCAGACCAGATGTGGAGCGTAATTAGCAGAGAAACCAAGCCAATTGTGATGGGACGTTGTGTAGAACAGATACTCCTCCTCTATCTTCTAAGATGGCTTTGATATTTTTTGTTAGTTTAAAGAGATTCTAAAATCTGAGTGAAAGTTAAATTTAGAGACACACACACCAAATCTTTCTATTAACTGCTAAAGCTGGTTCAGATGAATGATCTAGTACTCCTGTGTGAAATGCACACAGCGATAAATTAAATGTGTACTTTAAGATACTCTCTTAGGCTCTGGTACAGTTTAGAAAGAAATTCCTGCATAACATATTAAGGGTTGAGATGATTGAGAATATTTGTTTTAGCACTAACTTTATTTGTGCATCTGTGAGATGTCTGGGGTACATTTCAGATGCTCAAGGAGAACCAATATATAGTTTTGTTTTGTTCTATGTAGGGAAGTTGTAGCCTCTTTAATCCTCCATTATTCAGCTTCTAGAGACCAAGGCATGAGTGACAGCAATTTAGTTATCATGTTCTATTTCCAGCAGAATTGTTTGTAGTTTAGCTCAAAATATCTATCTTCTTAATTTTAACTGGTTTTGCCAGTTGCCAGTTAAACCAGATTGCAAGTGAAAATGAATATCATCAACACACTTAAATATTTCTGTGCATGACACAAAGCAGACTGTGGACAATTATAGACTACTGGAAAACGTGTTTCCACAGAAACTTTCTCGGAAATTGCTAGGAGTGTGTTAGACTTTAAAATCACTCATAGATGTATGCCCGAAATTTTAGTAAATTAGAAAAATATATTCTGCTTTAAAAGTACAGGTCTTCCACCTCCTAGAGAAATGGAAATAAAAACAAAAATAAACAAATGGGACCTAACGAAACTTCAAAGCTTTTGCACAGCAAAGGAAACCATAAACAAGGCCAAAAGACAACCCTCAGAATGGGAGAAAATATTTGCAAATGAAGCAACTGACAAAGGATTAATTTCCAAAATTTATAAGCAGCTCATGCAGCTTAATAACAAAAAAACAAACAACCCAATCCAAAAATGGGCAGAAGACCTAAATAGACATTTCTCCAAAGAAGATATACAGACTGCCAACAAACACGTGAAAGAATGCTCAACATCATTAATCATTAGAGAAATGCAAATCAAAACTACAATGAGATATCATCTCATACCAGTCAGAATGGCCATCATCAAAAACCTAGAAACAATAAATGCTGGAGAGGGTGTGGAGAAAAGGGAACCCTCTTGCACTGTTGGTGGGAATGTAAATTGATACAGCCACTGTGGAGAACAGTATGGAGGTTCCTTAAAAAACTACAAATAGAACTACCATACGACCCAGCAATCCCACTACTGGGCATATACCCTGAGAAAACCATAATTCAGAAAGAGTCATGTACCAAAATGTTCATTGCAGCTCTGTTTACAATAGCCCAGAGATGGAAACAACCTAAGTGTCCATCATCAGATGAATGGATAAAGAAGATGTGTCACATATATACAGTGGAATATTACTCAGCCATAAAAAGAAACGAAATTGAGTTATTTGTAATGAGGTAGATAGACCTAGAGTCTGTCATACAGAGTGAAGTAAGTCAGAAAGAGAAAGACAAATACAGTATGCTAACACATATATATGGAATTTAAGAAAAAAAAATGTCATGAAGAACCTAGGGGTAAGACAGGAATAAAGACACAGACCTACTAGAGAATGGACTTGAGGATATGGGGAGGGGGAAGGGTAAGCTGTGACAAAGCGAGAGAGAGGCATGGACATATATACACTACCAAACGTAAGGTGGATAGCTAGGGGGAAGCGGCCGCATAGCACAGGGAGATCAGCTCGGTGGTTTGTGACCACCTAGAGGGGTGGGATAGGGAGGGTGGGCGGGAGGGAGACGTAAGAGGGAAGAGATATGGGAACATATGTGTATATATATAACTGATTCATTTTGTTGTAAAGCAGAAACGAACACACCATTGTAAAGCAATTATACTCCAATAAAGATGTTAAAAAAAAAAAAAGTACAGGTCTTCCTCAAGTGTATTGGGTTACATCCTGATAAACCATGTTATGTCAAAAATGCATTTAATACATATACCCTACCAAACATCATAGGCTTAACCCAGCCTACCTTAAACGTGTTCAGAACACTTCCATTAGCCTATAGTTGGGCAAAATCATCTAATACACAGACTATTTTATAATATAATGTTCAGTAGCTCATGTAACTTACTGAATACTGCACTGAAAGAGAAAAACAGAATAGTTGTCTGGGTACAGGATGGTCGTAAGTGTACTAGTTGTTTACCCTCATGACTGAGAGCTGTGGCTGGCTGCCCAGTGTCACAAGAGAGGATCATACCACATATCACTAGCCCAAGAAAAGATCACAATTCATAATTCAACGTATGGTTTCTACCGAATGTGTATCACCTTCATGCCATTATAAAGTTGAAAAGTTGTAAGTCGAACAATTGTAAGTTGGGGACTGTCTGTATATTATATTTAGGGCAGTGAAACTGCTCTTTATGATAATTATAATAGTGGATATATGTC
This sequence comes from Monodon monoceros, assembly GCF_005190385.1. Classification (NCBI taxonomy): domain Eukaryota; kingdom Metazoa; phylum Chordata; class Mammalia; order Artiodactyla; family Monodontidae; genus Monodon; species Monodon monoceros. Next base: position 11,732,627 of record NW_021703765.1, on the reverse strand, counting down.
ACTATACATTTGCCAAAACCCATAGAAGGTACAACACCAAGAGTGACTCTTATTGTAAACTACAGACTCTGGGCAGTTACCACATATCAATGCAGGTTCACTGATTTTAACAAGTGTACCACTCTGATGGGGAATATTGATAGGGAGGCCGTGCATGTTGGGGACAGGGGTACATGGGAAATCTCTGTATCTTCTGCTCAATTTTGCTGTCAATCTAAAACTGCTCTAAAAGATAGTCTATTAAAATTTTAAAAAGCATATTATGTAAAGAGAGTAATAGACTTTAAGGCAATGATACATACATTCCCCTACAGTTTAAGTATGGTATATATAACATTCATGTTGCTCACAAGATAACTTTGATAGCCATGTGCCATCATCGTAAACACTACAAATCACTAAACATTCACCATGAAACTGCTGATCACCCTTTCAGGGTCTCCCTAAGCACCTGCCCTAGGTTATCCCATCATCATTTTTCACTTGGACTGTAGCTACAGCCTGATAGGACACTCTCCTTCTACTAGCTCCTTCCAAATGAACTTAGAATTGTCTTCCTAAAATGGTTCTGGTAAGGCACTTGCCTTTTAAAGATCTTCAAGGTTCACAAATTGCAAAACAAGTCAGACTACTCAGACCACACATGTACGTCCTGTACCAATAGCTCCTCTCAAAATGTCCAGTCTTTTTATCACACTCTACCCCTTTCTCTGCTAGTAAATCTGCACACCAGCTGCACCTTGATATGTATTCTGGTTCCCCCCATCCTTAACCCTATCCTTTGGCTCATTTGTTTTCACATTTCTGTATGTTAATGTCTTATCATCAAAGGTCCATATAAATGCTACCCATCACACACACACACAGAGACACGCACACATAGACACACACACACAGACACACACACACACACACGATTAGCCTTGAGATTATACTTCTCCAGGAATGGCATTCACAATATTTACCTTCTGCACAGCTTCTACCCACTGATCAGAACCTAACTGGTTATAAACATCCAATATGTTCTGGTTGAATGGTTAGCCTACAGCCCTTAGGATCTCTTGATTGGTTTCCCCGAGTCTTTTAGGAAGAGTTCAAACATCTTTCTGACTAACACAATCCTCCTCTGTGGTCCCATAGCACCTGTGTGTATCTCTATCATGGCTCTAACCACACTGTGCTTGAATCACACTTTGCTATGATTTCCATGCTCTGCCATGTAGAACGGCTGGCACACACAGACATTCAATAAAATTTGCTGGTGAACTGACTGAATTACAAAAAAAATGAATTGAGGCCAAAGACCAATTTTGTCCATCTTCCCATAACTGTTTATACTAATTGCATCCATAAAGTGCTAGAAAAACGTTTGTTGAATTAAACTGGAGCAGTTGCTCTCTAATGAAATCTTACTATTAATCATTTAATAATAGCAGTAATGATGATGATGGTGATAATGATGACAACGTACTACCAAACAATTGTATAGCATTCACTTATGCCTGGCCTGTATTCAACGCTTCAAATGTACTTATTTAATCCTCATATCTACTCCTGTGTAGTGGTTCTATTATTTTTCCTGACTTGTAGGTGAGAACTGAGAGATTAAGTAGATTGTCTAAGTTCAGGCACCTCGTCTGTGGCACGGCCACACTTCTATCCTGGGCAGTCTGACCCCAAATCCAATGCTCTCTTGCTCTGAATTCATTTTTGATGAAAACACGTTTTGATCTAATGAACCTATGATACATACGCATTGTTTTCCTTTCCCAACCACCTGTCCTTTCTATTAACCGCTGATACTCTGGCTTTGACCCTATTTCTCTGTAGAATATTTTCAATCAAAAGCTTGTAAATAACTTTCTTAGAGAAATCCTCTAAGACCTGCAACCGTTGTCCACACGCTAAACTATTTCTTTCCCGCCTTCCATGAAATTACTCTTCTGTCTCCATATCTGTGTCCACCCCTTCATGGCTTCCCAGCTGAGGACACCTCGTGAAAGCCTGTTCCTCCTTCACTCTGCCTGGGCCGCTCAGCTTCTCGGCGGCCTCTTTACTCCTTAGGCATCTCCTGCCACAAATACCTCAATATCTTTTCCTCTCATCCTAATTATTCACCCACATTTCAGTCTCAAGTCTACTAAACAGATGTTGGTTTTTCTTTCACAATTAAAAACAAGCACCTAAAGAGTATCACTGCCATCTTAAATCATACTCTCAAATATTGATCCCTTAATTATATTAATAAACATGATTGGCTGATCCAATCAGCCAATCAGCCAATGAATCAGCCAGTGATCTCTTCAAGTTTCCTGATCCAATCAGCCACGTGGTGGTTTCATTTCTCATTTTTGCTTAAGGAATTGCTAGTTTGGCTTTGACCATCATCCTTGAGAGCTTGGTTTACATCTTTTTGGTTAAGAGACAGGTTAGCAAGAGCATAACTGTTTTCAGTCTAAGGATCAGCCCCTAGCTCATGTTAAAGTAACCAACGAAGCAATGCCTTATAAAGTCTCTTGGAAGTGAGCCCAATGACCCCATCTCTTTGCAAACTACTATCTGTGGTGTGAGAAGCTTACTATTAGTAACCCATGTTTGCGCATGTGTGCTTCTGCATTTCTATACCCATCCAACCTCAACATCCTTAAATAATAGGAGAGCATCTCTCCTATGGGTTACTCTCTTCTCTGAATTTGATTCTCACATAAAAGTATCCAGAACTTGCTAAGAATGAGGAATTTGGGGTTGTGCTAACTGACTGAATTTGGGGAGGGAGGAGGTTGAGTTTAGTTTCACATGTTGAGCTCTCTAAGGTAGAACTAGGTTACTCTAGTAAGAAATATGCTTTACTTCTTTTTAAAAGTTACTATCAATGATATCCAGTGTCACTGCCTGATACTAATGTAAAGTGTCTGATTAAATCAAATAGTAGTGTCTAATTGTTTGCAAATGAACAACCCAAGTCACTTATATTCAATGTAGCTCCACTTTATAGAGATTTAAATAGAAAAGGTGATTCTCTGGAAGAGTGATCTCTTGAAGTTTCCTGAGCTACTTGTGCAATATAGAAAGTACCTAGTTATTCATCCACTTGGCTCATTTGACCCAAATGAGGAGAATGGAAAAGACATATATTCTTAGATTGTGACACTGCCACCTGCCACCTGTCACCTGTCACCTCCAGGTCAAGATCTTGAACTGCTCTCGAATATACACTGAAAAAAGAAGTCAGTGAACCTACTGCAAAATGTTATTTTATTTAAAGCTTTACAACCACACTCTTGGATGGGGGTGTTCGACATGAGTGGCAGCTGCACTTGAGGACTTACCTGGGAGCACCGAAATAAAAATCACAGCCAGCCATCACCTTAAAATTACTGGGCTGCAGGACTTAGGGGAGATGTTTTGAATTTATTTTCTCTTCTGGTGGCAGATGTGCTTCATATTCCATTCTAGACTTACACACAGAGCTGTATGTAAAAGGTCTGGCCACACCAATTGTTAAAATATTCAAATACTTCTCTACCAATTGATAAATAATCAGTGTACTCAGCCCCCTGAGCAAAGTCCCTCCAATCAAAGACCTTCCCTCAGGACCCCCGGACTTGCCCACAATCCAACAAATAAAGGAAATAACCCTGACACAGCAGGACTCTTCTCAGGCTCTGTACCAATACCAAGGCCTGTACCATTCTGTTGTTAAATATTTTAAATATTGCCCCTGAAATGAGAAGTGGAGAACTTGAGTGGGCTGGCTTTTATACAAGATCAATTCAAGAAATACTCCTTTTATAGGATTCTTTGGAACTTTTACAAAACTGCAGTGGAAGGTAGGATCTATTATGAGTCTATTGTCTCTCATTATAGGATTCATGTGATAAATTTCTTAATTTCTTTGGGAGCACCTTTTTTCTGGGAATATAATTTCCTTCTCAGGAAATCTCTTGTTTCTTTTAATCTGACAGAAGGACTACATTATAGTATAGTTTTCTTTTTGCTTTGTCTTTTAGGAATTCCAGAATTAAAATTAATACTCAATTGAACAATAAAATTTTACAAGCTATTTGGTACATCTCTCTTTCCTCCTAAATGATTGATTTATTAATTTAACATTTTAATTTATTTTAATACGATTTCACATTAGTAGCTGCATCAAAAAAATTTTTTTTGAGGGGGTAGGTGGTAAAAAATCATACATAAATGAAGTATGCTCTGTGTTCTACTGGGCTTAGTGCTTTGGGTACCACGAGCTGCAGGGTCACTGCTGTGGTTTACCGTGTTCTCCTGGATGCCTCCAGACTTAGATCTTTATGCTTCTAAATTCAGGACTAAAGATTCTTACTGTTAAAGATGAAATGGGTGGGAATAAATACTGAAAACACGTTTAATTGTCCATGTACTTTACTCAAGAGTCCTCCTCTGAGATTTGTAATATCCCTAAAGTTGACCTAGCTAAAAACAGGGAGAGAAAATCTCCAAATGATTTATTATTATTATTTTATGTTTTGCCTTATGTATTGAATTACTCTATCTGTGAGTAGATCCAACTACTCTTGGTACTTACTTAGTTCATGGACAATTACAGTTTTTCCAGTTCTTTCCTTTTCCTACCTTCCTTGTAGCCAAACCACATAAGCATGTCTATTTTGTAGAATTAGTGAAGGCAGAAAGAAGTTACATTCAAAGTTGTCATCTTTGCTAAAGGTGATTTACAACTAGTCTAAGAAAAAGTGATGTGAAATGTCGCATGTTGAGGAGACCAATTAGAGTGAATACAGGTTTTAAATTTTCTGTGCATGTCATTTTCAAGAACATTATTTTTTAAAATCATATATACCATGGATGATAGGCCCAAATGAGAACCAACCCTATTTTAATACTTTCTATTTATTTCCAACAGTCTACCCATTCCACAAATTTACACACAGTATTCTTTTAGTCTTTGTAGTTCCCATTCTTTGTTCAAGACTTTATACATGATATGTGGTCAGTGAATGTATATCCAATTTTCTTTTATTATAAAGTATGCACTGTGTGCTTTGCTCAATGGGGAACAACTAAGTTCCTTTTCTTTTTCTCACAGTTTCTCTGTATTTTAAATGTCTCTTATTTAAAGTTCTGCCATTCTGCCAATCAAATGAATAATTATTATCATCCATCTGTCCTACCTTTTTAGTTACCAATCAATCAACAATATATTGTGTGCCAAACACGTTTCCAAAAGAATACATACATAAGTTAGACATTTTTCTTCTGATAAATATGCTTACCTTTCAGACTAGAAGATAGATATATAAGTAAATATTTTTCTATATAACGTAGTAAAATTAAACGGAAATTTGACAAAGTGCTACAGGAATGGAGAGAAGAGATCAACTCTATCCTCAGAAATTTAGTAAATGCTTCACAGAGTCATTGATATTTGTGCTATAATTCAAAGTATGAATATGAATTTCCTCGGTAAAAGGAAAGAGAGCAGACAATGGTAGTCCAGATGAAGTGATGGCTTTGTACAATGATCTGGTTTATTCAAGGAACCTTGAGATGCTCAAGTTGCATGGTGGGGAGAGGCGGTGAGTAAATGCGGACAGGTGGAAAAGTGCTTTTATACAGGACCTTCCAAACCATGCTGGCCCAGTCAGTTTGGGCTGCAATTACCAAAGTACCATAGACTGGGAGCTTAAACAACAGAAATTATTTCTCATAGTTCCGGAGGCTGGAGGTTGGAGACCAAGGTGTCCCCAGGTTCTTGGGGAGCACCCTCTTCTTGGATTGTAGATGGCTGTCTTCTTGCTGTGTCCTCACATGGTGAAGTAAGAGAGCGAGGAAGAAAGCTGTGTTTCTTCTTATAACTAATCCCATTTACCCCCAGTTGCCCTTAATCTCCAAATACCATCCCATTGGAGGTTAAAGTTTCAACATATGAATTTTGGATGGGGGTGGACACGAATATGCAGTCTGTAAAACACGCCTAATAACTTGAGTTTTAGCTGGTAGTAAAGGACGGAGACAGCTGGCCAAGCAGCAAAGTCACAGCTATCAACTTGTGTTGATAGGCATGAACCAGAGACAAGGGATGAGGTATCTCACTTAGATTTGTGTGTGTCCATTTAACCCATGGACAAGGCATACTGCAAAAATATGGGAATTCATGATTAAGAAAGTAGAAATGGTATGTTCTTCAGCTGTACATATAACTAAAAGGGCTTCTTTTTAAACAAATCCAAATGAATAATATTCATGATGAAAAATTAGGAAGGTATGCTACTATTTATTAAAAAAATATGGTAGTGATTTCTTTATCATTCTAGACTATCGTGGGAACACTGACTTCTATATGTTATGCCAACAAATTTAACTTACACCTAAAAAGCATTTATTCTAGACTTATGTGACATCTGCTGAGAAATCTAAATTACCAGTTGACAAAGATCATTCAGATGGGAAAATCTAAATCTATGTCAAAAAGTTGAAAGGAGCAGGTTTGGGCAGCTGTAGGGAGAGATGATAAATCATCCACTGATGTCAGAGGAAAGTGCCTGCTTCTGTACTGTTGGTGCGTCATGTGGTTCAGGTTGGAAATACAAAGCTAATTATTTTTCTTTATATATAGCATCTGTCCATGAAGGGCTCAAGTAGCATTTATGTAATGGTTTCTCACAATGTTTCAGTGGAATAAGGGATAACCTATGATTGTAATTTATGGATCAGCAGGGATTGCTGGAAAAGTACTAGAAAGGTTGCAGCATCAACTTGTTTGGGATTTGGTACAACAAGCAGGCAAGACCAGAGAAGGCTGTAGTATGTGGCTGAATTGCGGAAAGCAACGTACTGTGTAGAGATAGCCCCAGAAGTGTCATTAGAAATGGCGATTAACAATGCCAAGATGGCGGCATTGCCATCCTATATGAAATAAATATATAAGAAGCAACTTATCTCCCCCAAATTAAAAATCATTAATTTTCCAGGCCCAACACGTTGTCTAGTGAGCTCCATCATATTATTTATTATCCATTGTGTTGCTTTTTGTATTTGCAAGAGCAAATATTTTTTATTTTGTTTTGTAATACGGGGTGAACACGATTTAAAATAAAATGAAAATTTATTAGGTCATTATTAGTGTATTTCTATATTCATTAAAATAAGGAAATGAAGGAAATCGGGAGTGTCTTATGATTTAAGTGCTATTCTGTAGTAATTTCAATGTATTCAGGCATAAAAAGTATCCTTTTAAATAATCTCTCCAAAAGAAAAATAGGTAGAATTATTCTACATTCTGCATGAACAGAGCAATTAGGAGTAGATCTTTTGTTAAATAGATTAATAGATAATTAGTCATTAAAAGCTTCAGAATTCTCTTCCTTCTCCCATGGTTCTTTGTGTTTATATGTGTGTAATGATAGGGGTGCCTCATTATTTCAATTATTTGCATGTATTGAGTAATAATCTGTTTCAGGCACTGTGCCGAATTCTTTACATGCATCATCTCAGGTAAATCTTAGATAACGTTTTACCCAGTTGATATTGTTCCCACTCTACACGAGAAAAACAAAGCACAAACTATGGAATTTAGTAGTCGTCTTGGACCACACACCCACTGATTGGCAGAGTCAGGATTATGAGTTTAACCCGAGCTCCATGATTCTTCTCAGCTCTGCCTAACCCCTTTAGGGATGGAAAAAGCAGAGAAGAGAAAGTCTTGAATTCCTGCTCTCTGGCAGGAGGTGTTTGCTTTGGGCAGAGTTGTAGATGGGGAAGTAGCTGCAGGATCACGCCCAGGAAACACTGAGGGACTGTCTGGGTGACATCTATCTTCGTCTTCTGGGGGCGGCACCAACCCAGCACGATATGACTCCCAGGATAAAGTCAGGAGGGATGAAGACTCTGGCTGTGTAGCCAACAGTGCTGACAAATTAAGTGGAGAGAATTAGTGAGTCCTCAATATGCTTCTGGAGGACATGGAGTGATTGGGACAGCTGGGACTCCAGCCATGACATTGGGTTATTTATATCCCTTTGCTCATCACCTGGAAAGTCTGGGAGAGCTGTCTAAGAAAATGGAATTGTACAGATGGCCAACGGGCACATGAAAAGATGCTCAACATCGCTAATCATTAGAGAACTGCAAATCAAAACTACAATGAGTTACCTACCACCTGACACCGGTCAAAATGGCCATCACTAAAAAAATCTACAAACAATAAATGCTGAAGAGGAGGTGGAGAAAAGGGAATGCTCCTACATTGGTGCAACGTAAATTGGGAATGTGAATTGGTGTAGCCAATTAGGCTGCTTAACTCTCTGGACCTGTTTCTTTACTGTCACTGAGGAGTGAACAGATAATGTCCATATTAATTTTCTAGGGCTAAGTACCACAAACTGTGTGATCTCAACAACTAAAATTCATTGCTTCACAAATTTGGAGGCCAGAAGTCCGAAATCAAGGTGCCGACAGGGCTGTTTCCCTCTGAGGGCTGTAAGGGAAAGATCTGTGCCAGGGCTGTCTGCCTTGGAGATGTCCCATCTCCCTGTGTCTTTTCATTTTCATCTCCCCTCTATGTGTGTCTGTCTGTGTGTCCAAATTTCCCCTTTTCATAAGGACACCAGTAATGTTGGATTAGGGCCCACCCTAACGACCTCATTTTAACTTGGTTACATCTGTGAAAACCATATCTCCAAATAACAACACATTCTGAGGCACTGGGATTTAGGACTCCAATATGTCTTTTTTTGGAGGGGACGCAATTCAACCCATTACAATGTCCAAAATCTTTCCTTTCAGCTTTAACATTTTGTCAAGGCCAGCTATGTGCTAGTCTGTATCCCTGAGGTTATTTTAGTGAGAGAAACACAAATGCACCTGGTTTCAGCTGAATGGAAGGAATTTGTTAGTTCACAGAATTCAGAAACACGAAATGACAGACACCAGCCAGATCCTTAAATGCTGAGAGGATTCTCTATTTGTTCAGCTCTGCTTTGTATCAGCTTTATTTCCCTTCTTCATAGATTGACTTCTTACATAACCAAAAATTTGATGGCTGGCATCTTCAAGTCTTCCAAGGGTAAGGGAGGGGAGGGATAGGTGTGGATAACTATCTTCCTTGGAGTTTGAACAATCACAGACCGGGCATCTGAGGGTCCAGCTTAGACCAGGTGCTTCCCCTGGAATGGGGCAGCTGTAGCTCCACCCACAAGATTAGGTAGGAGTGGGACAGATATTTCTGAGGAGAATGGTAGTTCATAGAGTCGGCAGTTCCTACTACAGTTATGCCATTTAAAAATGTGTCATTCCCATTGATTGTCTGAGCATGTGTGATGCAGGACTCGTTCAGATCTCTGCCTGCCTGGTACAGAAGTAACCACACTGGAATAATCGTCTTGGCTGTGAAGGCTAAAATGAGCAGGCATTAAACAACAGTGTGTATGAATGCAGAGTGAATGGCCAAGCTGTGGGAAGAAGCAACACAAGGAAGGAAATCGCAAAGTGTGAGGGGAGCTTCGGAACAGAGCATGTGTGTGCAGTTCCTTTTATCTGAGGCCTTGTTCTGCCTCAAGAAGGGAAGTTACACTGTGCAAGGGGCACTCGGGGAGGCAGGTGAGTGTGTGCTGGGCTGAGGGACACACGGACCTGATCAAAGCTCACAAAAGACGTAAGAACAAAGGGCGGGGATGCTGCGTGATGCTCACTTGATGTAACATTGCCCTGTATTGATCACTGTCTGCCCACTCCTCTAAATTCATGTCCGTACGGAAACTGCAAATGGGACCTTATTTGGAAAGAGGGTCTTTGCAGGTGTAATCAAGTTAAAATGAGGTCCTACGGGCTCACCCGAATCCAGTGACTGGTGTCTTTCTAGGAGGAAGGAGAGAGTGATTTGGACACACAGGCACACAGCGAGAATGTCATGTGACCACGGAGGAGGACATTGGAGGGACGCAGCCACAAGCTAAGGATCTGGAGGGTTGCTGGCAGCCTCCAGAGCTCAAGGAGGCAAGGAAGGGTTCCCCTTTGGAGGAGCCCTTGGAGGGAGCACACCCTTGTCGACACCTTGACTTTATACTTCTAGGGCCCCACAACTGTGGTAAGAATAAAGTTTTGGCGTTTAAACCACACAGTTTACAGTAATTTGTTAGGACGGCCCTGGGAAACCACCACAGACAGCATTCTTCAATTTTAAGCAAGAGACTGTGAGCACAGATATAACTCCTTTTGAGGAGGCTTATGGCTTGTTGTAGAAGTCAAAAGTTAAGCCACTTCAACAATTAAAACCCAGAACTAACATTCTGTAGTGGAGGTCTGTGAGGAGTGACGCTCCATTATAATGTTCTCTTTGGGCACCTGCTCAACTGGACTCAGGGAGTCGGTAATTTTCACCTCTGTGTTGTCAGATATCCTAAACTTCCGAGGTTGAAATCAAATATACATGGTTTAGAGAAGAAAACCTATATCAAAGATTGAAGTTAATAAGAAAAATTTCTCTGAGAGTTCAACATGTCATTAAAACACACAATAAAAAGCACAAATAAAGAACACAGAGCGCTAATTTTCCTTCTTTTGTATCTTCTCGTTTTATTTTTTTTTTTCCTATAGCCTTTAGTGCTTTCTTAATTCCAGAGTATTGCCTGATTTGGATGGGAAATATCAATTTCCTCTACTGGAATTCTTCAGATTGCTTCTCTAAATGTCAGTTGTATTGGGCTTTCCCTGAAAAAAAAAAATGCTGTCAGGGAAGCAGTTTGCAGATCAAGTAGATAACAGAAACCAGGAGGCTATTATTAGCTATGGAGAAGGCAGTGAGTTTGCTGGTTACATAAGTGAGAGAACTGGTAGCCTTCTGGGAATGAGGAGAGAAATGGAAAATTGATCAGTAAGGAAGATCTGGGCTGTTTCTCATTATCTCTGTTTTCCACCAAAAAAAAAAAAAAAAAAAAAAAAAACTAGCCCAGAATTGTGTTCTGGCCATCCTGTCTGTCTCCTGTCATTTGAATCCAGTCCACCAAAGAATAATGTTTAAAGTGTTTCAGCGTTGATTATAAAATCCCTAGGTCAAGTCAGTGGATACAAGCGAGAAGTAAAAAGTCAAGCACCTCTGTATGGAAATGTTATATCACACCCTGCTTTTGCTGTGTTACAGTTTATAAAAGTGTAGACAGCCCTTTCTCAAATTTCTGTGTATTTCTTCACAGTTCATAACAATCTGACTGTTGGTTTGCAATTTCTTTCCTAATTAGATTTTTTGGCATGTAAAAATGCAGGGCTGCTTTAGTTTTAGTCCAGGGTTTTGTTTTTGTTTTTGTTTTCCTCCACCTTCTTCTTCTTTTTCCTTTGTTTACTTTTTATTCAGCAGTGGTTTGGTGCTTTCTGTTATTTTCTCACCCTTGGCCATGACATACTTAGTTAATTTCTGGAAGACTCTTGCCTAATGCTTGTCAAGTTCCATTTCTCTCTGTGTGTTTTCTTAGTATATAAAGCTCAACCATCACTCATTGTGTTTTTGAAGATAATGTTGGTTGTGAGCCTCGAAGGACTTCAGTAAACTTGCAATAAATGACCTTTTCCAAATGCAGGGAACAGTAGGCAGGGGCACAGCTGATAACCAGTGCATGGAGACGGTATCAGTAAAAGCTGTCAGCGCCCGGGCAGAAACACTGAGAACTGCCACAGGCAACTCCTCAGAATAGAACTCTTGCAGGAAACAGTTTCTTTTCAGTGACATTGTCCTTAACAGCCTCCAAACACTCTCCCTCTGTCGGCACTCCACCTCCAATCAAAAATCGAAATTCTAAACCAGCAGACTGAAATGCTTTTCAGCAAACCACTCAATTCTTAATCTCCTGAAAATTAAGGAACCAAATCTCCAGCTGGGAGAGATTCATAGCAGCAGCCTCCAAACAAGGTCATCGTCATGTTCTCTCCTCAAAGCACGCTCCTGTGTGCTTGCTCACATAATTAAGGACAAAACGATGCTAGGTGAGGGGTACATGGAAATGAACTCGTATGTGTCATCTGATTGTATGGAAAGGATAATACATGAAACCTGATAAAATTCCTAGGCCAGTAACTTTGCTGCTACTGGTTTACAATTAGATGTGACAGAGTAAGGTAGGAATTAGCTGTTTTTAGTCTGAGTGGTACACCTGCCTAGTTTTCTCCATCAGTCCAGCATTTTCTGAAGCACATGCAATGTCTTGGGCAAGTTCAAGAATCTCCCCCTAATAATAAAAATGGAAAAGAAAATTTGTATGTATGCGTTTTAATCTTGAAAGATCTAAATGATTGGGTGACTAAAAGTAAACTCTATCAAATAAATAATAAATGGTACAGTTACCAAAAATGAATGAAGCAAGTGATAGGACACCCTGTTTCTGGCCTGTGAATCTAAGCAGAGACCCAACTGAGCTTGCCAGACTCCTGACCAATGAAAACCCTAGGTTATAAATTTGTGTTTTAAGCCCTAAGTTTGTGTTAGAGCAGCAATAGGAAACTAATGCAATAGGCGGTCAATACGTATTTACTGGTTGAGTTGGTGACCTGAGATGAGCTGGCCTGTCTTGGGTGACTTGTATATCTCTGACTCAATCACAGGGGACAGGATGGTCTAACGGGTCAGGCCTGACTCAGGTGTCTATTCCTGGAACCACGTGGATGGAAGGTTGGGGAGGAATGATTTCTCACAGCATGCTGAGGACTTTTATAGAGGGAAAGAGGGAGAAAAATAACAGAAAAATAACATACGATTCCCACACGAGCACCAGGATTCATCTTGAGAACAGATGGGCAGCCTCCTGAACACGACTGTCAAAATCTCCATCTGTCCTACAGCTCAGGAAGCACCAGAGCTGAATTACAGAGAAGAGCCCTCTGTGGACTGGAGAAGCTGAGGCAAACCTTTCACAGCAGGAGACCTTAATTGGGGGTGTGCATCACCATCACCTCTGGGACTTGGTCAGTATTCAGATACCCAGAGTCTGCCCCAGGCCTAATACAGTACAATGTCTGGGTGTGAGGCTTGAGCACCTGTATTTTAAAATTGTTCCACAGATGAATCTGGTGCAAGCGTTAGTCTGGAGTAGGGGTCGGCAGGCAGACTTTTCCCATGAAAGGGTCAAATAGTAAATATTTTAGACTTTGTGGGCTATGTGGTCGCTGTAGTTAATATTCAGGTCTGTCATTATAGAGGAAAGTAGCCACAGACAGTTCACATACAAATGGATGTTGTGGCCATGTTCCAATAAAGTTTTATTGACAAAGGCAGATTGTGGGTTGGATTTAGCCCCTGGGCTGTAGTTTGTGACTCCTGGTCTAGAGCATGAGGATCTGTACAGAGAAGCAGACCTGGAGGGACAGCAGAATTCCCAGGAAGGCCAGAGGTTGTTAAGAGAGATACCAGCACCCGGTGGATGGGGCATGAAGGATAAACCCATAATTTGCTTAGAGAAAATAAAAGTGCCTGATGAAAAGCATACACTTCTAAGAAAAGACAAGGATACAGTTAGCAATCATATGCACATTAACATTATATTCTCTTTCCCAGTTAAATTCATAGGTTGGAGTTAAAAACAAAACAAAACAAAACACAACATCGTATTTAAAAATAAATAAAGCCTGTCATTTGCAACACCATGGAGGAACCTGGAGGACATTATGCTATGTGAAATAAGCCAGACACTGAAGGACAAGTACTGCATGATTCCACTTATATGTGGCATCTAAAAGAGTCAAACTCACAGAAACAGAGAATACGCTAGTGATTACCAGGGAGATGGGGGAAATTGGGAATTGTTCAATGGGTATAAAGTTTCAGTTATGCAAGATGAGTAAATTCTGGAAACATAGTACCAAGAGTTAACAACACCATATCCATGCATTTCAAAATTTCTTGAGAGTAGACCTCATGTTAAGTGTTCTTACTACAAAAAAACAACTAAAAACCAAAGGGGAACAAAGAAACTTTGGAAGGTGTTGGGTACCTCTATTACCTTGATTGTGGTAAAGTTATCACAGGTGTTTGAATACGGGCAAACTCATGAAATTGCACATAGTTATTTGATATTTATTTGCATTTCAATTATACCTGAATAAAGCAGTTAAAAAAGTTTTAAATGAAATTATGGTTTCAGGTTGTATTAATCACATATCTATACCTGCTTTGTCCTTCACAAGTTTAGAGGAGTGAAAAATTGAGCAAAGTGAAGTTAAAAACCTGAAGAATAAAGAAAAAATTAGAGATTACCTACAAGACAGTTTGTTTTTGGCATTTAATATCCCAAAGAGAAAGGATTAAGTGGTTTCTTAATTTATCTGTTATTACATGGAAGAAGTTGAAAGTAAGGGCTGTACATAAAGTATACACTTAAATATTATAAAATTGAACAGGCTTTTAAGTAGGTTGCCATTGAAAATAAGTGTGGATTCTCTTTTATTTAGGAGAGGTTGTGTTGTAATTTCATCATTCTAGGCCAGTGACCTTGGACAAGTCACTTAACATTGAAATAATGATAGTATCTACTCACAAGGGGCTTGTGAAGAACCAGAGATAGTGTTTAAAAAAAAATGTTTTGTAAATGGTAAAAAATCATAAAATATGGGTTGTTAAAATATGATAACAACTCTCTTGGATGTACTGGAACTGCTATCCTTAGAAGAATTCTATGCTATTCTGGTAATTATGGGATTCATTTATTTTCAGAAATGCATTTTTTCTAAGCACTTTGAAATGATACTCACACATATAAAACAACGTGCTGTAGCATTATCTGCATACTTAAAATGGGAATATTCTCACTTCATGATTAATGTGAGGGTGAGAAGCTCGCTCAAAATATTTATGGCATGTTTAAGGCTGATTAATTTTATGATCTTGCAAACCTGATCTGTTTCACAGTTTCTAAGCTAAAATAGGATGTATGTTATTGAGCTATAAAGGTCTTGGAATGAAATTTTCTCACATCTTCATACTTGTATATGAACAAGCATAAGAAATGGCATTTTGCTGGCGGAGCTTCAGCTCGTACTCTGCTGTCTGTAAGCACTGGTGGGTACAGAGTCGGGTTTGTACGTGGGGTGGTGGTTTAACATTTTCCCCAACAATCTGGATACACTTATTGTCCAGTATGGGCTTTCAGTTTATAACTGGCAGAAGAGATTGTAGTTTGTTTGGGTATAGAGGCTGGTGGGAGGAGGTATAGATAGATTCTCTGGAGTGAGTTTACAGCATCTCATTCTGGTCTGGCCCTTGGATTCAGGATTCAGGTTAATCACAGGAGTGAGGGTCCAAGGCTGTTGGAACTGTATTTAGGAGAGGACTGTAATGCTCTTGGCAAAAATAAGTGAAAAAGTGATAGAAAGTCCAGGAGACAGTTATTCCCACCACTTCTGAATGGGACGGGCTCTGCTGTTTGATGAGTCTCTAGACAACAAGTGTAAACTAGACTATGGATCACAGGGAAACCCATGCACTGCTGGTGAGAGCATACCCCACAGTAACCCTCGTGGGTGGAGCATAAATATGTAGCACTTAGTGAAATGAGGACTGATTGTTATGCTATGAAAGACCCACCCCCCGCAACACACTCCCTTGTATGTAACCAGAGAAACCTAGTCTAGTTGTCAGAGTAGTTGAAAGTAATTTACTGTTCAGTAATAGGAGAATGCCTATGGATACACACATGGAATATCACAAAGCAGTTGGAAGCAATGAATGATGTGTACATACTGCAACTTGGACAGATTTTTAAAAATACAGTGTTGACTAGGAAAAGTTAGCAGCAGAATAAAATCCATAGTTCATTGCCATTTATGGAAATAAAAACATTAAATATTTTAAAGGATCAAAAACACACCCACAGAAATATAGCAAGCAAAGTAGATATCATGAGGAGCAGAGGAAGAAAGTGGGAACTGAAACTTTATGAACCAGCATACAGTGACAGCAACATTCTAAAAATTTCTGTTAAAACTGGAAGTAAAGGGATATATCTGGTCTTGGGTTGTTTGGCAATATAGCTAAGTCCTTTATTTTGAAATGATCTACTTGTTTCCATTTTATCTATATGATTCCCCTTATTTGCTTATCAAATCTGAATGAATTTTAAAAAGTAGCAACAAGAAGATTAATACAGCATCAAGATAAGGAACTATTGATATCTAACTTGGCAGCTTTGATTCCATTATATAGTAATTGGTAGATGACCCAATATCTGAAAAATATTGAATATATATATATATAATTTCTAAATTAAGACATGCCAGAAATTTGGAGAACCTTTTCAAATAAATGTGGATTTAAGAGGTAAGAAGCACTCTGTCTTCAGGCAACACCACAAGTATCTACTCTTCGTGAATTACACACAGCACCTAGTGTTTATGCCAAAATTTGCCTCTTTATCAATTTTTAAAATGCCCTTTATAGCTCCTTGGGTATTGGTAGCTGGCAAAAAAGAAACCTTGTTTTTCTATCTAGTCTGCATACTTTGGGTTTTATTTCTGTGAAATCAAAAGACTCTTAGACACACAGGAAGTTGACAAAAGTTGGTCAATTATTAATGTTCTATAGAATTAAGTTTTGCTGCCCATCACTTTATGTGCTTTACTTTCTGTGGTAGACAGAATAATGGGCCCCTAAGATATTCACGTTCTAATCTCTATAACCTTGATAATAATGAATCTGTTACCTTACACATAAAAGGAGAATTAAGGTATCAAGAAGATGAAGTTAAGGTTGCTTATCAGCTGAATACAAGACAGGAAGATTATCCTGGAACAACCAGGTTAGTCCAAGGTAATCATAAGGGTCCTTAAAAGCGTAAGAGGGACAGAGTTCAGAGTCAGAGGGAGATGTGACTATGGAAGAATGGTCATAGAGACGGAACAATGCTGGCTTTGAGGATGGAAAAAGGGGGCCAGGAACCGAGGAATGCACACAGCCTCTAGAAGCTGGAAAAGGCAAGCAAATGAATTCTCCTCCATTGCCTCCAGGAAAGAATGCACTCCTACATTCTTGATTTTCTTCCCAGTGGGGCCTGTGTCAAACATCTAATTTACAGAACTGTGAGATAAGAAAACTGTGTTGTTCTAAGCCACTGAACTGTGGTTATTTATTATGGCAGCAACAGAAAATTAATGTACTGTGTGTTTGTCATTACACAATCATACGCCTATACAATGATATGCCCTCAAATTTAAGCTGACTGTTCCTGCTGAGTGTATCATTTCTCTTTTTGTAGAGTCCACTTGGTTTTAAAAGCCATTAAGTTTTGACCTCAAAAGAGGTTTCAGAGTTAACTGTATTAAAATTGTAGAGTACTTATTAGTCATTCCAAAATGAGGAAAAAAGTCTATGTAAAATATTAATATTTCATGGAAAGAACAAACCTCAGGCTATCCTCAGTAATTAGGAAAAAAGTTTTAAAAGAGAATTGACTTTTAATTTTAAGTTAATATTACAAAGTTTTAGTCAGCACTGTGTTAATTTTGTTCAAGTTACATGGTAACCAATATGAATTATTTTTTGGCCTTGGTCAAGAAAGTTTTGGGAATAATGTTATTACACAAATTGTCTATAGTAGCACAGACTGGTTATAAAGAATGCTTTTTTTCTTTTCCTTTGGTATGGAATGTCTGAAGGTGACAATGTAGGTTTTTCAAGAAGTGGTTCACATTATGATTTTTTCTAGATTTTACCAGTTTTTAATTTAATTGGCCTATGAATGTGTGTAAATGTGTGATGAGAACTCAAAAGGTGAATGTGGCCTTATGAAGCACCCTAAGCGAGCGGTACCCATTCTAGGTTGAATACTGAGGTATTGCGCCAATGAAATAGCATAGATGTGAAGGACTTGACGTGATCCACCCTGTACTCTGACAATCGTCCTGAAGAGAAGGAACATGACATAGCCAGTAAGCATCAAAGATCAGACCTGAACAGACCCAACCAGGTGGGGTTTCACAGGCAAACACACGTTGAGTTTACCGCTCCTCAGTTGCCGTTGAAGTATCCATTAATGGATGAACCACCAGGCAACATTAAGATGCCTAAATCTTTTGAGAGATTAAAAAATGGAATGTGATATTTAAGTAGAATCAGGCTTTAACACATGCTGTGGGGGAATACAGCAATACAAGTGCAGAAAATTTTTCTGGCAGACTTGGACCTATTTTGAGAGGGGATGTTTAAGTGTGTGTGTGTTTATTGTATTGAACTGCTGCTAAATTAATAATTAGTGAACCTTCTGCTGAAAACTAAAGGAGATGCTTTCAGTTCAGCTTCACATATTAGCAAGTCAATTTGTATGCTTTTCAGATTGTTTTAACAGAATGATTTTCTTACACTGTTTTCCCAAGTTTTTTCTTCTTCCAAAAGTATACATACAACTTGCATAATGGAGAGCCGTGTATTTGGTGTAAAGGAACCATAGCACTCACACGCATTCAATAATTTTGAATATCCCTCAATATCACATGTAAATCCTTTGGAATATTACCAGTGGTTTACATGGGACCTAGAGATTCAGCACCATTCATTCCCCTCAGGAAATGAAAATTCATGGATACCTTCAAGCTAATTCATGGATACCTTATAAAGAGTTATACCAAATGGGTATAGTGGTATTATATGGTAACATAAGAACTTTAGCCATTGAACTAATATATTTCTATAGTGGTGTTAATGGTGGATGAAATGTATTGAATGAGTTTATGTGAGTTGAAGTATTGAGGAAATTTACATATATTTGCACATACGTACCACTTGTCCCAAGTTACTCCACAGAGCTATATCTGTTCTGTCTTCTGTTTTTAACATTGCAAGCAAGTTGTACTCAAAATGTACTGATTTGTACAAGTGATATACAAATATGTAACTTCATTTTTTTGCAACTAATCTCTTGTCCTCCACCCCCATCCTTGCTGAAAATGCTGGACCTTGCCGACCACAGGGGCTGTGATCTCTCTTGTTTTAAAAATTCACCATTTTGAGTTCCTTACTCAGCTCTTTAGATGTTTTCCCATTTCCACACTTCCCACAATGCATCTGGATGCAAAAGGAAGTATATATAATACGATGAATGGGTGGAGGATGACGGGGAAGTGGGCTGCTCTAGGGTCCACAGCTGTTGTCACTCCTCGTTGGTTTTATCCTCTCAGTCAAGGCCCGACTCTGCTGTGCTAACTCAGGTGGCATCCATCTCAGGTTGACGCGCTTTGGCTACACCCTCAGCGGCCTCCCCTCGGCTGACCAAGCACCGCCATGTTGGATGCTGCACCACTTGCCATCCGGGAAGCAAAGAATCTTCCAGCCTCTGTCCAGAGAGTAAGAAACATCCTACCCAGGATCTGCACCCACCTCCAAGGGATCGCTATTGCAATCTCTCTTCTGAGATTCAGTTCAGGGGGGTTAGGGGAGAAAAGACAGTAAAGTCTCACCTCATGCCCCCCCACGCCCCTCTCTCATGTTCAAGCGCCAGAAACTACAGCGGCCAGAAGAAATTTCTTCCTGTGAGGTGCAAACTTTCCTCACCTTTCCCTTATCTGATATTCTTATGTCTTTTCACTAGGACTTAATATAAAATTATTCTCAGATTTGTAAGTTTTGCTCTTATTTTGAAAAATCATGTTTTGCGGGGAGGGGGGCTATTGTATAATCTGCCTGCATACCTGCAACCAAGCCAGGCTTTCAATGCACTGTCTTATAAAGGAACGTAAGGATGCCTGAGGAGGAGCCCAAAGTGAAGCTAGGCTCCCTTTGCTCTAGGCTGTCTCCCAAGAAGTGGAGGGGCCAAAGGGGGTCCAAGTTTATGCTGCTTCTAAAAGTTGGAAGGAAAAAAATGTCTTCTTCCTTCTGGGCATATTCTACTTCTTAGAGTCAAAGTTGGGATTTTCCACATATAGCAGCCTCAATGTGGCTGTTGGTTGGTGTGCTTTATTTTATTTTACTTTATTTTTACCTTCAGCATCCTAGCAGAGAAGAGAGTACTTTTGCAAGTACCTGGTGAAGGGCAGATTGCTTCCTCTGGTATGATGAATCTCTGGTTTCCAGGATGCCACGATCACAGCTAGTTCCAGGATTCCTGGAACCTGGCTTGGACAGGTTGGCCCTTGTCCGTGTGTGTCGCTGGGAGAAGCTAAGTCATAAGGAAGAGGGCTGGAGGGATAAGCTGGAGACAGGTTCACAGGGGCAGGAGGGCAGAAGTCGGAGCTGGGTCCTTCCCTGAGCTAGCTAGCAGTGGGGGTGGACTTGGAGAGCTGATAAACTGAAGGGGTGGAAATGTTCTCAAAATTTAAGGGAACAGAATTGGAACAGACAGCTATATCTGCTTATAAAACAAATTAATCATATCCGCCTTCATGGCCACCGGAGGGAGGAATCCATGGGTTGAGTGCCTTGTGAAATATTGCCACATCCCTTGGGGAGTGCTGGAAATGAATTTCTCGCCATGGGATGGATGAGCACTAAAGACACCACCTGTAAATAGGAGAGCACCAGACTTGCCCTTTACAACAGGAAGTGTTTACCTGAGGTCCCTGAACTTCTAGGGGACCCTTCAATGGTAGGCACGGGTAAGTTTACCCTTGATATGGCTCGCAAACTTGTGTGCACGTGCCTTTGCGCATTTTGTCTCAGGAGATATTCTGGTACTTTCAGCAGATTCTCAACAGAATCCCTGATTCCAAAATATCAAGGGCCATGACATTAAAGGAAATGCAAACAGGTAACTTCTAACTTGGCACATGAAAACTCTTGTCCCTTTCCCAGAAATTCCATTGGAAAAAAGCGGTGTCACTGATCACAGAATTCATTTTCCAGTTTCATGAATCCCATTAGTGATAAGACTCATGCAAAAATGTCCACTTAAAAGAGAACAACAACAGAAACAATAAGAAAAGAGGACAAAGCCTGCCTTGGGCCCCCCATGAACATGCTCTTAGGACATTTACTATAAATTGGTGAGGAATTAAGAATTTCTTTAAGTCACTGGGATTCTTTACAGGGATCCAGCTTTGGAAAATTCATTTGCGAGCCAAGCAATGTGTGTGAGGACACGCAGTAGCACATGATAAATAAGTTACTGTAAAGTTTCTTTAAGGAATTAACGATTCGTTCTCAGGAGGCCTTTATTTACTATAACGACCCGAGTGCCTTTTGTCCTTATCATGCTGATAGTTACAGGGAAACTGACTCTCTTCACAGAATTTCCTGATGGTCCCCATAAACCATCAGATGCTCCTGGCCTTACCCTCCTTGTTTCAGTAGATGCTCTGCACTGGTCAGCACCATCCTCTCTGCAGCAATTAGAGGTAATAAGTAGGAGCTTACACAATTGATGGTGTAATTCGCCTGGACAGTGTGGAAGCAGCAGTTATGAAATGCCTCGCCAAGCAGAGCTCTTGTACCTGGTGCCTCCCTCCCATCAATTATCCACATAGCAAAGCCTAATGAAGGCCCAAGGCAGGTGGTGTGGGGACCATAGGAGTTCGGATGCAGAGCTTTCTGGTCCAGCTCAAAAGGACCAGACTTTGTGTAGTATGATTGCTATGAATTCCTTCTTCCACAACCCTAATTGATGCTTCTGTTAAATTAACCCTGAAAAGGTTTTGAGGAAAAGGGGGAGTAGAGGGGAAGGAGGAGAATGTGCATGATCTTTTCCTTATATGTCTTTCTGCAACAGTGTTTTTGATCTGTAGCATACCCTTTTGAGTCTTTCTTAGCATTGCCCATCTCTCTGCTTATGTTGCCTATCTATTCTACATGTTGTCTTCTTTGTCTATTAGCACTCCAGGCATATTATATTATATTATATATAATAGTATATGCTCCCAGCATATTATATTATAGTTTTAAATTCCTGATCTGATAATTCCAACATCTCTGCCTTTTCTGAGTCTGGTTCTGATGCTCGTTCAGTCTCTTCGAACCGTGTTTTTGGCTTTAGTATGCCTTGTGACATTTTGGTGAATGCCAGATGGGATGTACTGGGTAAAAGGAACTCTGGTAAGTGTTGGTATATGGTATTGTTAAAGAATACTGGTAGTCAGATTTTTCTCTTTTGAGCAGCCCTTCCTAACTTTCTTCCAGTCTGCCTCTCTGTCTTCTCCTCTTCACAGTTGGAGTGCATCTAAGATTTGTTGCTCTGCTCTATTTCATAGGCTTAAGGGAACAGAACAGACCCCTCCAACTTTCCTATTTCAATTTTCAACATCTCCTCATGTTGCACAGAATAAGCAAAGTGTAAGGCTGAATAAAAAATTAGGTACAAAGTTCCTCAGAGTATTGTTAGAAGTTATAGTTGATTAAAATTTGAGACTGTTACTTGTGAAAGATTGTCTGCTTTATGGAGAAAAGGCCCAGAGTATGAATCATAAATAAATAAAATGAATAATCCCATTTCCCATAAGAGACAGATAAAAATGGATTTTTTTTCTTAAAAGAAGTCAAACTGCAAAGAAGGAGAATAGGAACAATTGTGAATTTAAATGATGCCCAAATATTGCAATTATAACTGCATTTCTCATAAAGAGTGAAATATTTCTTAAGGATTACAGATTAAATTTAATTTCAAACCTCTGCAAGGATAATTTATTAAGTGGAAGGTGCCATTTTAAAAGGAATTACTTCTGTACATAGATTCTTTTTTTTTCTCCTTTGGGTTCTCAAATCACACCACTTGATTCTGGATTGAACTTTCAGAAAAGGTTTTCTAAATGCAAACACTTTTTAAAAATAATGTGGTAAAAATATGGTTTGGGAGGTTGAGCCAGGAGAGTAGATATCACCAGTTACCAAGTGTTGATTTTCTTAACTATCAGAGTCTCAAACATAAGAAAACATTTATAAACCGAGAGTTAAAAATCAACTGCTCTTAACATTAACAACACGAGGATGGGGCTAGCTATATTCAATCATTTATAGTTTCGAGCATATTTACCCTCAATCAATGTTCAAAAATACAGTTTGAAAGAATGGAATGCTATTTAACTACAACGAAGTGGAATAACTGGCAAAGCATTGGTACCTGCACATTTACTTAACAATAATCTACATTCCTCCAGAGCCATATTCCTATTTGAAAGTTTGAATGAATTGTTCTAGATTTCATTTTGCTGAAACTCTGTATATAAGTAATTATGTCTGTCAAAATTTGTGCCTATTTTTCCTGTAATAAAACCTTATATATCTGGGATTGATAGCAAGAATACTCTAATATGCATGGACTGAGCATGATCTGCTATGAACTTTCTCACAACTAGACTGCTCCTTGGATTCTTATTATCAGTTGGTTCATTTGTGTGACTCTATTGAACACATGACGTTGATAGTAAATGAGATAAATGGCACTATCAATTCTCAGAAAATCCAGGATATCTGAGCTTTAAATTACTCGATTCAAATTGGGATTTTTCTTTGTGATTAAATATCCCTGCATGCCTCTTCTAGATTCTCTCACGTCTCTTAACTTTTCCTGTGCTTCTGCTTTTCACATCTGTTTTTGGGAAAATGACACCTATCTGTCTCAGTCTTCTCCTGTGCTTTTGGGATGATTAGTAATTCTGGAAAAGGAAATGTCAAAGCCCAGAGAGCAGGTTGGGGGCTCTCTCAAACATCCTAGGATCAATCCACAGAGAAGCATTATTTATTTATCTATTTATTTATGACCACGCTCTGTGGCATGTGGGATCTTAGTTCCCTGACCAGGGATCAAACGCATGCCCCCTGCAGTGGAAGCGTGTAATCTTAACCACTGGACCGCCAGGGAAATCCTGAAGCATTTTATAAATAAGGCAATTCTGAGGATAGTGCAGTTTTATACCCCTGGATATTTTCAAAACTGCTTCTTTTGGAAATTCTTTGGGAAGAGGAGCTGTTCTACCTAAAGGTCATATTTTAAATATTTATTAGAAAGTAGTCTTCATTTACTGAGGGAACACTGTTTGCTCCAAGTTTTGGGAAAGTGGGATGGTAGGGGGGTGACTAGCTGTTCTTGCTTTTAACCTTGATAAATCATAGGGGTCTCTTTCCAGGGTTCACACTCATGTAAACCATGTTGGGCCAAGTTGGAGAAATTCAGGAGGGAATTTTCTTTTTGTTTTTGCTCTGAGCTCTTGTTACTATCCAGCTATGGTCTCAGGCAAAGAGACATTGGTGAAAGGTGTCCTGAAATTTCCATGATTTACCTTGTGACTTTGGATTTGTTACTCATGGTTATTCTATTAAATCCTTTCACAAACACTTTGAGTTGTAATTTCTTGGCTTCAAGTCCCAGGTGAAAATGAGCCTCAGAAAGTAAATGTGAAGTCAGAGGGCCGCTCAATGGCTCCATCGGGGCTCGGACTCTGACGTGGAGCTACCCAGGGCAGGTCCTGTGTTTATGACGTTTCCCAACTCCTTTCCTTTTTGTCAAAACTTCTGTCCCAGAAGCATTCCCTCAGGGCCTGTTCTGCTGGTTGACAGCCTGCTAAACTTATAAATGAATCCAAGCTAGTGCTCTACTGAGTGCCAATCCATCATCTACTATTACTCTGGGATAATGTAACTGCATTTTAACACAGGTATTCTTCAGATAACTTATTAATATGCGAGAGTGGATCTGATGCTGACATTACAGTCACCTGGCCAACTGGTGAGGCAGACATTTGGGGGACAATTTGGGACTGTTAGCATCCTTCAAATTGAAGTATGTGGTAGGCAGCCCCTACTTTGGAAATTCAAGAGTATTGGTCTTGATAATGGTGTTTCTACCCTTTTGCATGAATATTAAGAAGATATATATGGGAACACCAGTCTCTTCCAGTATAATGTTATAATTTTGTCCCTGAATATTCACAGGAATTTATGGTGTGGTTATACCTCCTGTGTATTTGGAGAAATAACCAAAATAACCCCATTATATTCACTTAGGGCTACTGTTCTAGAGGCCTCACTGCTTTCTAGTAGCCTTCATTGGCTATGGCAGGGCTTTCTGGTGCAGAACAAGTCACCATGCATCTGGGTCTCAGTTGTCTCACCTCTAAGGTAAAATGGTGGCACTCAATAGTCTTCAAGTTTCCTTTCAGTTCTAATACTCAGAGTTTCAATGTTTGCCCTGCTTTCACTGGCTTCTAATCCATCCCAAAATGTCTTCAGATTTCTGGGTGGTGGAATGAACAATCTCTGTGTGTAGATTCAAGATAGAGAAAATCTGATTCTAGGAACTTGAAGCTCTCGGTTGCAGTAACTGCAGCTCATCTCTGACCTTGAAAAGCCATTCCTTGGTGGCCGTGGAACTCATTACTTGAGAGAGGTTTGCTGTAGCCCTAGTTTCTCTGCCTTTGGAAGAAATAAAGTTCCCCTGCCTCATTTCTAACCTTCCTTTCATGGCAGTACCAGAAATCTTGATTTTATTGACTCCTCAGGAAAGATCTTACCCATCTCCCAATATTCAGTCACTTCTGGGTCTGATGGATGAAGAATCAAGGTCTTGTACCTTTTGCTCTTCCAGAGGTAATAAATATAGTTTGCTGTGTCCACATGCCATAGATATAGGCACCAGCAGATCAGAGGGGGAAGCAGAACATTAAGCACAGAGAGTTCATTCACTTTTTCATGATAATGTGTTTTTGACTGCCAACGGTAATCTTAGCTCCTCTTTTATTGGACTCTTTTCTTTCCCCCACCTCTCTACCCTATATTTTAAGAGGCTATATATTCATATAAATCCTCAGTTTTTCTTTTTTGAGCCTAGTGCACTGAGCATTTCTACTCATGCATAAAATATGCCCTGAAAATTCCCATCACGGCTGCCTAAGTGTTTATTTATTTTTTACTTTTTGAGAGTCAGGCTCTGAGATGGTGCCTTTCAAGAGACAAGCTGTTATAGTTTTGCTATATGATTTGGTTCAGATTTTTTCCTTCCATCTTGTTTGTTTATCAGGAGTATAAAAGGGAATTAAAGATATTATAGAAAGAGTTTCCCTTGGTGGTTAATTTTAGGTATTTTGTGAGTAAATGGAATATATGGGTTTTAAAAAGAAATAGAATTATGGGAAATAGGATGTATTGTATATAGATCAGGTATTATGAGAAAATTCATTGCAAAGTTGATCTGAATAATGTTGAATGACTAATTTTAAATTCCATGCAATCTAGATATGAAACAGGTAATTTAATCATAAATTTTCTATATTTTGATATTGGATTCTGGTATAATCCTTAGAGTAAAACCGGATCATTTTAAATTATTTTGGTAAATTGCCTAGTTGTATATAAATGAGGCAAAAAAGAAACATTTTTGTACAATTTTGTAGCTTTCAAAGTTTTTATTTCCTTTTATAGCTCCAGTGTTCTGATTTCTAAAGATAAGGTGAGGAAATGAAGGTGTTTTATACTAACATGCTAAATTTTAAAATAATTTTTCTTTAGAATATAAGAAACTGGGCTTCCCTGGTGGCGCAGTGGTTGAGAGTCCGCCTGCCGATACAGGGGGCACGGGTTCATGCCCCGGTCCGGGAAGATCCCACATGCCGCGGAGCAGCTGGGCCCGTGAGCCATGGCCGCTGAGCCTGCGCGTCTGGAGCCTGTGCTCCGCAACGGGAGAGGCCACAACAGTGAGAGGCCCGCGTACCGCAAAAAAAAAAAAAAAAAAAAAGAATATAAGAAACTCAAAAACTACAGCTTTGTTTTTTAATAATGAAGAATAATTTCTGAGTTACTGTTAAGGTGGACAGTATTGTTGGCCTCCTCTGAAGTGTACATTTAAAGACCAGACTGGAAATTTCCCCCATAGAGTTTTTTATGGGTGAAAATAAAAATCCAATTGTTTCCAGCTGCAACTAAGAAAATACATATGTGATAACCTATGCACAGCTATAAATCAGATGAGCTTTCAGCATTATTAGAAGTGAAGTGCTCATGAAAGAGGCTGGGAAATGCCCACTGAAACCTTGGGCTGGCTCTGACCAGCTTATTTATAGCTTACAAGGATGAAATACCTCCTCTGGGATTTACTTACTACAGCTCTGCCAGATGTTTCACATTCATAACCCCAGACTAAGCCAACAGCCAAAGTCATGCAAGATCTCGCTGCCAGAAGAATGCAAATTTCCCATTCTGCCCCAAAATTGTCTCAGAAGGATATGTTTTTTCCTTCCTGATCTATAAGAATTAATATCCCAGTCCACAAAGAATGCCAAACTATGTCCATGTTCTTTCTCTCTTTCTTTTTTCACTTATTAGTCAAGCCATATTCTTCTAGCTTCTATTTTTTTATAGAGAGAATAAAAAGTTTGAATGATGATTTGAGATAGTGCAAAAATTCTATTTTGGCATCTGAAGTTTATCTAGATTAACTGAAAATCATCCAAATTGACTGGATTGTTTTTAGTAAATATTTATAACTTAGAAATATTTTTAAATATCTATATTGGTTTTTCAATTGGACCAAAATACAAGAGCATAATATGAACATATAGGTCCCACTCAGACATTTCCGGTGCGTTTATGCATCTGAGTATAGAAAAAAGCAGACTCATCTTTAGCAGAGGTGTGCTTAACCTTGGATCAGACTTCTAGTGACTGTGAAGCAGTCGAAATAACTTTTAAAACTCCTGGCGGAGGGATAGAAGGATACACTATGATAGGGTTAACATCATTCTGTCAATATAAATCTAATATTGATCAGACATACTATATTTTATAAAAACTGACAGCTTATAACGAAGCAATTCTATCAATTAATTTATATATAATCACATGGATGCTGAGAGGAAGGATTTTCACAAGTCCATGGATGTGCTAGAGTGAATATCATTATAGATGCTGCTGGGAGAAAATATGCATGAGCTGAAAGACGCTTTTAGGCAAATGATTCTCTGCCTGATGGAAGGATTCATATGATCAGTGCTGTATTTTCAGTAGTGAAGTGTTACCTTCAATATGTCTCCTATAGCTTGAGACACACTTTAGCTCATTCTTTCCCTATACTTTGGAAAGGAAGCAGCTACAGTAGCAGTTAATCATGATCTAGCTATAGACTTAATCAAGGAAGAAAACAAGAAGCCCTCTCCTGATACAATTTACCCACAAAGCTTTCAAAGCAGGCAGCCCAGAGTTGCCTAGAGTGAATGAAATCAGAATCCAATGCAATGTAGATGCAATAATTCTTTATTTCAGCACACCTATGCACCAGGTTGATATAGCTATCATTTGTCACAAAAGGCTTTTTGGAAACTAAGTGCAAGGTTGTCCCTTTAGCTAGAAGCTTACTTGGCTAGAAGGAAAATTGCTGGGGAGGGTGCAGAATAACTCATCTCCATTCTT
This sequence comes from Monodon monoceros, assembly GCF_005190385.1. Taxonomy (NCBI): domain Eukaryota; kingdom Metazoa; phylum Chordata; class Mammalia; order Artiodactyla; family Monodontidae; genus Monodon; species Monodon monoceros. The sequence goes on along the minus strand of NW_021703765.1, from coordinate 11,704,339 downwards.
CCTTCAGAAATGAGCTTACCCTGCATTTTCTTGCATTTAAATGGAAGAAAAGAGAGAGCTGAGTACTCAGGTGATTGACCTCGTCCTTGGGGGTTGGAAACCTATTAGAGAAGGCTTTACAGTTTCTCATAAGTGCAACCCTTTTAGGAGCTCTCCAGAGACGTCCTTCTGACCACTGTTCCCCTCAATCTCCACTCCCCACAACACAATTCTAAAGTGATTTTTTAATGTCCTTCAATTTCTCAGTCCTCATTTGTAAAACATTCATAAAGGTATTTTTGAAGAATTTATGTGATACTTTATTCCTGGGAGAAAATAACCTAGTCAATTACAATAGTAAAAACAAAAACTTCTTAAAGAAATCTGGTTTGCTTTTCTGAATTAAGAACTGAACTTACACTGTTATGGCACTTCTCAACATCTTCTTGTAATTTCTTGCCCTTTTTCTATTTCCTCTACTAGATTCTAAGTTCTATGAGGCAGGGACACCATATGTCCAGTTCATCCTTGCATCTCCAGATGCATATAAGATTAGTTGGTACTTACATATTTGTTGACACTTACATAAATGAAAGCAAGAAATAGGACATATGGAGAAAATATTGTGAGAGTACAACACATAATTCTCTCCCCAATATTGAGGATTCTTGTAATTTGACCAACCAAATATAAAATAGGGAAAACTGCTCCCTCAAATTAGGGATGACTCTTCTCCCCGAGCCAGACCTATTTTTAAATTATTTTTACATAGGCAATTATGCAAACAGTTCAACATGAAAAAAGACCTGAAGACAAGTCAAAGGTTGTTTTACTGCTACCTTCATATCTACTTAAAGCAATATTGCAAAATATTCAGAGAGCCCCATGGTGACCTCAGCCTTCTATTTACATAGTTTCAACCCTTGCCTTATGAAATGAAAGTTTTGGGAACCCTTACCACACAGGTTTTTGGAGGATAGACAGGGACTATTTTAAAAAACCACTAGACATCTGTTTCAAATTTCAACCCATATACTTTGGGCTCTTAAGGTTGAAAAGATTGGCTTGATGACATCAAATCATAACCCTATCACTTCACTTCTGCTAGGTTTTCTAGACCCTTTCTTGTTAACTGTAACATAAACAAAATGTTCACAGAAATTTTTTCATCGGATAATTTATTTGGGAACTTCCCAAACATTACATGTTCAATTTGATGTAATGATGTGAAATTTGTTATTCTGCAAAGATTCACATACATTATAGTGTGACTTACTTGAAAACACCGTTATTTTCATCTTTTTTTCCCCAAAAGAAAGGGAGAAATAACCGAATACTATACGGTAGATATTAAGGGTACTTCGTGCCTATAAAACTCCATGTTCTCCTGGAATACTGCATCATAATAGCAAGAAAGATGCCTCTCCCATCTCAGACATTTGGAGAAATTGCTGCTGAATAGAGATTGCTGGGGATATGTTGAAGGAGCATTATGATAACTACTGTAATGGGACTCAAGGTACCTGGACAGTCAGTGGTGGGGTTCCTGCCAAATCCCTAGGAACCCTTCTAACTCGGAGGAGTAAGGGCTGATCAGAGGCAGAGAGAAAGACAGATGTAGGCACAGAGAGGTGTTGATAGGTAGACTTAGTGAGAGGGGAAAGGCATCTATATTGGTGTGTGCGTGTGTGTATGTGTCTCAAACATTTTCCAACTTTTAGAACTCATGTTTCTTTTGAAAACTCAACTCAACTCGACTCAAGTTAGCTCAACTAACACACCCCTGGTTTTCTTATACATAACTCGAGGGGTCTGTGATCTCACCTCTCCTTCAGAGCCAAACATTGATATTAACTAATGATTACCGCAGTCTAACATATGCTGTAACTGAAGTGTGAGCAGAGGGCAGTGAGAAATGGTCAGCGCTGACCCCTGCTGTGCAAAGCTGACATGGTGGCCATCACATCTGAACACAGCTGGGTTCACTCCTCCACACTAAATTCTGCACTTTGTTTGAGCTGGAGAAACAAGTTGAGCAAAGCAAAATGTACCATGGAGGGAACACAGTCATACTCACTATGCAGCAAAATGCTCTGGTAAATGTTAAAACTGAGGTAACCTCTACACCGTAAGCTTCATGGCCATAATCCCAGGAATATCCCCCCAGTGGTGACTGGTAACAGGAATACCCACTAGACTGTCAGCTGCAGCAGGCAGGACCCTGGTCTGGTTTGCTCAGTTTTGTGGCCTAGCTTCCCATTCAGTGCTAGGTGCACGATAAACTCAATATTTGCTGAATGCCCTCATGAGTGACGGCCCTGTGGGAATACATAAAGAACTACTGAATTATGCTGAGGTGGCTTTATTTCTGACCAAAATCAGTATCAGCCTATATAAAAAAATAAGATTCACTTAAATTTTTTACTTTAACCACTGGGGAAAAATAGCTCTCTTATTCCTGATATTCCTCCAATGTGTAACTGCTATACTCTTGCAGCTTAAAAAATTACATCCAACGGAAATAGATATAAAAACTGAAGTTTTGTGTAAGAGATGATTAGAATTTTTTCCACAACTAAATATTTATTTGTAATTTGTCCTTCTAAAGAAGTTTTATACTTAACATATGATTGCTGTCTAGATGTAAATTTAAATCATTTGATATTCCCCAAATATTCTGAGTTTACCCCATTAGTAATAATGAGAGTTCAATGGTTGTATAAGCCTATTCACTAAATTCAGAATGTTCTCCTTTGGGGGAGTTTTAATTAGATTTTAATAAGAATGGTGAATTAAACGTGATTATTAAGAGACCCTTTATGTTGTACATTACTATGCGTCAAGATAATAAGGTGTATTTTGGGTATTTCAAACATAGATAAAAATAGAGAGGGGATGTAGTCTCAACTTGGCTGTTACCGATATTGATGAATTTCTATTTACTGGTTTGGAAATACATTTTTTCATTGCTTACATATTTCATAATTATCAGCCGATGTGCTTTAATAAGAATGGCTTATTTCAACCAAAGTAAATGATTCATTGAGTTATAAATGAAAGGCATATTTGGCAAGCCAAAGTGAAAGCATTAACATATCTGGGTCCCCCTCCACCCTGCTCCTTCCACCCCAACTGTTTGCAGATCTCAACATTCAAATCTATAAACCACTTAGCACTTGACAACTCCTGCTGAGGCAAAGCTTTGCCAATGCCGAGTAATAGATTGTTCAGCAGCACAGAAAAATACACCAGAGTTAAGGAAAGAAGGATGGCGTTAGTGGTGTTACAAAAACTCCCTCTTCCCTGCTTCAGTCTGTAGCCTTTAATACAGAACATTGCAAGCTCTTCCTTTTTAGTCCTGGGAAAGAACCTGGTCTGCCTTGAAGAATTATGTCTGTAATACATGAGGGTTAAAGAGTTAGAAAATTAATGAAGGACAGAGAAATATTTGAAAATAAAAGCAACCCCTTCCTTGAGTTAAAATAATTCTCTTTGATAGTGAAATTAATTTGCCTTCATTTTAATTTATGATACTTTAAATATTAAACTTGTACTTTGCAAATCTGATGGCTTGTGGGACATTTCGATTGATATTGTGGATTACAAACCAAATTATATATTTCTTTCAGAAAATTTTATTTATTTATTTATTTATTTTGCGGTACGCGGGCCTCTCACTGTTGTGGCCTCTCCCGTTGCGGAGTACAGGCTCCGGACGCGCAGGCTCAGCGGCCATGGCTCACGGGCCCAGCTGCTCCGCGGCATGTGGGATCTTCCCGGACCGGGGCACGAACCCGTGCCCCCTGCATCGGCAGGCGGACTCTCAACCACTGCGCCACCAGGGAAGCCCAGAAAATTTTACTTTAATACGTGTACAATAACAGTACTTTTCTATTTTACTTAATCGCATTTTAAATTTCTAATATTAGATTGGGTAGACGTTCTTATTAATTCTGCTTAAAATATATCAACTACTGTCTGGAATGTGAAACTGAAAAGTAATACTGTTAAGTAAATAATTACATTAATTATATAAATTTCATCACATGGTACAACATGTTCTAGCGGAGGTAACTAAGTTGATTTAATGATCAATTAAGTTGGCTGGGGGGCAGGAGTGGTATGTATGAAGTAGAAGCTGACAAATAACTTGGTTTAGATTATAAAGCCAGTATCAGCGTCAAGAATACAACTTTAGCTTTCTGCTTCCTTGTATATGTCTCTATTTGTAAAGAACACTGACTGCACAGTGAAAATGCCTTTCGCCATCACGTTCAAATGCCTAAAATTTAACCAGTGGGTAATGAGAGGAGCATAGCTAATGGCGTGAACACGCAGGGAACAGGCTCACTGGTGTCCATTTTCTTTCAATGAAGCAAGGGAAGTGCTTATACTTTGGGGATTGCCCATTCCTTTCCCGTCATCTATCTATTTTTGATGTGTTTTTGCCTTTGCTATGATCCAGGGAAGCTGACTGAAGCTGGTGTAGAAAGTCTTTAGTTATAATGGGTTCTGTGCTGTGTGTGAAGCAAATCGCACTTGCGCATGTTTCACCTGCTTCAGTGAAGAATTGAAACAATAAGAAACAAGGAACCTGACCTTGTTCTATTTCTCTTACCATGGTAACAAAGTCAATATTTATAACTTATTTTTTGTGGCTTTTAAAAAAATGCTGCAATTGCTACTATTCTGTCATTTAATTTAGGGCCTCTGTGGTCTCTCATATTAGGGAGTGAGATATCTTGGTTAATAAAATAGCATGGTTGACATAAATGGCAATTCTCTTTAATCTCTCACTCTTGAATATTCCTGTAGAGGCTCTTTCATCGGTCTCTTTAACTACTGAAGTAGCCTCCTAATTGGTCTCCCTGTTCCCAGTCTTGAATTCCTCCAATCCCTTATCCTCAAAACATTCAGAGTGATTTTTAAGTGCAAGTTAGATCACAAACTTCTGCTCAAATTGCTGCTCCACGAATTGTTCCCACTGTACTTAAAAATATCTACATTTCTCTCCAAGGCCTCCAAAGCCCTTTAAAACCTGGTTCCTAAGTGGTCCCACTGCTCTCATCTGATTCCATTCTACTTCACTAAGAACTGCAGTCACATAGTCTGTACATTCCTCCAATGTGCCAACCTCTTCCTCATTCAGGTCTTTTGTACCATATGACAACAGTGCTTTCTTTTTTTTTTTTTTTTTACATCTTTATTGGAGTATAATTGCTTTACAATGGTGTGTTAGTTTCTGCTTTATAACAAAGTGAGTCACTTATACATATACATATGTTCCCATATCTCTTCCCTCTTGCGTCTCCCTTCCCTCCCACCCTCCCTATCCCACCCCTCCAGGCGGTCACAAAAGTGCTTTCTTTTTATTGGGTTCTTTCAGGTAAAAGCAGAGTACAGAGTAACAGCAAAATCCACCAGGTCACAGTAAGAGGTTGCTTTCTTCCAACTTTATCATTATCTGAGGAAGCCCAGGAAGCCATTCCAAAAATTATTGTGTCCCCTTAAATAAAATCACTGTAGTCACTGGAGTTTTATGCCTTCAAGCATTCATAATTTTATAATAGGAATGTTATTTGAATTTTCAAATTCATTGCTATTTCTATCATTTCCTCTATGCCTACCTCAAAGAAGCTTTGGATTAGCTTTTGGAAATGAAGTCTATCAGAATTTCGGAAAATTACTAAATTTAGAGCCTTCATCTTTTCTTTCATCAGCAGCAGCTGGCGTGATACCATGGTACTGTAATTATCAACACGTTCAGGTTAGGAGTGAAATTCTAGGTTTGCCACCTTTTTATTTCTCTCTGTCTCTGTCTCTCTCTTATCATCTATCTGCCTGCCTATCTATCTACCTATCTATTTATCTATCTACCTTTAGTATCAAATAAATAACAATAATAATCAAGGTTTTTAGAACACCAAATACACACGTAAGAAGAAAAAAAATCTTTTGGACTATGTCCCCACCAGTAAAATTGAATGAGTCACTGTATATGCTTTCATTTTCCATATTCACCTGAAGAAAACTGATTTTTGCCTGGTGCCAATCTCTTAGGAAAATCAGTCAATTCGTTTGATAGCATCTGCAAAATGTTGTCAACACCTCAGCACAGGATGTTCTACAAACATGATGTATTATTTTAATCATCATCTCTATCTCTTCTGCACCTAGTAGAGCATACTGTTTGCCATCCATCTCACATTGATGTTGTAGGGATTAATGAGATAATATCTCTAAGGTATTTAAAGCTTCTTGGAATCAGGGGGATATGTAAGTACAAGGGAATCTGATTATTAACCCAATACATTATGTTGCCACTTCACTCTCCCTTTTCATCAAGAGTAAATGTAAATGATTTATCAGATTTGCACAGATACAGCAATATAACATTAAGTTACTTTGGAAACTGGAGGGTGTGTGCATGTGTGTGTGTGTTTGAAATACCATTTGAATCTAGTCTCTTAGGCAAACGCATTTCTATTATGAACTATTTTGGTCACAATTAACAAATGTGATTAAAAGTTCAAATCTTGGTTCATGAAGCTAAATGTTTTGAACCACAAAGTCCATTAGGAAGAAAAAGTGATAAAATGAGATGTAAAGTCATTTCAGTAACCTTGTGACAAGACTAAACTTAACTGTTTTAACTGGGAGACCAGTTAGGAGTTTTACTAAATCTATGGACATATTAGTAGTAAAAGCCTGGATGGATGTTTCATAAACCTTGTCAATATTGCCCTTTCCCCATGTAATATAACATTTCCTCTTTTAAAGAAATTTAGTATTCCTCAAATTAAAAACTGGATTTTGAATCAGAAACAGGGTGTGGGGATACTAGCATCAATCAGAAACAACCTGTGTATAATGAAGAATTAGAATCAATTAGAATAATATATATATATATATATATATATGGAGTTCTGTGTAACAGACAAGAGCGTTCCATCACAGCTTTTAGTACCAGGGCACTCTGCGATCATCTGTCTCTCTGTCATTCTGTCTTTTAATTCCTCTGTTGTCTCCATCTATTCCTCTATCTATATTTCTTTTCTTTCTTTCTTGAGCTGCACAGCTTTTGGGATCTTAGTTCCCCGGCCAGGGAGTCAAGCCAGGGCCCATCTGCGAAAGTGCCAAATCCTAACCTTGGGACCTCCAGAGAACTGCCCCTCTATCTATATTTCAATCCATCCATCTAACCATTTATTACTCTTTCATCTATCATATACCACAGTAGTTAATAAGCTAAGCTGTATATCTTCAGTGTGAAATAATATTCATATTTTATGACAAGTAAAATTTAAACAAAAAATTATTCTTTGCCCTTTGACTTCTTCTCTCCCCCCAATGTCATTGTATATCTGCATTATGCATCAACCAGACCTTCCCCATCGGCAGAAATTCCTGCTCAACCATAAACAGCAACGTTCTCCTAGCGTCAATAAGATGACTCCTTAAAGATAACATTCTTTCTTGATAAGGGGTCACATGGCACTTACAACATTTGACGTACAGCCGTTTGTCTCGAAAAGCTTATATAATTGTGCCTTGACTTCTAACAGGTGCAACAGTTCTAAGAGCTTTCTGAGTTTCTGTTCCCAGGTTATAAAACTCAAATTTGAGTTGAATAAAATTTCTCCTCTTTCATGGGTTGACTATTGATTCATTTTCGTCTACATCAGCCAAGATCTATCATCTGAGTTTCTGATGCTGCTGACTCTACATCTCAACCTGGATGTTTCAAGAGCGTTACAAACTGAGCAAGCCTGAAAATGAACGTAAGCCCTCTCCACCACCATCTGCCTCAACCTGCCCTGGCCTGAATCTGCTCTCCCCTAAGGTTCTACTCATCAGTAAGTGCACTTGATAGTCCCAAGAGAACCTGGGAGACCCCGCCCCTCTCTGTCATCCCCCATTTTCACCTATTATGTTCTATTGTACATATTCTGTTTTCCTCCATTAATCTTATAATTGCTATTACTCAAAGAAATAAATGACTTCTCTTTAGTTCTCAAACTTGCAAATTGAAAGTTTAACTATTACATGTGTTTAGTTGGCTTCCTCTGCAGGGAATCATCAAAGCATTTGTATCAGGCGATCCTTTACCTAACTGGCCTACAAGGTAACAGCAATGGATCTGGGATATATTTAGCGGTTATAAATTTCTCACTGTTCCACTGAAGTCAAATAATTAAATGTATCTGTAAATTATTTTTTCTAGATGTTTGTTACATGTGTGTTAACATTAAAAAATTAAAATTTTTGCCTAAACATTTTCTATAGTAATAAAGATTTTATAGTAAATTATACACATTCTCTACTTTCTTAAATTATCCTGAACATAGGGGCTTCCCTGGTGGTTAAGAGTCCACCTGCCGATGCAGGGGACACGAGTTCGTGCCCCAGTCCAGGAAGATCCCACACGCCGTGAAGCGGCTGGGCCCGTGAGCCATGGCCGCTGAGCCTGCGCGTCCGGAGCCTGAGCTCTGCAACGGGAGAGGCCACAACAGGGAGAGGCCCGCGTACCGTAAAAAAAAAAAAAACAAAAAAAAATAAAAATTATCCTGAACATAATAATTTAATATTTTCTTGAGAAGTCAGAATTGGTACTTTGGATATCAACTATTTTATTATTGTGTAATATGTTGATGCCTTCTCTTGAGGTGTGTAGGGCCTGTTTTCTGTTCGCTTAATGGCCCCGGGCACCTGTACTTTTAAAGCTTGTGCTTCTATTACTGTCTTGTTCAGATTTGATTCAGTCTGTGTATCTGTGTAAAATTACATGTTCCTAGAGGCAAGGGGTGGATCTATAGTTTTCTTCACACAGCTCTTAGCATAGAGCTTGCCCAAGTAGATTTCTTTTGATGGTAAAATATTTTTTTAAGTGATGTCATCTTTTAATTCCATTTTTGAGCAAAAGGGAAATGCTGATAAAGTTAATGTAAGTTAACAATTTCATATTAGTTTTTCCTTGTATGTAGTTAAGTCTTCAGTGGCATGTTTTAATCCACAGCATATTTGTACCAGTGGAATAACAATCGACAAGGAATAACTTTACCAGTTACTGATAATCTGAATAATCCCCTGCTGCTGCTGAGACAGCCCATTGTAATGGCTTAAATGTATTTGGATACTGAATTTCCTCCTATCCTGGTTCCCCTTTCACATGCTGTCCGCATTTATGGAGAAATATTGGGTGTGAAATGGTTATATGGTGAAATCATTGGGTGTGGGAAGGCCCCATTCAAACAAGACTGCCATACATTTTGATCCAGGGGAAAATGGGGGAAGCGAACATTTATTTTGATGGAAATAGGACGGACTTCTGGGAATTACAGGCTTTTAGCCCATAGTTTCCCTTGATTTCTCAGAAAAAAATGTATCAGCGTCCACTTGGGATGGCTTGATGTCACCAGTGGGAATCTAAACTAACATACCTTCCCTTCTCCCTCATCTACTTCCAAATCAGGCTACACATGAACTAGGATGTGGTGGTCCTGGGGATGGTCCTGCCTCAAGCTCAATGAGGGTGTGTTTCCTCAAGGGTGCACTGACTCTAAACGTATCACTGGGGATGCTGCTTTAATACAAGACCATGTTTCTGGGGACATGAAGAGTCCTACAAAAGGGAAGCAGGTTCTCTAAGAAGATATTAGCTTGGGGATCAAATTTCCCTGACTAAAGCCACCGACTACCCAGTGCTGGTCATCCAGGTAGCCAATCTAAGGGACTTCCATATATAAGACTGACTGAGCCACCAGCCAACATACTACAATTCACATCAGCAGCAGGAGCAGGTTCTGACAGACTGAAGAAAAACGCGAGGCTCGTTTTGTCAAGCTCTTTTCATTCCTGCCATGCTTTCCCTTCTTCCTACCCCCCACCAAACCCATTTCATCTTCTTAGTTTTCATTTTTAAAATATAGTTATGACACTAGTGGTTTCCAGCAGAAATAACAGGGGTTTGAACAAAGAAAACTGACAAAAAGTACCCTGGGATGAGTTTGCCTAAAATATACATTGTTTTGGGGGGCCTATACCAGCTTTCTTGCTGGTCTCAAGCTGTCACCCTGGGTTATTTTCACTGTAGTCACGGGGAAGGTTAGCGGAAAAGCAAGCACCTAAGAATGAATGAAGCAGAATGAGAGTGGCAGGCAAGGTCCCTGCAAAGCTTGGAGCCAGGCACACACACATGGAGGGGGTTCTCCAGTTCCCCTACACACACACACACCCCTCCACAGACACACACACCACACACACACACACCACAGACACACACACATACACACACACCACAGACACACACACACCACACACACACACCACACACACACCACACACACACACAAACCACAGCCCCACACACCACAGACACACACACACCACAGACACACACACACACCACAGCCCCACACACATACACACCACACACACACACAAACCACACACACACCACAGACACACACACCACACACACACACAAACCACAGCCCCACACACCACAGACACACACACACACCACAGACACACACACCACAGCCCCCCACACCACAGACACACACACATACACACACACCACAGACACACACACACACCACAGACACACACACATACACACAACACAGTTGCTCAAAATTCTCCTTTTCTTTCCTTAAATATACAAAATATCAAGACAAAGCTAGAACATTTCCCTGAGTTCTCAGCTGTGAGCAAAAGGAGAAATCAAAATCTTTTTCGCCACAGTTTTAGAGTCTGAGTTAAAAGAGATGGATGGCTTTCAGCTCTTCACCTAAGTATCCCCAACTCTCCCCTTCCCACTGTCTTTCTCTACCTATTGGTCATCATTAGTGTGCTTTACCTTTGACTGCAGGGCAGAGTGGTGCCAAACCTCCTCCATTAATCAAGCAGCAGATGGAGATTTAGGGCCCATGAAACTGGAAAGTGGGAATCCTTTCTTTCTATTCCCTGAGTAAGCTTTAAGCTTTACAATAAACTTTACAAATGGTGGCTCTTCTGGCGCGTGTGTGTGTATGTATGTGTGTAGTTTGGTGTATTTAAACAGCTGAGCAGAGTATTGACTCTGTACTTTCCAAAGTACTTTTCAAAACATGTCTTAAATATAAGCTTTGTTTAACATACCATGTATTCTAATACCAGTGCTTAGTTAGTGAGCGCTCTTCAATCTCTTGTGTATTTTTGAAGTTGACTTAGGGCCTGAACTGGGAGTGCCTTTTTAATATTTATGGAGACTCACAATGTGATAAATGCAAATGGGGTTGCAGGGGTAAATGCTCAGGGATGGCTTCATTTTGTTTAATTCCTAAGAAGCAGGGGTAGAACGTGTGCCTCTCTGGGTAGGAACAGACCTCATGCAAGTATTATTCAATAAAGACAGTTGACCTAGTGCTCCAGAGAAACAGAGCCAATAGGACGTGTGTCTATATATACATAAATATATATATATAGAGAGAGAGAGAGACAGAGAGAGAGAGACAGAGAGAGAGAGAGAGAGACAGAGAGAGAGACAGAGAGAGACACACACAGAGACACACAGAGACACACACAGAGAGAGAGAGACTTATTTTAAGGAATTAGCTCACAGGATCATGGACTCTGGCAAGTCTGAAATCTATGGGGTGTGCCGGTCGACTGGAAGCCAAGGGGACAGCTGATTCTACAGTTCAAGTCTGAAGTCTATCATGCTGAAGACTCAGGAAAGAAGGGGTATTGCAGTTCAAGTCCGAAGGCTGTCTGCTGTAGAATTCCCTTTTGCTCAGGGAAGTCAGTCTTTTGCTCTAGTTAGTCCTTCAAATGACTGGATGATATCCACTCAGATTATGAAGGGCTTTCCTCAAAGTCCACTGATCTAAATATTAATTTCATCCAAAAACAACCTCACAGAAACATCCAGGCTAAGTCTGACCACATATATGGGCACTGTGGTAGAGCCAAATTGATGCCTACAGTGAACTATCACACTTACTCCAACCCAAAGCTCTGACCAAGTGATGGTGGGATCCATCAGTCAGATATCTCTCTTTGTTTTTAAATGCACAGACTTTAAGTGTACAGCTACATGGGTTTTACATGCACATATACACCCATGTGTAACCACACCCAGGTAAAGATATGGAAAGTACCCATCCTCTCATAAAGTTCTCCTGTGCCCCTTTCCAGTTAATTCTTCCACCCCTAAGCCTAGCCACTTTCTGACTTCCATCCCTATGGACTTCAAAGAAAGAGAATTGTTCGGCATTTACTTATTTGTGTCTACTTTCCTTCACTCAACATGTTTTTGGAAGTATCCAAGGGGTTCTCAAAACTTGTAACAACAAAAATAAGAATATGGGAATGTCTTTGTTCTGGTTCCTACAAGTTCCCCTTTTGTTTCTTACTCTGTTTCTACATTATGCTCCACCAGTTCTCTTCCCTGTCGATGCTGTTCTGTGTTCCCACACCCTTTTGCATTCTATACCTTATTCTTCACTGCTAATTGCAAAAAAATCTTCCATTTCATGGTCTGCAATTGCTCCAAGTCACGCTTTAAGTATGAGTCTTCAGTTGCTGCATGAGTTGAAATGTTGAAGCCCTATCCACCGGCCTTTAATTTACAGCTCTCAGTACCTAGGGATGTCCTCTTTTTTGGAGCCCTCTTGGCCAGAGGTCTCTCTGCTGTACAGAACAAGAGTAAGTGGTATTATATAGGTCACCACTTTGTTTACCTGGAGGAAATGACTTCCAGGTTGAGTACTTCCTAAAAAGTATCTCTACTCCAGTGGATAAGTCATTTTTTAAAAAAGTGATATTCTCTCAATGCACTAAAATCCAACATCCTTCCCATCAGTTTTAATCTTTGATTGTTGTCAAGTCCATTCTGGGGGGTAACACATGCTTGGATGACTTGTAAGCTACAACTGTGCTGCAGAAGGAGCTTGTAACTAGGTCTCTTTGGTTTGTGAGCTAACACTTCACTATTCATGTCAAGATCGATCAGATTCTGAGCTCACACTAGCATATCTCTGTGCAGGATACACTTGTGAACTGACTTTGAAAAGTCACACTGAATGATGTTGGCTGGGGAGCCTCCTGATCTGCTTTGTATTATGAAAACCTGTTCAGGCCTTTGGAATCATCCCCAATTCTAGAACTATGCTTTATCCACTGGACTAGAGAAGGATGCCTTAAGGCTCATGAGCTCATACCTCACTGTGTATCACTGCTTTGGTGGCCAGTCAAGTAGCAAAATCTAAAATAATTCCCCCAGAAGTCTCAGGATGATAGTCAAGGCTCATGTGTATTCAGGTGCTCAGTGCCTGTAAAGGCAATTTTATCTAGTATTTCTTTGACTTTATCAGTATTTCCATATCCGCCCTTGTTTACGCTTTTGGAATTTACCCTGGGCTGAACTGTCAAAATCAATTCAGCAGAAAGACCAGCATTATATCTTGAGCATCAAGAAGGAACAATTTTTAAGCTTTAAAGATAAATTTAATGTGCTAAGAGAAAGCAAAGGTGACGACGTTTGCAATACAAACTCAGTGTAAACGCAGCTTCCCATTCCCACCTCTTGGAATGAAGTGGCACAGAGCCAGAAAGACTGGCCACATGTAGTGTGAACATCGCAACCTGTTCAGAAGCCTTTCAAGAAGCACAGAGTATGGTCCCCAACGGTAGGAAACTCTGTTCTCTAAACATAGTCTCTGATTCTTTTTGTTTTTCCTTCCTTCCCTCTCTCCTTTTTCCCTTTACTCTTTCATCCTCTCCCTTCTTCTTCATTTATTCCTCACTTTACTTCTTTCGATAAGTATTTGTGTCCACCTAGTGTGTACCAAGCATCCTTCTAGCTGTTGACAAGAATCACAGTAAATAAGTAAAGACTAAGCCCTCATGGGACCTTCTCCTTTTCTCCTTCTGATTGACTTCATGCCACACCACTGGGCTAAAACTAGTAACCATAAGGCGGTAGCACTCCATTTCAGCTGACAATCACAGGAAAACCCTGTAAAAGACATATGAGCCTGGGCTGCAAGTACAGAACAAAAGGGATATGGAAGCCCCCTTGCTTACAACTGCATTTGGTAGTGACAAGGAATAAGGCAACTGGTTCTGCACCTCCACCAGGTCCCCATCTATCATGAGAGCCCTTGTTAGCTGGTGATTAGACTTCCTGGATATCAGTGATTGCACTACTAAAGCACTAGCAATGCCACCCCAGTGGCAGCAATCATTGTTTCTGAGAATATCAGCTCAGAAGAGGAATCAAGAAACAGTTATAAGACACAAAGTTGCCTGGCTCACTGTCAGATAACTTTTATGGCTTTTAATTATTTTATATTCTCATTTGCTTTCTGGGTAGCTTGAAATCCTTAGTCAGTATCACTGCCTCTTAGTGAATATGAACCTCAGATGCTTCTGTACCAGCCCTCACTGTACCCTGAAGACAGGGCTGAGATGAACTTCCATGTTGGTCTCCAGCGTAAGTGAATCTGGGAACCTCTGGACTGGTTGGAATATTGCTTTCACCGCACATTTCAATTTGTACAATGACAAAAAAAAAAAAAAGACTTGACTTAGACTTATATATTATGTACACTGAATCTCACTTCTTGTCTTTCTAATACCTGGCCCAGGTATTGTACATTTAGCTGCTTAACTAATAAATGTTGAATTAAATAAAATTGGAATATTATTCCAATATATTATATAAAATTGGAATATCACACAGATAATATCAAGACAAAAGTTTGATCCTTCTGTCTTGCTTCATGTTCAACTTAACATGAGGAAATTCACAAATACGAATAAATCTCTCTCCAAAAAAAAAAAAGAAAGAAAAGAAGGAAACTGGTGAAGCCCTTTATAATTATTTTCTATAAGGCTTTATAGGCTTAGTCCTACACAAGTTTAGGACACTCTGACATGCCTCCTCTGTAGTTTATAACAGAGACTATTGATACAGTTGGCAAGGTCCCACTTTCTTAGCATTTCTAAGAATATTTAAAATACACAACACTTTTACTACAGAGTTATACTAATAAGTTTAAATAATTAAATATAGTTATGTCAGTAGTTAGTGTAGGATGCTGCTAAAATGCCACACCTTTTCTTTCTGTCTCTAGATTTCTGATTCTGGGGGTGTCATTGCTTCATTCATGATAGCTGAGGATGTGGTGAAATTTTCCATTTGGGAATCCTCCTTGCCACAGAACGTTTTTCTGATGCTTACCCTCTAACCATTATGGAGAAAAACAACTGGGGCTTGATTTCCTCCCATTCTAGGACCCAAGCTCAGTACCTGCTGGTCACCTGTAGGCTGTGCCTGTGAACTGTCCAAGAAAAATTGTACCAGACAGAGTTAAACACGTAAAGAGGACTTTATTCAAGACTATTGCAAGAAGGGAGAGAGACTGAACTCAACTTCTTTGTAAGCAAAGACAGATGAGAGGACTTTTAAATGCTGGGGTGAGCTAGTGGAAAAGTACTCCAGGACATTAGTGGGGAGGTTGGTCAATGTGATTAGACCATCTATGTCTGCTAATTGGCACTTACTGAAGTTAGATTCTTACCCTCCTGCAGAGATGGGGGGGGGGAGCTTTATCTTTCTTGATGATGCCATTTCAAAGGGATAGCTCCCAGGGTCCTTGAGAAAGACATTCCTTGGTTGCAAAACTGGCAAGAAGCCTAGAGAAGATCTATCTGCATTTCAAAGGGATAGAGAAAAAATTGCAATTACACGTTTTCTAAAGTAAATGCCCTAAGGAAAGGGAGGTCAAGGTCTGAGAGCCCAGGAAGAGACCCGTCTAAAGTTTTCTCAAGCTGAAGGAAACATGAGGCTGTCTTGGTAAATGCTTATCCACTGACTTTCAGCTCTTAGTCTCCTTCATTAAATACTTGTTGGTTTTGCGAGGAAGGAATATAATTCTAGTTTCTCTTTTCCCTTGTGGTGGTCACATTCTCCTCTCTGATCACCACCTTCTGCCCTTCTTGTCCAGTGCACCTTGAGTTTCCCTGGAAACTTTCTTCACATTCTGCCAGCCCCCTCTCTAATTTATTTATGAGCTCATACCTCACCTTCTTTCTACAAGAGTGTGAAGAGGCTCAATCTCATTATCTCTAGCCTTTATAGTCTGAATTTAGCTTCTGGGTTTCTAGAGGACAAAGACCTAGTCGTGATGGAGTTCCGATTTACACACACCAATGGGTCAGTAAGCATTGCTTTGCCCCTAGCAAAGAAGAGCTCATTCAGTTACTCAGCCACAAGGCAGTTTCCATTAAAAAACTAAAGAAAATGTGGATTTTGTGCTGGTCTAAACTATAGACTGCAGAAGAGTCTGTTTCTTGGCATTCTTTGAAGTCTGAATGTTCACTGTGCATATGTTAAATGTCAAGTATAATTCACTCAAAATTTCAGCTCCAAAGAAAGCAAGAAATCAAGTATCGGGATCTACAGGAAACAATAAAGGAGGCAGCCTGCAAAAGTGAGGAAACACTAGATGATCTGAAGTTTGAGGAAAGCAAAAGTGTTAATTTTGTAAACAAAGAAAAGGCAAGCTCAAATAGATATAAGCCAAACTGAGAAGAATGTGTAAAGAACCACATAGAAAAGGATCTCGAAATGGCTAAGGATGGAAGACTGTGCAGATATAAAGCTCAGTCGACTTTCCAGAACCCAGAGCGTCCTGTGACTTTCATCTCAGAGGAAGCCAGAAATCTGCATTGCTCTGCAGTTCTAAGGAGTAGTCACTTGCCTAATTGTGGGGTGAAAAGAAGGAAAAATAATTGACAGAAGCTCATGAAAAAAGTCCACTAATAAAAGATTTAGGTAGTACTCAGGAGAGAAGGAGAGCAGAAGAACATTGCTTGCAGCACTAAACTATGTTGACCTTATTTAGCAGGAGTCCTGAGTTCTCAGGTAGGAGTTCAATGCCTGGGTTAATGGGAGGAAAAACATGTGATTTACAGTGCAGATGTTTTGCAAAAATAGAGAGAATAACTGTTGACTTCTTGTCTTAGTGAGTTGTGGCTGCTTTAACAAAATACCATAGATTACATAGCTTAAACAATAAAAATGTATTTTTATTGTAATAACATAATGTCCTGGAAGTTGGGAAATCTGAGATCAGGGTACCAGCATGGTTTCTGGGTTTCTTGGTGAGGGCCTGCTTCTTCATATGCAGATGGACACCTTCTTGCTGTATCCTCACGTGGTGCGGAGAGAGATCATCTCTTTAGTGTCTCTCTTATAAGGGCATCACTAATCCTATTCAGAGGGCTCTGTCCTCATGACCTGATAACCTCCCAGAGCCCTCACCTCCATATACCATCACACTGGGGATTAGGGCTTTCACATGTGAATCTGGGGGGAGGGGAGCAAACATTCAGTCTCTGGTATCTCTTAAAATAAACACAATGGGCTAATCTATTGAATTAGGTATATATACATTTGATGGTTAGGGCCCAGAATAGGCCTTACCTTACTATCAGTAATAAGTAATAATGGAAATAGTTACTAATTAATGGATGCTTCCTTCTTGTCCATCATAGATGGGAAAGGGTTGGGTTGCTCAGTTTAGCTCATCACATCTCCTCAGACATGAATAAAACCATGGAACTAGAAGACCCAAACCTTTTAGGGCATCATGCAATTAGATACCCATCCAGTGTTTTCATTTTATCAGTGATGGCATAGGAGCCAGGGAAGGATAAGAGACTATCTTAAATTCAATTAGAGGGCTTCCCTGGTGGCGCAGTGGTTGAGAGTCTGCCTGCCGATGCAGCGGACACGGGTTCGTGCCCCGGTCCGGGAAGATCCCACATGCCGCGGAGCGGCTGGGCCCGTGAGCCGTGGCCGCTGAGCCTGCGCGTCCGGAGCCTGTGCTCCGCAACGGAAGAGGCCACAACAGTGAGAGGCCCGCGTACTGCAAAAAAAAAAAAAAAAAGAGTCTATCTTGGCTATGAACATTTAGATCTACCCATTTCAAACCTTCAGGCTGAAAGCTTTCATCCTTTTCTGCAGAGGCCAGGCCTGCAGATCCAGCTACAAGCTGTTTGAATGTGGTGAAGTGAATTCTCTGGTCCCTCTCAGTCCTCTGGCTGGGATGATGAGGAGAGAAGAGAGGAAGGGCTGCATTTGTGCCTGTCATGAATGAGCCATCTGTTCTCTCCTAGGTAGCCGCAGGTGCTCTACATTTACATGGCCAACCCACCTCGCTGTTGATAAGGTTGTCACCCTCTCTCTCCTACTTTTCTAATGCTGAGAGGCCATCCCGTAGCCTCTTGTTCCTAGAGTCTTCTTAACACTTCGACTCTCTTGGGAGCTACTGTAAGGTATTGAAGCCTGGCCCCTTGCTTTAGATTTCCTCAGCCTAAGCTAACCGCTCTCTCAGCACCTGTTCTTTTAGCGCCTGCAAATGATCAAACCTCTTTCTTGACTCACTGAACTTCCAGCTTAGGGCATGTACTCTTAGCTGTATGCCTTGCAATTTTCAGGCAAGAGAAAGATCATCTGTTGCTAACCCAGTGGAATGGTTTGGGCATCTCCTCATCTTATAGAAAAGAGAGGAGCATCTCTGTCGGGTGCTCCATCAACTCTACATTCGCCCCAAAGAAAATCTCTTCTCATCAGCCTAGGTTACAATGCTTTTACATCTGTGTTACATCACTCAGAGGTGGCAGTCCAGGGAGACAGCAGCAGGACAACAATGTCCCCTTTGCTAAAAGCGTACCTTTCAGAATCTGTTGTAATGAAATTGGAATATGGAATATTTAGCAACCACACTTTTTAGTCTCAACTGTTGTGTGGTTGACAATTATTGGAAATATATTTTATATATATAGTCCCTGCCTATATTAATTTGCTACATTCAGGAAGTTTAGCTTTTTTCTTCTCTGATGACAATCTATGTTTCCATGATCATACCTCCATTATGTGTAAGGACTAGAGTATAACAATTTTATATTGATGGAAGCATCGTTGCTATAAACACATAACTTTCTATTTTGCTAGTTTAAAGCATTAGTTCCTGCACACTCCAGGATGTATTTTTGACAACCTAGATGAATTTCAAAGTGAATTTTGAGGACTATAGATATGAACATTTCATGTTTTTCTGCAAGAGATTGATTGACTGCTCCTAAAAATAGAATACTAGGGAGAGAAAATGTCAGAAGTCATCTAGACTAGTTTCCTACTTCCAAGCACTTAAATTTAGACCAAGTGTAGTCTAAACTTTTTGTTCTTTTTTTCTTTTCTCTTCCTATATAATGGAGACCCCACAATCTGCTTTGTGTTGGTTCACTCAAGCATTTCTTCTAATACCTCATGTAAATCTTCCCTTCTGTGATGTAAGCTCATTTTTTTTATACCTTTATCTTAGTTTGTGTTGCTGCCACTGTTTGAAGTTTCTCCTAAATTTGATTTCAGTGGTGGATAAAAGTAATCATCTAAATTCTCCTCAGACCTAATATCATGCACAGAGGCCTCAGGCAAAATGGATCTTCTCCAGACAGCGTCTAAGCCCAGGCAGCTCCTAAGCCCTAACTAAGGGAGGGTGACAGAGGGCTGAGAGCCTGCTGGCAGGCTGACACTCCCTACTCCCTCCAGACCCATAGAAGGAAAAGGGAAAGGCTCTTTAATGGGGAAAGGAGAGGGAACCAGAAGGAAGAATGAACAAACAAGAAGGAGACAGAACTGAAGATGTCAAGTGCCTATGAGATTCCCCCAGAGTGAGATCAGCATTTTTTTTCCCACAACATGAAGAAAGTGGTGTGGGGGCAGAACCTACTGAGACTTCACCAGCACCCCACTGCTCAGCCCCCTCCATATCCTGTTGAGTGCTGTCGTCTAAGCGTCCCTTCCCGGAGGTAAGAAAAGGAAGAGAGACTCAGTCATGGGCAGCAAACCCACTGGCATTTTTCACAGTTGGTAAGTATGGGTAATGAATAGATCATGTCTGATTGAAGGAGGATAAAAATAAAAGACTGAGAGAGGGAGAGAAGAGGGTGACCTGCTGGATCCTGTAGTAGAGAAGCAAGCTGAGTGTATGGAGAGAAATGTATGAACAGAATTTAAAAAATAGGGGTCCAAAGGGGAATATATTCGATACGGGATTATGAATGAGGTGAATTTACAAACTTACAGATCTCATTATTTTTTGGTAGCCTTACCTAGCTTTGATAATTTTTAAAAAGGTCATCGTTGATGCTCTTACATTAAATTAATAGAACTTTTTAATGTATTTTTAATATCTTAATACAGTGACCTACTTTCTCTATGGCAAGCTGAAAAACATTTATGTAAGCCCAACATGGAAGTGTGATTATAGTTTCTTTTCAAATGTTCACATTCTTTTCCTTCCTTCCTTCCTTCCTTCCCTCCCTCCCTCCCTCCCTCCCTCCTTTCTTTCTTTCTTTCTTGCCTCTTTTTGTTCATGTGTGGCTTTCATTCTGCCAACATTACTGCCTTGAGAGGAGGAAAGCTGGATGTTAATGAATGAAACTTTCTTTAGCATTTAATAGTTTAGAATCACGTATATCTAATGAAAGAACTAATATGGATTACGTGCCCCAACGTTGTAATTTTATACCCAAAGAAGTTCCTTTTTGGTAATAAAGGCAAAAGAGGCTAAAGTAAGGAACCCCTAGTGTGTTAAATTTTTATTATTTCCCGTCAAGGCCAAATTACAACTCCCATTTCTATTGCACTAGGGAGAACTTAAGACCTCTATACCTACATTTTTAAAAAGTTAGGAAGAACTGTACACAGTTGACATTTCAGGGTATGATCAAAGTGTTCCTCAATCTTTAATATGTACTTTAAATGTGTCAGATACACCATCACCTGCTCACTCTATCTTATAAACTTCCCTACATACCACCTGACATTAGCTGACCAAGTGATTTCACTGTTCAGTGTGTACTTTCTGCTCGTCAAGCCATTCTATTTAGCATTATGTCTGCTAAGGAGGTCCTATTTCACACTGGTAACAGATTGTGTCTATGCTTATCTTTCAAGTGCCTCTATCATTTTTAGATATTTTAAGTGATTGCCATCACCCTTTCTTTGGTGGCCAAAAAGGACAGCAAGAACAAAATTTGCAACATTTGGTGTCATATTGTGCCTGATCTGATTCTGTATTTGAAAATCCTGAGAATTCACTGTGAAGTTCGAATTACTAACATTGTGTTTTCATCCCAAAATCAAGTTGTCAAAATGAACAAGGAGTTTCTGAAAAATAGGAATAAATGTTGTTAGGAAAAAGACCACAAGTTCATGTGTGTTTTTAGAAACCGAGTTAGCCCTGCCCACTTTGGGTAAATGCACTACTATCTCCCTTTGAACTTAGGATATCAGAACAAAACGATGGGCTGAGACTGCTTGGGACCTAGATGCATAGCCAGCCAACAACAAATCCCGAGCATCCTTTTATATACAGATTTCTGTCCTTTGGTGAAATAATGTTTCTTCAAAGGAAAAAAAAAAAAGTTTGTTGTGAGAACATTTAGGCTCAGATGTCTTGGATATTGTTTCCTTTTCAGGGTGCGGTTATTTTGCTTAACTTGCACATGAATTGTTGAACACCATTTCCGTGGTTTATATTCTATTTTATTGTAAGCCAAATGATACCTTTCTTTACAGGTGACAGACGGGCAGCACAATTGAGGAAGCGCCATTAAGGAAAGCACACTGTTTGCTGGAGAGAATCACTGAAGAATTGAGTGGAAAATCAAGAGCCCTAGAGAGGCATCAAAGTGACTGGGCATCCACGTATTACATTCAGGCAGTACTGAGCTGTGAAAAGCACAGCTACTCTTTGCCTCCTTCCTTCACCCTCACGTGGAAACCCAACGTTCAACTGCAAAGATTGTTCAGCTTCTGAAAAAGGAAATTCAACTCAACACATATTTACTAAGAGGCTGCCCTGGAAATGCACAGTCACAATCACTATGAGGCAAAAAGAAAGCTTACTAAGCTGTAGACAGTATCTACGGAGCTTAAAATCTAGGATATTTAGTATATTTTAAATGTGCATGTGCAACCATAAGCCCATGAGAGATACACAAACACACAAATATACCAAACATTTGTCTTAGTCGGTGGGGGCAGCTATAACAGAATACCACAGGCTGGGTGGCTTACAAGCAGAAGCAATTTATTTCTCACAGTTCTGGAGGCAGGGAGTCTGAGATCACAGTGCCTCCTGGCAGGGTTTGGTAAGAGTCCTCTTTCAGGTTGTAGATGGCTGTTTTCTCATCGTATCCTCACATGGCAGAGAGGACGAGAGAACTGTCTAAGGTCTCCTTCATAAGGGCACTAATCCCATTTGTGAGGGCTCTACCTTCCTGACCTAATCACCTCCCAAAGGCCCCATCTCCTAATACCATCCCACTGGGGGTTAGTCTTTCAACACATGAATTTGGGAGAACACAAACATTCAGTTCATAACAACACTGAATAAGGTTTTAAAAAGGAAGAAAGCACATTCCATTTCAGTTTGGAAAGTGATCCCAGGCTTATCCCACTTGTTGTTCCCTCTTTCTAGCATTGGATCATGGAATGGAAAAAATGACATCTACTTGTGGGTACAGAAAGCTCGAAGTTCCTTAACTGGGTCACTAAGGATGATGATGAGAAAGCTTAATTGTTCTCCTTGTTTCTTGTTCTCTATTCTGGCTTTCGAGGGATACAACGTCAGTATAATAACCTTTTGTTCAATGTATTCTGCGTCTTGAAGGTCAGGGAACCAAACCTTTAAAGTTGTCAGCCCCTGAGCTGAGGCGGGAGAGGCTGTTCCACTGTTATACAGGCAGTGGTTTCTGTGCAATGCAGTGTACAAGAAAACCAAGGGGTCACGTGTTCATGTGTCCCTTGTCACTTCTTTGACATAAAGTTGGTCTGCTGGTCCCATGATATGTTATACAGGAGCTGATATCAATAAATCAGGTAATTTGTGAGCCCTCACAGAGGCACTGCAGACAGGGAAGAAAAATCGTAGCCAGAATCTATATCAATTCTAGTAAGAATGCATCAGCATCCCCTCCAGGGTGACAGGGCCTCTTGCAATCAGCTTGCTACCGAGTAGCTGACTGATCTCAAGAGATGATACCATGTTGAGGGCTCAGAGTTGATCTCAGCTGCTGACAGGTCACATGTCCTTCAGTGGCAGAAGCTCTGGAGAGAGAAAGCTCATCTTGATTGAGCTTTGTACATCCTCCATTTCTGCCCACGTGACCGCTCCATCCTGGGGCCCTTGCAGAGGCCTTGGAGTGGTGAAGACAGAGGCTGGCTGATGTCAGTGGATGGGCAATTTTGTGTATCTGGTGTTCAGTGTTCATTTATGGCATATGCTCTCTGGTGGGCATTGATGTAAAGCACAGAGATTCACATACTTTGTGCCCAGAGCCATTGGTCCATCCAAAGGCCTCTTGCTCAAATGTCCTTGTCTTTGCTCTTACAGTATTACAATATCTTACAATATTATAATATTATTACTCAAAGTATTCCATAAAGCTCTGCCCAAAGGGCCAGTTTCTCTTCCCCAGTGTTTGTCAGGGATACCCACCCCACCCAAGTGGAGTTGTAGTTTCCCAACTGTCCATTTTCAGTCTGCACCAATATTTCAAGGTGATCCATCCAAGAATAAGGCTCATATTTCTTTTTCTTTTTCTATCTCTGGTTGTAGGGAACCCTTCCCCCCATTCCCACTTCCCACATAAGCCATAAAGGGAAGCTAAGGAAGGGATGCCAATTCAGAAGAGGCACATGACATGGGGTCTGGGACACTGGTTTAATTTTTGTGCTCTGTCGACCTGCTTGGTCTGAATC
Organism: Monodon monoceros; assembly: GCF_005190385.1. NCBI lineage: Eukaryota > Metazoa > Chordata > Mammalia > Artiodactyla > Monodontidae > Monodon > Monodon monoceros. The sequence goes on along the minus strand of NW_021703765.1, from coordinate 11,680,533 downwards.
CAGAATTTTCTATTGTTTATGACATATGGTGCACCTATCCCACCTTGTGACTTGGTGGGTATGACATTTCCCACTTCATGATAAACGTCTCTACTTGATGTCCCATTCCTGTCTCACTCTATCAGAGCCTAGTGACGTTCTGAGGAGAAGCTTTGTGAATGGTGAATAGTTCTCTGCTTCAGAAGGCATGATCTCGCTCTGAAATTCTAGAGTTCTGTACCACGACTCTTGGTTTGGGGGTCTTGACAGAAACGCCACATAGTGCCCTTATCTGCTGCAGATCCCTGGTGAACCACTGAGTCTTCCTGACATACAACCTGAACTGCAGGGCAGCGAGTGCCACAGTCTGAACCTACTGCAGAGTCCTTTCTTATTCTGGGTCCTGCTCAAAATTTGCAACCTTCTGCGTCCTCCAACAAATGAGTCAGGGCTCTGTCTCTAAGTGTGGCATATCTTGTCTTCAAAATCCAAAGATGTTTACCAAGCATGGCCCCTCCTTCTTAGTGGTAGAAAGTACAGGGGCAATAAATTTCCCTGACCTTGGAGGGGATGTCCTGCCATGCCCCCGATCACTGGACCCCTAAAATCAATGATGTGACAGACTCTGGAATCTTTAAGAGTTTGCCTCTCACCCTCTGGTGCACCTTCTAGCAAACATGGGCATCCAGAGTGATTGCTCCTCATGACCTGTTCACATGATATAAAAAATGCAGTGGACGAGTGTGGTGCTCTGAAAGCACATGAGGCACTCAAGTTCCTTTTGGACTATATTCTGACGGACAGCAAGATCCATATCCATTACTTTAACTGAGAGAGTTTAACATAAGGAATTGGTTAAATAACTTTGGAAAATTGAAAAGCAAAAGGAGAATATTGAATTCATATTGAGTAACTACGGGATGTACTCTGTCCTCTCAGGTGGGGAAAATAAGAGCAGAAGTTGGGGTATTAAAACTTATAAAGTTGAAGGTGGAACCAGATATATGATATGGGGTGTTTGCCAGATGGTGCTGGTACTCAGGTGCTCAGGGGTCCCCACAAAGCTGGGGCTCAGATGTCTAAGGAAGGTGCTACTGCGCCCGTGATAATATCTCTGAAGTTGGTTCTGAGAAGGTGGGAAAAACTCTGGAAGTGAGCCAAAAGTACTTCTAGGACAAAGGACCATTGCTAGAGTGGTGCTGGCAGAACAGAGAAAAATCCAAAAGAAGCATGTCCCTTCTTCCTTCTCTAGCCCTCCAAATGAATCCAAGTCTGCCCGATTCTCATAAATCCAGACGTAAACTCCCTGGCTGCTTTATAAACTGGATTTATATAAGTGTTCTCCTGGCTCTGGAATAGGTGAGTGTCCTATTCATTCACTCTTTCATTAATTCATTCTTTCTTTCTAAAAGTTACTTCACACTTGCTACATGCTTCAAAAGCTAGCTGCTTTGCGCTGAAGACTCTTTGACACACATATTCCCTTCAGTTAAACCAGAGCAGCCAGGTAGTTAGAAGGAGAACAGGGCAGAGAAAATTATAGTGCAGGCTAACAAGACAGGTTTCACTGAGCAGAGTGTTCAATGGTTTCAGATGTTAAAAAGAGCTATAAATAGGTGAGTTAATTGAGCAAAGCCATAATCTCTAAAATTATCTATTTGTTTTCACTTAGAACATTTTGCTATTACCAAGGTTATAAGATATCACGGATGCACTATTAGTTGATAGTTTCTCACAGAAGAAGGAAAATAACTTTTTAAAGAGATACATAGCCTGCCTAAGAAGTACGAATGCTATTTGGAGAAGAACTCAGAGAAATTCTAATGGGAATCTGCATAAAACACGCAGTTTATCAGTGAAGTAAAAAATGTAAAATTGCATGTAAATAGAGTTAAAAAATGAATGCCTCTAGTTTGCTGCTAATTTAGTCATTCTGGGACTCCTAAGAGACATTACTTTTCTTGCATGGTGTTTGGTTTCCTGTGCTTTGTTTGACTTATTGTTAATTTTTAATTTATTTATACAATTATCTTAATTAAAACATCTTTTATTCACCCCCTCAGGATCAGGCAGAGTATAATTTATAAAAACAAATTGTTAAGCATGTGTCCCATTGTGGAGACTGGGATCATGGTGAGAAGCAGGATAGATTCTTACTGATGTGAAAAGAGCGGCCTGGAGGAGCCTGGAAGGGGTGATTCAGAGTGAGGGGCACCCCCAGGCAAGTCTCTCACTGGAGAAGGCTTCCGGATGATGGCTTTTATCTTAGATGAAACAGACTCTGTGGTTTCTCCTCAGTTGGTTGGGAAACCTCTACTTCTGGGGGCCTCTATCCAGTGATCACTTTGTTAGCCATTCTTGCTGCAGTACATCTTCCAGGACACGTGAGACACTCTCCAAAAGAACGTGGTCTTCACTTCGCAGAAGCAAGAGAGGCATCAAAATAAACATTCTCAGACTGACGCTTCATCACTGGGTTACTGGGGCCTTTCACTGCTTGTTTAAAATTTCTATTGGAGTATAGTTGCTTTACAGTGTTGTGTTAGTTTCTACTGTACAGCAAAGTGAATCAGCTATACGTATACACGTATCCCCTCTTTTTTGGATTTCCTTCCCATTTAGGTCACCACAAAGCATTGCGTAGAGTACCCTGTGCTATACAGTAGGTTCTCATTAGTGATCTATTTTATACACAGTATCAATAGTGTATATATGTTCACTGCTTATTTTGATGTAATTGATAACCTGTGTAGTAAATTTGGGACCACTCATGTCCAGAAATATTATAGACTATTCTGTATCTGATTTGCAACAAACAGTAAGCAGAATAAGGCAGTGAAAGTTATGATGCTTTATCTTAAGGAGGAGCTTAATGTAATGCTTTCTTATTTCCTCATGTTGGTCTGAAAATTAGGCATTTTCTTCAACGGACTGTATTATTTTTTAAATGGTGCTTAAAAAATGTCAAGTTCAACATCACACAGGAATGAATTCTTTGCTTATAGTGATAGCTTATAATAGGAATCATGTACCAAAGTATAAAACCTTTGATGTTGACATGTATTTTAATAGCAGTAGATAATTGCTTTAAGATCACTAAGGAATGAATATGGGGGAAAGCCAATTCTCTTTGTAGTAGTTTTAGACCAAGGAAGTTATAAAAGTGGAGTTCATGAAAAAGGATGTTTGTGCCACTTGCTTCAGTTATAACACATAAGTGTAGAAAAACCTGGAGGGCAAAATAAACACAAGCCCAAACTTTCCTGGAATCACTTGCTTTGCTGTTCAATGAATACAACAGTGTACAACTTTAAGACCAGAATTTTAGACAACATTTTAAGGAGTGTTAAGCCCACCCCCATTAGAAATGCTTTTCCTGAGAAAGCATTGCTTCCTAAAACACAGACCCGGCCTCTCCTTCAACATCATTCAATGACTTTAAGATCAGGTGGGGCCTTCCTGGCCTTCAGAGATCTAAATAAAGTAGGCTGAGATTCCAGGTCCATGTCTGTGACAGACCCCAGTCACCTCGACGATTTCCGCAAATTCTCGAGGAGATGCTTTCTTAGGATCATCTCTGTTACCACATCCTGAGCCTGCATACATGATCTATGTTTTTCCACATCCCCAGGTGGTGACACTCAGCCTCACACCTGGTTTCCACACACATATTTTAAAACCTCTGGCAACAAGTGTTCATTAGATTTCACTTTCCTGAGGACTAGTGGAATCACAGGGGGATTCATGCCACTTACTTTTTCCTCCTTTCTCTCTTCCTCTCCCATCTTTACCGCCCTTTCTCTACCTCTTTCTGCTTCTTTCCAAAGGATGGAAAAAAAAAAGAGAGAGAGAGAAAAGAAATCTCCATTTTATACAGGATCATCTGAATTCTTTTTCCCAAGACCTGGGGTCCATGGAACTTTCATCTCTGTGGTTTTACCAAGGCCTTCCCCCAACTAAGGAGTTCCTCTCACTATAAGAAGTCTTCTACCTGCTACGGAGAGAGCACAGCTTTACATCTCAGAAGTTTCTACAGCTATGATTTCTTTAGTCCTCATAGTACCACCTTAGATGGTGGGAAGCAATGGGAGTTTTCATATTTGAGATGAGAAAAACTAGCCCAGAAAAGGAAGACATGAGACTTCTTACCTGTAAGAAAGGAGGAAAATCAAGGAGAGTAAAAATCATTCTCCATTTTTTTCAGTTAAATCTGGGAATGTTTAAACAAGTTAATGACCTCAGCAAAGAAGTCTCTAATTTCATCCCATAGACAGATACCAATGCACACATTTCTGGTAACCCAGGTCCTTTCCCGACTAAAGAAGAAAACACTGTCACTTCAGCAGATACAGATTTGAGTGACTTCACAATGAATACAAAACGCGGAACGCTCCTCTTTTTTGTAGTAAACCAGTGGTGACTGGGTGGGAAGGGAGGGGAAGCATGGTCCTCAGCAGACTCCTTCATCAGCAACACATTTTGGACCAGCAATAATGTGGAAGCATCTCAGGGGACAGTGGAATTGTGCTTACGATGCAAAGTATTTTTTCATGATGCTGTGGTTTAAGTTCCCGATTCATTTCCTGCTCCCTAGGGATAACTCTGGATGAAGTCCTTCTCTCCCCTTCCACTAAAACACGGGGACAAGCTTGCCACTCACTCTGCTATATACAATGATTATTTTATGTGTATGTATTATATGCACAAATGGCTAGAGTTTTTGTACTCTGTCTTAACATGGAGCAGAGCTTCCACAGAACCAAGATATCCAGTGCTTAAATTATCCATTGCTAAATGACCCAGAAAATCTCCAAATGGGGCATTCATATTTTCAGTCTATTATCACAAAATAATAAACTATCCACCAACAAATGATGCTGTTCCTTCCTGACTCAGTTTGCTAGAAACGCTTGTGAAAAAAGTGCAATATCAGTTTATCCAAAATAGTGCACAATTCAGAACCATCATTAACCCCTCATTGAATAGGGAATTATACATTACTACTTTGTCTTTAACAAAATTAGTGTACAACGAAAACTTTGTTAATTCAGGCCATTTTTCCAGGTCTTTGAATTGTAAACATTTTTACAATTTTGGTAAAATTATCTACTTGTGATTTCCTTATACAATAAATAGCTCATACAAAGAACCTCACTGCATCATAAAATTTTAGACATTTAGTATAAGGAAGTTTAGTGTTACTGTATTGCAGTTCAACAAAAATTTGTTGAAAGCTTATTTTGTGATAAACACCTGGGAATTGGGAATAAAAAGGCAAAGTTCTGATAAGCTAATGAATAGACAAATAGATTATGCAACCATTCATATGATGTGTTATAACAAAAGCATGTTATAAGAACATCTAGCATTTCAGGGGCACTTACATTGTCCTGGGCATTGTTTCAAAATCCTTCATCTATTTTTCTTTCATAGCTAATTTAAACCTCAGAAGGACCTCATGAGGTATAGCCTATTATTGTCCCTATTTTACAGATAAAGAAACTAAGGGACAAAAATTAGCCAAAATCACACAGCTAGTAAGTGGCAGAAATGGTACTTGAACCCAGTGTCGTAAGTTACATCATACTCTGTAGCAAAAACAGGAAATGACTGATTCTGACCAGCAGAATGGGAGGTGGGGGGAGACTTCACAAGTGAGGTGTATTTGATCTATGCTTTGTGGAATGAGTACACTCTTATTCAGTGAAAAAGGAAGAAGGAATTTCTAAGGATAAATAGACTAGCATGAGTAAAAGCACAGATGTGTAGAAGTGCTTGATATATTCAAGGGACAGCATGGCATATAATTCAAGAGTTGTGTGGTTGGAATGGAAGAGAAGGAGAAACAGTTTCTGAAATTTCAAGAGTTTTTGTTTTTGTGTTTTTTCAGGCCTAAAATGGCATGATTTTCAAAGTCTATGGATTCTTTCAAGTCTAACACATTAACTTTTTTTTGCATTTTCATCATAAATATTCATAATTAGCAGCATCAAATCACATGCAACATACACAACTTTCCCAATTTTGCCATTCTGTAATGTGAAATGAATGAGTGCATGTGTGTAAATAGATACAGATTGGTAGTATACATGATCAATTTTGCTAAATAAAGTATTATTTTTCTCTAGATGCATACGAGGAAGTTGAAAATACTAGCTTAGACAATGAGAAAACAGGCTAACGTACAATGAAATAATTTTCATCCAGGGTAAGCCCAGCTTCCTCACTTCACTAGTTTTTAATTAAACCTCTGTCTGATCAAGTTCTCCATCTCTTTTCCACAACCTTTGCTTATAAAATTTCCTTCATTTGTTCCTTAGCAGCCTCCAAGTAGGGTGAAAAACAATCCTGTTTGATTGTTGTCAGGTATCTTCCTTTTACACATCATCTATAATTGTAGTTTAAAATATAATGTAAAAAAAAATCAGAGAAGCAATTAAAAAAGATAAGAATAGGGCTTCCCTGGTGTCGCAGTGGTTGAGAGTCCGCCTGCCGATGCAGGGGACACGGGTTCGTGCCCCAGTCCGGGAAGATCCCACATGCCGCAGAGCGGCTGGGCCCGTGAGCCATGGCTGCTGAGCCTGTGCGTCCGGAGCCTGTGCTCTGCAACGGGAGAGGCCACAACAGTAAGAGGCCCACGCACCGCAAAAGAAAAAAAAAAAAAAAAAAAAAAGGGATAAGAATAGAATATATAGGATATATAGAATGTATAGAAACTGTGATGCCCAGGACCTAGATAAGAGCATGGGCCCTCCAGAGCACCTCCAGTTCTTTAAGATACACACGCTGACAACAGATGAAAAAGAACCTTTCCTGGGCTTCTGAACACAATTCTGATGTTTCCTAGGGACAACCAAAAGGGAGCCTCAGATTCCTCAACTAAAAATGCCACCAGATGGTGAAGAACAGTCCCACAACCAGAAGCCCCTGCTGGGCCCCTGCCCTGGGCCGGGCACGTTAGGTGACCCCTCTGGCTCTTCCTATTACATTCTCCTTGCAGGACAAGGGATTTGTCCTCCAGAACCTGCTCAATTCTCCTTTTTCAGATCTTGCTCCAGACCTCCAAATTCCAGCCCCAAAGTCCCCAGGCTGGCTTCCAGCACCTGCCCAGGCCTCTTCCCTGCCTGTCCCTCCAGAGGGGGGACTCAGATGCTGTTTCCTCACCCCTCGGCCAGAGGGGTAGCCTGGGGGCAGCTGCCAGCAGGAGTGGGCTGAAGGGGTGAAGGAACATGCAGTTGTACACTGTGTGGTCCCCTGGCCTGCATGCCAGCCTCTCGTGGCGAGGGTCCGAGCTGGCGATGAGAAGATGGAAGATCTATGGGTCTGAGTCTTTTGTTTGCACACTTGCCCCAAGTTCAGCAAATGTTACGGGTAGGCATTATCATGACACAGTGCCCAAAGCTTAATTACAAAAAATTATCTGCGGATCATGCCACTCCTCCCCATATTTCCTTTAGAAGTTGAATTTAATCTTTCTTTCATTCACTCTCTCCTCCATTTCTTATCTATGGAGCAAATATTTATTCAGAACCACTTTGAGCTTACTGCTAGAATGCAGAGAGAATGTCCAGAGATACAGGGCAACACTGGCAAGATGTGTGCTGCTGGAAACCAGAGGAAGACGGGTTTTCAGAAAGAGGAAGTGGTCAGAAGGGCTACTTAAAGTCTCAGTGTGAAGGCTGAAGGATGCTCAGAGGCTCTGCGGGAGGAAGGCCACAGGCTTCCCCATGAGAGCATCCAGCGAAATGGCAGAGGCGGAACTGAAGTGGGAGTGGGTTGAAGAGTGAGTGGGGAGTGAGGTCCTGAATGGTGGGTAAAGATTATTCTTGAAGACTTTTTCTATAAAGGGCTATGAGGAGATGCTGAGGTGACTAGGATAGGAGGGAGGGTTAAGGCAGAGAGGTTTTCAAATAAGAGAGATTTGACTTTGTTTAAAAGAAGCTGAGATCCCAGGGGTTGGGGCCACTGTGCAGTGCCATGCACCACGTATAGTCCTTGCCTTTGCATGAGGCTCCAGCCTTGTGTAACACGTTTTATTTCAGTAACAAGATGTGTGGCTTCAGGTATAGCAATCGGGCAAATTTCAGACAGCTAATCAATACGACTGTTTCACCCCCTCCTCCTCTCCTAATTATGTAATTATCCACAGAGCTATTCCAATAACAACCAGTGGAGCTCTCTTCTCCCCACATTTAGGGTAGAGTTTTATTCCCGAAGTAGACTTCTCTGCTCCCTAAATTTTAATTTATTAACTGTTTCACCTGAAAGCGATCACCCTGGCTGTTAATTCCCCAAATAAAACATCTGCCTTTTCAATTCAGACAGCTATAAGTGAAGAAATATACCAGGGGAGCAGAATTATGTTCTCTTTTAGAAAGTAGAGACGTTTACAGAGGCAAGGTTCTGACACCAGCTGCCTGGTCTGCATGGTGAATGAGCCCGCGCCGGGAGAGAAGGTGAGCGCCATTAGCCTCGTGCTCACCTGCTCACGTGCTCACCTGCTCACGTGCTCACCCGCTCACGTGCTCATCCGCTCACCTGCTCACGTGCTCACCTGCGAAGATTCAGCAGCAGCTCCTGCTCCTTAGTCCTCCCTCCTGTATTAACTGACCTTTTACAGTGGCTACTTGAGACCTGCAAGCTCTGAGGTCGTCAGTTCTCACAGTGCTTTGTTTTTCTGTAGTATCTGTTTGCATGACATGTGTGTTTTGTGTTTTTTTTTGCGGTACGCGGGCCTCTCACTGCTGTGGCCTCTCCCGTTGTGGAGCACAGGCTCCGGATGTGCAGGCTCAGCGGCCATGGCTCACAGGCCCAGCCGCTCCGCGGCATGTGGGATCTTCCCGGACCGGGGCACGAACCCTTGTCCCCTGCATCGGCAAGCGGACTCTCAACCACTGTGCCACCAGGGAAGCCCGACATGTGTGGTTTTAACTTGCTTTAAAATCATTTATCTCCTGAGGTCTTAAGGTGCCATTTTGCAAGTCTGTTAAGATGTCTTCAGAAGGGGATGATACTTGTGCTAACTTTTCCTCAAACCTTGTTCTAAGTACAGAAGTCTGGGGGGCAAAAGGTGGGTGGACATCTTACACCAGGTACTATGTTTAACTCTCATAAGAAGAGTGCATGAGGCAGACACTGGAGAACATATATTATTAATATACTGCTTTTTCCTTTTTTTCCCCTGAATAGTTAAACCCTTTGGAGGTTTGGTTTTCAGCCATTGCTGGTAAACAAAGCTGATGGAGACCCAGGATGACAGAAACAACAGAGTGTCCCATGGTTCCTGCCTGCTCACAAACCTTTTCCGCTTAGAGGAGCTCAGCCGGCCGCATTCACTGCAGGGCTGTTTACAGTTACTACCCCTGGAAAGGCAAAGGTGCAGACCCAGGTCCTGGGGTTTCATGGGCAGATTTCTTTCTCTCTGCCACTTGCATATCTATACTTCTTGTGTTAAAGAAGTGAGCAGAGGACCAAAATAAGCCTCTGAAAGACTGTCTTCTTTTTTGAGAAGAAAAAAAGAAGACTACTGTAATGATTAACTACCCAAGCAGCCCACACAGTAAGGTGCAGGGCAAAGAAAGAAAGGAAAATTTTGTGGAGCAGAGGTGTTTCAGGGAGTGTTGACCGGGTGAGAGTAGGAAAGAAAAATCTGTGCTAGTATGTTTTTCTAGATGAGGCTCACCTATCCCTTCACGTTATGTACTGAGACTCTGTAAAATCATCCCAGGACTCAAGAGGGTAGAATCCCACAGTTCACAGGATCCTTTGCAGGGAATCAGGATATTGGTTTTGGAACAAAACTCTGCTCAACCCACTGCAGAGCAAAACCAAAGGAGCATCCTGCAATGTTAGGGGAGCCACTGACGGTAACCGCCCGCCCTGGCCAGGCACCATAGTAACCACTTGCATGAGTTATCTTACACCAGGAGCTCCTGGTAAGGAACGCGGAACTAACAAGCTGCCACCAACCAGAAGAATTTCAGAAAAGTCAAAAGGAGAGAGGAGATGCCAGTCCATATGTCCTACCAACTCCCAGGATCCTTCTCGCTGGAATCGATCTTGGCTGAGCGATGTGCAGGCCACCAGGAAGGACCCTGAGTTAGAATGATTGGCCAGAGACAACCCGGAAACTAACCCCATTACCATAAAACCCCGAGACCGCGAGCCACGTGGCAGAGCAGTTCTCCTGGGTTCCCTTACCCTGCTGCTCTCCGCCCAGGCGCCCCTTCCCAATAAGGTCTCTTGTTTCATCAGCACATGTGTCTCCTCGGACAATTCATTTCCCACTGTTAGGCAAGAGCCCACTCTCAGGCCCTGGAAGGGGTCCCCCTTCCTGCAACATAGTCTCATACACCAGAAGCTACGTGGAGTTTAGATAGTATGTGACATAAAGGAGCTAGTCCCAGATGTGATAAGAAAAAGAAGGGGAAATCTATAAAAATATCAAATCACTATGTTGTACACCTGAAACTAATATAACATTATAAGTTAACTATACTTCAATAAAAATAAACAAATAAAAAAGTAAATAAAATGAAAAACAGAAAAGGGGGAGAAAAGCAAATGACTCTGCACGTTGATTCACTCTGTAACTAATTAACAGTAGGTGTAGTTGAAAACTATGACTACCTCCTACAATAGACATTTTATCACTTAAATTATCAGAAGTTTTACAATTCCCTTATGCATGTTATACTTTAATAATGTTTTTTAAAGTTTCATAACATTTTAAGTCTCTATAAAAATGGTTTTTAAAGAGTTATTTTCTAGATTGAAAAACAAAAGTCAAATAATTTGAAACAAAGGCCCTTAACTCCTTCCATTGAATTAAAAAACCTCAACTGAGAAGTTTTGTAACTTGTGATAAATGACAGAACACCCTCAAATTTAATCTTATTTGTTAGCTTTGCCTCAAGTTGATTAGTCAGGAAATGGGCAATTTGTTTAATGTCTTGGGTCATAAATATTCCATATCCTTCAGCTTTCTCATCAGTTAAGAGAAGACAATTTACAAAGCTTTACCTGAACAGACCAAGTAGTTTAGACCCAAGTGATTGCTTCATAGTTTCTGTGATAGACTGATAATTGTTTCCCCCCAAATTTCATATGTTGAAACCTATTCCCCAATGCGGTGGTACGTGGAGGTGGGGCCTTTGGGAGGTGATTGGGTCATGAGGGTGGAGCCCTCATGAATGGATTAATGCCCTTGGAAAAGAGACTCAGAGAGCTCTCTTTCCTTTTCCTCTGTCTGAGAACATAGTGGGAAGATGATTGTTTACAGATCGTTTACAGATCGGGAAGTGAGCCCACCACCAAACACAGAACCTTCCCAGCGCCCAGAACTGTGAGTAATAAATTTTTGTTACTTATAAGCCACCCAGTGAATGGTAATCTTTTATAGCAGCAGATCTTTTAATTAAAGATCGTTTTCTTCTTAAGAATAGACATGCTTCTGATTTCATATTTTCTGTCTCAAAGACAGAAAATTGTGGTTTACAATATTCTCTCTCTGGATTAACCAATGATTGCTTATGTCACATCCTCTTCAGAGTTTAGGGGCTGCTTCTTCAGGTGACAGTCGTAGAATGCAGCCCTAACTTTTAGCTATCTTTCACTATCACTTCTGCATTAAGAAACAGTACATTCAAATAGCCATTTAGAGGATAAGGAATTGGTTTAGCTCTCTGAAAGAATTTTGGAGTACACATTCAAGGCAAATTACAGGCATGGAATATAAGAATCTGTGGGTAGCTTTCTAGAAAAATCTTGGTTTTTTCACTGCTTCTAATTTTCTTTTACCTCCAAGCAAATTGGATTCCTTTTGCTTTAGTGCAATGCATGCTCACTCTATCCTGGCATTCATAGCACTCAGTGAAAACTGCATGTTTAGTTTTGACCCCTACTAGAGTTCATAAAGGCAGAAGATGATTTTGTTCGTGTTTATTTTGTTATTCTTGGTGTCTGGTAGTGTGTTCAGCACTTTGTAAAGAGCTCAATACATAATTCGCTGAATCTCACTGAAGCAAGGGCTCTTCTGAAAGTTTATATAAATACATACAACTTTTCTTTGTCATAGACTATTAGACCTAGAAGTCTTTAAATAGCTACTCATTCATCTGTTTTAAAGTCTGTGTATGTTACTCCCAACGTTTCTATCTTGTCTGGTCTGTTTCTATTGACTGTTCCTCCCTCCCCTACCCACGGATCATATTGTTTGGCTTCTTCACTTGTTCGTAATTTTCGATTGTGTGTTAGACTATGGCGCCTGGTCTGGATTTTGTTTTCTTCTTTTGAAGAGTGTTAATTTTGTTCTGGCAAGCAATTACTTTATTGCAGATCAGCTCAATTCTTTCAGGGCTTGGTGTTAAACTTTATTGAGTCTAGGATAGCCTTCCTCTAAGACAAGAGTAACTCTACTTCTAAGACCAGAACTTTCGGTGTCTCAGTTAAATGCCTGATGTGTTCAGAGAGTTGTCTCCACTCTCCTGCTCAAGCCTCCTTTGTCTCCCAGTGCTGTGCAAACCCTGGAGTCTCCACTCATTTCTCTGCTCCCCAGAAGCCCTTCTCTACCAGTCTTTGTGGAATCTCAGCCTGTACATCCACAGTTTAGACTACTGCAAAGCCTTTCATTTATTACTTAGCGAAGAACTCTTCAGCTTCTTCCCTGCACAGTTCACTCCTCCCTGGTTCCCTTCCCACTAACGGAGTCACCCCAGCAGCCCTGAATTCTAACCTCTACCTCCTCATCTTTGAGATACCTCCATGCCAGCTTGGACCCAGGAGGGAGGGTAACAGCCCCAAGCCTGGCCCCTGCTGACTGTGTAGGCTGAGCACTCCTCACCAGGTACAGCCTGCTCTTAGCACCTTACACCCCAATGTAATGCTGCACAAAGCTCTGAGACCCTGAGTCCCTAAGACTCCCAGCCACTTCACTGAGCATCACGCTGTGGCATACAGGTGAGGGCTACTTGATGCAATCAGCAAGTAGGCTCAGAGGCGCTGCCCACCTGCCAGGTGCCACTCTGAGCCTCACTGGTTGCGTGACCTTGACCTAAGCCCCAGATTCCTCTTTTGTAATATATATAGAATACTCATTCTTATGTCTGAGATTTGATCTAAGATTTGATGAGTCCATGCTTAACATAGTGCCTGGTACACTCAATACATGGAATAAATCATCCTCTCCACGATCCACATAGTTTTATTTCTCCATGGTCCAGCTTGGTGTGTACTTCCTGTAACTACTACACTTCCCTGTCACAGTGAGCATAAGAAAGCCAAGCCCAGCTGATCTTTGGGAAGCAGAAAAACATCGCACCAAACGGTGAGCATCACATCTAAGTGTTTATAGTCCTGGGCATAGACACGGATAGGAAATAGACACCAATGTTAACCTCACTTTAGTGAGGCCAGGACTGTACCTTGTCACTTGCAGTCTTTTGGACACCAACAGCATAAAAAGGGAATGCCCTATTCCCTTAGTTATTTTATTTGTACAGAGAAGATTTTTCCTCTTTGGGTGTATTGTCCTTGTCGGGGAGGAAGAAATGTTCCTCTCCCCTTCTAGGTTCATTTGGTTGGTCTAAGAAGTAAAGTGACATGAGAAAGATTAACAGGAGGAAATTAAACCAAAGTTTAATAACACGTATACATGGGAGAGACCCAGGAAAACTGAGTAACTTGCCACAATGGCCCAAACCCTCACCTTAAATAACGTTCTCAGCTAAAGATAAAAGACGATGTTGGGGGTAGTGCTTTGGGACTTCAGAGGGAAGGAAGGCCATCTACATGGAGATGGAAAAGCAGATCTTTGGTAACATGTTTGCTGGGACATGCAGAGACTATGGGACACAGAGTGGATTCTGATCTCCAGGCCCTCCCAAGTTTCCCCACCACATCTCACCCATATTCTTTGTGGATACCTCTGGTGATAGCTCTATTCTGGGAACAGGCTCTTTACCTAAATTCATTGGGCAGCTAAGGGGAAGTTAAAGAAAGACTTCCTGAGTCTTCTGTTTTTTTAAAAACAATCAGTCTAACTTAAAACTCTTGCCAAAGAGACACATTTTGGGGTTGCATATTTTGCTCCCCTACATCCAGAAATTTCTATTCATCCACCGTGTGAAGTATCTGATCTTGAAAATATTTTTTCCAGAAGTGAGCTAGGGTTTCAATTTATTCACAACAGGCACAAAATTCTTCAACTTCTGATGAAGGAATAGGTATGTGCAATGAATAATGTTTGCTTCTACATTAAGATTTAATGCCAAATTGGTGGGTATCAATGCATACGGTGATGTTTCTTTATCCCTGCTTCAGCTCTTGGTCACATTATTCCACACTCTGATCTTCATATAATAATGCCTCCCATCCCTTAAAGATGAGCACATCCTAATCCCCAGAACCTGTGAATATGTTATCTTACTTGGCAAAAAGGATTTGTGGATGTGATCAGATTAAGGATCTTGAGATTGGGAGATGATCCTGGATTATCTGGGTGGGCCCACTGTAATCACAGGAGTTTTAACAGAGAAGGGAGGCAGGAGCATCGGACTCAGAGAAGGAGGTGTGATGATGGATGCCGAGCTCAGAGAAACACAAGAAAGAGGCCATGAGCCAAGGAATGTGGGCAGCTTCTAGAAGCTAGAAAAAAACAAGGGAATGGATTCCCCTACAGAGCTTCAAGAAAAAATAATGTAGCCCTGTTGACACTTTGATTTTAGGACTTTGACCCCATAAAGATAGGAGAATAAGTTTGTGTTGTTTTGGCCACTAAGTTTGTGACAATTTATTGCAGCAGCAATAGGAAAATACAGTGGACCCCTGAACAACACATGTTTGGACTGTAAGGAGCTTCATACACAGATCTTTTTCAATAAATGCATATTACAGTTCTATACAATCTGCAATTGATCGAATTTGTGGATTTGGAATTGTGGATATGGAGGGCCAGCTGTAAAGCTATACTTGGATTTTAGACTATGTGGGATTGGTGTCCCTAATCCCTGCATTGTTCAACTGTAATACAAATTCCTACCTTGAAGTTTGTAGGAAAGATTAGAGATAGCGTATGTTATACCTTTGGTAGATGATCAATAAGTAGCATCATCAAATTTCTTGTGCACTTCTGAGACTGACAGTAGAGTTTCCTGGCCATATTTACAAAAGCAATAATAGCATTAAAACATACACAGGTTATAAAGTTACTTAATAGGCATTATTGAATTTAAACCTCATAAGGGACTCATATAAGTTAGACCTATAAAAATTTAACATAAAAATCTAAATACAACTCTAAAAAATTCCCTAGTTTACACGTAAAGGAACCACAGTTTCCAGGGATGTTGAACTTCTCCTAAAGTCATAAAGGGAGTAAGTGCTGAAATTTGGAATTACATCCCAGTATTCTGAATTTAGAATATTTTACCCACGATATTTTGCTGCAGTCTTTGTATTTTCTTCTGTTCCTGCCTGTGACAAAAGTCTGGCCTGTAGCTTCCTTTTTATTTGCAACTCTTCTTTTTATGGTGGAGGTAAAAATTCAAAGAGAAAGACCACAGCCTCTATTTCCCTTTCTTCTCTTTACTCTACCTATGAGTCCCAACAAGAGAAGGTCCTTTTGTGAGTTTTAAAAAAAATTTTTCTTCCAGGGTTTTTTGTTTCGTTTTTTTCAAATCTCTCTAAAACTTGAGTGCAACTTTCCTTCTTAATGCTACTCCTTCACAGTTAAGTATCACATAGTGGTAGAATGCAAAACAGCTAGTGTTGGAGAATTCCGGCTTCTGCTCTGTTGCCTCCCTGCTACACACATTAGTGGAACAATTCACTCAACCTTGCTGAGCTTCAGCCTCCCCCTCTGAAAAGCCAATGGTATTGCTATATTACTCTGAAACGTTATTTTCCGAATAACAGCTTCAAATGCTTAGAAAGCTTTTAAAACATTCGGCTTCCATTTAAATGCATGTTTCAAACCAGGCTTCCAAATGTCCAGTGATTCAAAAACACCTTTAGGTAATATCCACAAAGTAATTTCCAGCCATTGATTGACAGAAATGAACTCCTAGGGTGCTGAAATATACATCTACCCTTTATTGGCACATTCACTCAAGCACTTTACAATGTAGAGTCAAATCTGTTAGAATAGCCCTTTAGACACATTTGTCTCGTTGGATTCAGGATGTATTCATTTCTGGCTGCCAAAGGTGTAGTTTGCTTCTCTTTAGGGTGCTCAGTTTGAGCTGACATCTGTTACAGGTACTGCCTGACTAATGAAGCCTTTTTATTTTCTTGAAGCACGATGTGACCCAGGGCAGCCCAGGGATGAAAAAAAGAAAGAAAAGTAAAACAAGAAAGACCAAGATTTCACACCAGAATACATTTTTTAAGGGATGCATAATGCTTCATTAGAGTTTAGGAACACGAAGCACAGATGCTGTGTTCTGTGCACCCTGAAACTGGGTTTTCTGCAGGTGCAGCCTCATGTTACCCCTTCCGGAGACTTACACGTTCTGTCCCCTTTAACAGGGAAATCAGAGGCTTGAGACCTTTTATGAATTTCCCGAGGGAGAAAGTGGCTAGTTATGCAGAATAAATTAAACAGCCTGGGAAATAAAAAAACGGCTATCACCATTGTGATGATTCCATGTAGTGTGGCGAATTTGATTTCTGAAGTAGCACAGAGGTGTGAAGTCCAAGGTTAATGCTCCCCCGAGTAAGACTCCTCAACACTGCAAGGGGATTAATTATTGGCTGGGACGGTAGAAACAATAGGGAAACAGTTGCTGTCTAATGCCTTGCCTGCTGAACTCAATTCTTTAGACTCATTTCAAATATTTCTTGTCCAGGTAGTTCACATCACCTCAGATAGAAAAGACTAGTGAGTATCTGGAGTCAAAAAAAGTCGATCACAATAGTCATCACTGGCAATTGCAAGCACTATTTTATTCTTTTACGTTACTTCACATATGTGTTAACGTGACATCCTTATAAATGACACTTTGAGGGCATGTAGTAACCCCTGTTGTGAAGATAAGGAAACTGAGGACTAGAATCTTTAAGGAACTTGCCTGAGATCACCAAAGCAATAAACAGAAGAGGCTTAAAACTATTTGAACTCTGAATCTTTTGCCGTACCTGCTACAAAATAATATCACCTCCGTAAAGCATTGAAAAAAAAAAAAAGACCTCTTTATAGCCTCTTGCAATATTTCTTTACTATAGAAAAGTGCAATAAAATATCAACTTTATCCTTTTTTACTCAATGTATTTTCCTTACTGACATATTACAGGTCAAGTGGAACTGAAAAATATATTAAGATATAATGGTATCATCCAGCCATTGACATTGCACTTCTTTTACTACCAAGATGACTTCCAAGATGTCAATTTAAATTCCCAAAGATGGGGACTTGGACTTGTTTATGTTGTATTTCTGACTTAATAATAAACCAGGGCTTCGCTGGTGGCGTAGTGGTTGAGAGTCCGCCTGCCGATGCAGGGGATGCGGGTTCGTGCCCCGGTCCGGGAAGATCCCACATGCCGCGGAGCGGCTGGGCCCGTGAGCCATGGCCGCTGAGCCTGCGCGTCCGGAGCCTGTGCTCCGCAACAGGAGAGGCCACAACAGTGAGGCGCCCGCGTACCGCAAAAAATAAATAAATAAATACATAAATAATAATAATAATAAACCAATAGGAAAATAGCAGGTTCCTTCCAAACTCTATGGGTGATAACAATTCATTTGACCACCTGTAAATGTTTGAAATACAATATTCAATTTTTCAAGGAAGTACCAACTTGGGATAAATGCTCATTTGAGGGAAAATATCACAGAATATCTGCAGTGTTCTCTCTTAGCGACTCCAGGTCAGTGGTGAGCCTAGTGGAAAGAGTAGACTCAACAGGTCACCCAACCAGCCTTTGTTTTGGAAGCCCTAGGACACAAAGAATGATAAAGGACAATGCAGAGAACCTTGCCTGGAAGTTTCTCAGAGGTCCAATGGTGATACGGTACGGAGTCTGGGGAGAAACAATGACAGCAAACTCAAAACCTAGGAGGCAGCCACAGAATGAGGCAACCCATTTTGGGTAAGAACATAGATTCCTGAAAAGCAAAAGGAACTAGAAAGTGAAGCTTCAGTCACAGGACAAGAATCACCCATCTGTTTGATCTTTCAGTCATTCGTACATATAGACACTAATTACTCTTAGCACCTAAACTTTGGATGCAGAGAACCCAAAACAAGGTTACGGAGATGCTGGAGAGATGGAATAAAATACTGCTTCTGGCTAACTTTGACCAACACGCAAAATGATCAACGGAATGTGACTCTGTTGCTATTATTAACAGAGGCAGAAAAGGTTCAGCTTATGTCCAGAACAATGTAATCTGATGGTTGAATTAAAAACAGTTTTCTCAACAAGGTAATCTTTGACGTGGGGTTTGGGGAAGAATGTTATTTTGACATCCGAAGAACAGAGAGAAGAAAATAAAGGTCATTCCAAAGAGAAAGTGGAGAATGTCAAAATATTAAGGTGATGACAGAGAACAGCATGTGTGTCCCTTTTGAAAATTTGATAATAAAATATAGAAATCTCTCCCCAGGAAAAATGCACAAATCTGCAACCAAACCAAAGTTTAACGTGTAATTTTAGAGGCATGATAGTCTTTCCTTAAATTGATTTATAACTTATGTCAGGATAACACTTTGCATGTTGAATTAGCCCTGCAGACTCTAGCACTGTCTACCAACAGAAGTGGACACACTTATTTTGCTTTTTAAGTCCTCATGTCATCACCCACTGCACTTATGTTTACCACACAGTGGCCCTAGATGGAGAGCACACTTCCTAGAGAGAGTTCATTTTTTAAATTCCGTGCAGTATTTCTTTCCATGAGATAATTTTATGTATTTTTCTTTGTGTGTGTTTGTTTATCATTCCTCTCTGTTCACTTTGGAGATAACTGCTTGCATTTGTAATATGTGTAAGCACAACATCTGCATCCAAGTGAGTTCCTGTGTTCACTATTCAATGAAGCAATGAAGCTTTCGGAATGCAAAACCATTCCTCAAAACGTTGTTGCTAGTTAACAATTCTTCATGCTCCAAATGTTGCATCTCTTGCACCCTGAGTCTATTAATCTTGAAAATAACACAAGTTACATGGTTCTCATTATGCACTTTTAAGAATACAACAGAAAAGTGGTGTGAGGGGAGAAGGGAATTCAATCAAAGATTTCTTGCTGGAATCTTTCAGGCAAATGTTTTTGTGAGTACATCTTACTTAAGTCAAGGAATAAATTATTTTATGGAAACAATATTTTACTTATTGGATTAAAAACTTAGGCTGTCAGTCTCCTGAACAAAGATATTCTGAAAAATCAATAAGATAAGATTATCAATCTAGTAGAAAAACGAAGTCAGCCCATAACCACATGAAAAGATATTTAACCTCACCAGCAACTAAAAATAATAAAAAATATAAAAATAAAATGCCTTTTTTTTTCATTAGCTGCCAAACATGAAAAATGAAGCACAGTACCTAGTACTTGTTAGAGAAGATGCAACAGAGTAAAACTTGAGGGCACTTTGGCAAATTATGCCAAAATTTTAAGAAAAAAAAAAATCATACTGTTGGCTTAGCAATTCCTCTTCTTAGAATTTATCCTTGGGAAGTATTATACATTTATAAATATGTTTGTACAAAACTGTTCATTGCTAAAATGTTAAACATAACGAAAAATTGGAAACAAGTTTCCTACAAATAGGATTGAGCTACTATATATATTACAGGGATCTATGCAGAATAAGATTGTGCAATTATTAAATATGAATATATATATATATTTAGTGTCATGGAAAGGGGTTTACAATGTTAGGTGGGAAAAAGTCAACTGTCAAATTGAAAAATATTTGCTGCAAAAATTACGGTTAACATATATTTTACAAAGAAAAGTTTGGAAATATACAGCATAAGTTAATAGTTGTTATCTCTGAGTAAAAGGATTTTAGGTAACTTTTTTTTCTATTTGCTCACCTGCATTTTCTCAACTTTTCAATTAGTGTGTTATTTCCGTAATGAAAAATAATGATAAGTATATAGCATACCAACAAAAAGAAAAGCATAGTTCACTTAATATTTTATTACATAACCTGGATATAGATACAATTTAAACTGCGAATATTTTTAAGTTCTTTTTCCTTCGTTCTTCACTCACAATTCACTTCCCTACCCCCCACTGTGTATAAGGGAAACACTGTACCAGTTTAAGCAAACTAAATGAGCAGATGCGGGTGAAAAGTCTGCAATAAATTCCATGTGCGGAAGCTATGGAGCAAATCTACAATGGTGTATTGGCCAACTTAAGACTCAATTAACAGAAAATTTGCAATCTGGTCAAAATAAATGTTCAAATAAAATGGTAATATGCCTTACACTGCCTCATAACTAAAAATGAAATTTCATAAAAGAGAAGGAATATTCTAAAATTTCAACTTTCCTTCCAACTCTCAGTGGGGTCAGAGGAGAATTTTAATGATAGCACACAGCTGATATTTCATAGATAAAGTGAATCATGCCCCTAACTCTGTCATGAAAGGAAGTGGTGCATCTGTGGCCCTGGGTCTAGTGAGATGATGGAAATCAGGCTTCAATCCACTCACTTATTGTTAGTCACTCACCAAGCATAGATTGAATACCTCTGATAGACACAGTACTGTTTTAGATTCCAGAGGAGGATTAAAGTCATGATCATGGTCATTATCATCAAGGAGTTTAAAAAATTTGGAACTTACACATGCAACAGTTAAGTAGCAATGAAGAGGTGTATGTTCTCATACATCTTGATCACTGGTGCAGACATTTAGCAAATGGCTAAGGAGATACACAGGGAAAAAGAGCTCTACTGAGTTAGGACTCAAAGGAAAACTGGATTCCAAGTTATAGAATGGAGGGGGAAAGGCCATTCCAAAAAGAGGAAAACAGTCATATGAAGAGTGTAACATTTTCTGTTTAAATTATTTTTTGATTTTGTGAGAACGCTTGTGAGGGGAGCTCCAAATTTGATGTAGACAAAGCTGAATCTTCTCTTGGACTGTTGAATTGAGAGGTAAGAAAAAGGTATGCAGGGATAAAAGGGAATGTAATAGTTGACTTTGAGATAAAATATTTACTGTGTTATGTTTTATTTATTCATTAAACATATTTATTGAAATCTGGCCGTGTCCCAGGAATGGTGCTATCCACTGGCACTACAATGGTAGACAGAACAGACATAGTTCTCCACTCCTATAAACTATTAAGAATATGGTTACAATAAAATTTTTTATGATAATAATCATCTTTCTACTCTGTATACATATAAAATGAAGCTTATTATTAGCACATAGGTCCATTAAAATAAAGTAAAAAATAAAATGTAATTTATATTGTAATGTCTTTCAAATGAGTTCATTATAGAAACAATATGGCTATAGATTATTCACATGAGTTTTTCTTTTAGCCACATATGGTGGTATGATGGCTTTCAACTTTTTCTTAACAGGGTGCACAGTAAGACATATCTTTTACGTCAAGTCTCAGTATACATACACAAATGCACACGCATGAAGCAAAAGCTTCGTAAGAAATAAAAAATAAGGAAGTGGAATTATAAAGTGTGGGCAAAAGGTGGACTGTGTGATGGTATGTAAATGGTATTAGGACAACTCGTTGTGCAGAATACATTTGTCCACACTTCATATTATACACAGAAATCAAGTGTAATTATATTAGAAACCTAATTGCAAAGTGAAAAATTCAGCTTTGTAAGTTAGAGGAAATAGAGGAAAATACATGAGCTAACCCTGAGTTACAGAAGATGGCTTAAATAACACATGAGAACACACACCCTAAAGCAAAGGCTAAAAGAAATGGTGGCATTAAAATTAAAAACAAACAAACTTTTGTATATCAAATTATAAAAGGAAAGACAAACATTTCCACGTCATATAACCAAGAAGGGTTAGAAGGCAGGGTATATTAAGATTTCTTCCAAAAAAATATCAATAGAGAAATGGGAAAGAAATGTGAACAGATGATTCACAGAAAAATACCCCACCAAAATCCAGTAAATACCCCCAAAGATGCTCAACTTCACTAGCTATAACTGGGCAAATGTAGTGAGATGCCACTTCATAACCATCAGTTTGGCAAAACTAGTTTGAAGGTACAAATATTGGTCAGAATATGGCACATGTGAGCTCTCATAACATTGCTTCTGGAAATGTAAATTACACAATGCCCTTTGTGAGGAGTTTGACGAAATGTAATACTAGAGGCATTCTTGCATACACATGGAAGTAGACTTATAAAAAATGTCTTCTGCATCATTGTAAAAGCAAAATGTGGGAAACAACCTAAATGCCTATTGAGAGGAAAATGAATAAATTATTGCATATCAAGCAAAGGAATACTATGTAGAAGTTAAAATGAATGAACTAGAGGTACCTGCGTCATTGTAGATAAATCTCACAAAATAACTCTGAGAGAAGCAAATTATATAAGAATATGTAAAGAGTAAGACTTATATGCATATTTTAAATATACTCTGTTCTACTATATTTATATGATTACCAACATACACACCCAACGAGGTAAGTGTTGTCATGTCCCATTCTATCAATGAAAGAACTGAGATAAAGCAATATAGCCAAGGTCACATGATTCTTAAATGGAGGGTGGGGAATGGGGCCTGGCTGTATGACTGCCGAGCCTGCCTGTCTAACCATGAAGCTCTGCTGTGGTCCATGGCATTCCTCTTCTCCAGTGTTTTTGACGCTTCTACTGTGCCTTGTGTATAACTTTATTGTTCCATTTGTCACATTATGGAGTTGGTCTATCCCCCTCATCAATCTATATGTTCTTGGGGGTCCTATGATACTGTCATACCCCAGTGAAATGCTCAGTATATAGTAGGAGCTAAAGAATTTATTTAACAAATTAGGTATGAGACTGTAAAATGTACATTTCATTGGGCTATATAACTAACTCTTAAAAATACTGTATATAGGACATTTCTGTGTAAAAACATTGGGGGGGGACCTTTAAATACCTTTGTTTTATTTGGATTTTAATAAGAATACCAAATGAGTAAGTCAACATGTATAAGCTACTCTTATGTATTTGTTAGAGTATTCACCAGGTTATTTTCATGGACATATATTAGCATTTCAATGTGGAAGTTGCAGCAGTGAATTAAAAATACAGAATTGTGTTTTCATTACATTTTTCTTAATTGAATGAATATTTGATAATATTTTGATGTTTATAATCATCAATAAGAAACATTAAGCACTCACATAAACATGTGTTCATTCTGTAAACACATTACATACAAACACACACATATGTGTCTTAAAAAATTTTTTTTTCCATTAGCAAAGCCACATTCACATTCTAACAGTCTATAGATCACTGGAGAAAGAAAACATACTACTTTTACCCAGTTAGTTCCTCTTTTAAATTATTGAATTGTACTGATGGTAAGAGGAAGATGTATCTGGGATACTGTCCAAAACAGACCTAGTTACTTTTAACTTATCAGCTTTTAAGGGGGTTGGCAAAAAAGATGCTGGCTTTTGACAAAATAGCCTTCCTCCGTATTTCTTGAACCCAATCTCTACAAAAATTTATCGCCTCAATTATTTGCTTGTTTTTCTTTCACTTTAAACATTTTACCTGCTTATATCCTTGACTTTGGGGTTTATTTGACTTTAACATGTTTACAAATCTGTTTCCAAGCAGATCAGGAGAGGCACATGAATCATAACAAACACTTGAGCCTGAACAGCTGACTCTTACTTTTCTTGTTTTTTAGATTCAACACTGTTACGGAAAATAAAAGCTCAATCCCTTAGTATAAAAATTATCAGTATGAAAAGGAGTTTATTGCAATAAAAGTGCCCTTGTGAGTAGGTACACAGGGTTAGTCTAGCACTGCTCTGATAGGAAGTCTTGCTTTGCATTCTAGCAAACACAAAAAAGCCCCACAAAGGAGGCAAACGTCGTCTTCTATCAGCTCACCCTAAATGAAGGAAAGAAAGCAAGCTGAAAATTGGTAGGAGAGTTGATTTCACTACATGTTTATGTTAATAGGGTATTTGACTTTTGAATGCTTCATAAACCTTGTTATGCTCTGTGCTATTTGAGGGAGTGAAACAGCTGGAACACTGCCAGAAACCTTAATTGGAATCAGCTTAGCAGGGGCTGACACAGTTGCCCAGTGTTTAGTTTCAAGCTTATTATAAAACTGCAAAATTATGTGCCATTTATTTTTTATTCCTCTTTGGTTTATGCCTGTAAAGGTAAGATTTAGCTGCATTAGGAAATAAACTCATTTTTTCCCTTGTCTGCTCCAGGCTAGGGCTCTGAATCCAGCAGCATGGGTATCATCTCTTCTAATTAGCCAATGGCTCCACTTCTGATGCAACAGAGAATGTCACAGAGATCTTTCCCCCATGCATTTTGATTATTGGCTAAATGATCACTCAGATGACCAACCCATGGTTGAGTTACTGAGCTGTGTGGTCAATATGTCAACAATGTGGTGAGTGAGGCCAGAGAAACCTGGTCAAAAGTGGCTCTGGGGTGCTCTTAGGATTCTCCTACCGAAGGGTCACATTTGCTCTTGGTCAAATATCACACGTAGGCTCTCAGCTTTATTTTAAGCCATGAGAAATATATGTTTTCTGCCAAATTTTAGGGAATTAAGTGCTTTCGGTTTTGTTTTTTAGTTGGGTTTCTCAGCTTCAATTGGCTCTAGTATTTCAACCTGTCTATATCTTCTCTGACGTTGAAAAAATAATTCAGTTATTTAAAAAAATATTAAATGCCTACTATACGCCAGGAAATGTGTTGGATGATAATGACACCAAATCATATATAAAATATAATTCCTGTCTTGAGATCATTCCTGTTTTGAGATTATTCCAGAAATTGGAACAGATAACTTGGAATTAATTAGTGATGAGCGAATACTGATTCAAGATGTTGTCTGGTTAGCTGATCCAGAGGCAGCCTGACCCAGCCTTTTACCAAAAAAAAAAAAAAAAAGACATGGAAAAGGATAACAACCCACCCTCTGGGTGTTTTCTGGTTGCACATGTGACAATCTTGGAAGTCACAATTCCATCCTAACAGAAAGTAAAAAGCTGAAAAGTCTGAAAAATCAGCACTTTCTTTTTGATCTATAAAGGAGAGGGGAGAACCCAGGGCAAAATGCTGCCCCCAAGATTGGAGAGACAGACAGGTGAACACAGGTAGTCCTGGTTTAATGGGGCAGGGACTTACAAGCAGAAACCACCATGGAAACCAGTGCCTGAGTAGGAAAGCCTGAACTGTAATTGATGAATTGTTGGAGGTTCAGTGCAGACAACTCAGAGTTAAAAACTCCAAGGGGATCCAGGCACAGGTGGGCCCCCGCAATATTGTAAGATTTACCTCCAAGAACTTGACTAGGTTCCCACAGTAAATACTGGAGAAAAATCCTATTTTGCTTCTAGCAAAAGAAGGGGGAAAAGGAATTTTGAAATGCACCAGAGAACTTTGTTCTTCTTCAAAAGACCTGCCCTCTAGGAAAACCAGTTAACCAGAGCCTAATCTGCTAGAGTATTATCAAAGCCTAACTAACCTGGGGAAAAGTAAATAACCAACTCCAGCTGGCTCTGGCTATGCTGTCCCACCTAAGCGGGGAGAAAAAAGCCCTGTGAAACTCTTGGGAAGTTCACGGTCCAGAGGCACAGGCTCACCAAAAGATTGAGACCTAATCACAGGACTATAGACTATGTCCCCTCCCCCCAACACCTGACCACCACTTTACTAAAGCAGAACCTTTTACTTAGTACATCATATCCAGCTATCAAGAAAAAATTGTATGGTTCCCAAAGGCAAAAAAGCAAAATCTGAAGAGTCAGGGCACACTTCAGAACCGGACATGGCAAGGATTATGGAATGATCAGACTGGGAATTTAAAACAACTATGATTAATATGATAAACGTTCGAAAGGATAAAATAGTGCGCAAGGACAATGTAAGGAGAAAGACAGCAATCCTAAGAAAGAACCAAACAGACGTGATCGTGCTCAAAAACACTGTAACAAAAATGAGGAATGCCTTTGACGGGCTTGTTAGTAGACTGGACGTGTCTTGATCACACCTCAGTCAGACTTTTGCTCTGTCAATCCACAACACGCTGCTCTCATCAAGGGAACAAAAGACTTCCACGTTGCTAAATCTAATGGACTATTTTGGTTTTCATCTTACCTGATGCACTGGTAACATTTTATACTAATATTCTTTCTTTCTTTCCGGATACACATTCTTCACTTGGCTTTCAGGACACTGTGCTCTCTTCTTACTCTGCCATCATCCTTTCTCATCTTTTCTGCTCCTACAGCCTTCTCCTATTCCCAGCGCTGGTATGCCCCAGGGTCCTTGGTGTTCATCTCTCCACTATCTACATTTATTATCCCTGACTATATCCAGACACCATCTATAGTCTGACAAGTCTCCAAGTTTATACCACAACCAAACATCTTACTGAACTCCAGTCTCATCTACCCAATTGAGGTCAATGGTGGGGTGGATGAAATGGAGCATCTGTGTTTCACATAGTTATTCAAAGACCCAGGCTGATGGAAGCTCCACCATCTGCAAAAGAGGAAGCCAGATGGTCATGCACCACATCTCACGCTTCGGTGAGAAGTGACATGCATTATATGAGCAATCGTATAGCCCCACACAAATGCAAGGAGGTTGGGCAATGTGGGAGAACCTATGGATACTCAGTGAGCACATGATAAGCTGCCATATCACAGTACAGGTGCTACTCTCTTTATAAGGTCGTATGTCTGTATATCAGGGTCTACTTTGCCGTTTTCTGCATTTTCTGTTTTTCATAATGAGTATTTGGTGCTTTTGTAATAATAAAAATGTTAGTTTTGATTCTGTGACTAAAAGCAAATATTGTTGGGGCCAGGGTGTGGCAGTCCTTTGTGCAACATTAGGGCTTAATGAAAGTGACAAGGAAGAGAAGGGCTTGGAGGAGACTGAAATACAATGGACACAGGGGCTGGAGGAGATTGACCAGAGAGGGAATGTGAAAGCCATTTGTGAAGAAAATTTTAAGAGAAAGGGACTAATTTGCAGAATTCCTAAATGCCACGGTAGGGGAGAGAGGGTATTGGGAGGCAGGTTTGGAGCCTGTTGCTGTGTCTTGACTCCTGGGAGCGGTCAACGGTGGTAAATGCAAAGAAGTGGTTCATAGGAATAAAGAAGTAGAGATAAAAAGAAAATGGCGGTGGGGAATTCCCTGGCGGTCCGTGGTTAGGACTCCACGCTTTCACTGCTGAGGCCGCGGGTTCGATCCCTGGTCAGGGAACTAAGATCCCGCAAGCCGTGCAGCATGGCCAAAAAAAAAAAGAAGAAGAAGAAGAAGAAAATGGTGGCAATAACAATGGGGCTGCAGAGATGGACAGAGAATATATTGTATAGAAGATAGATAAAATGTACTGAGCTGTTATCCTAAGGAAATGAGCCTGTAAGGAAAGCTGGGCTTGAATGAAACCTCAGTATTGTTAGGGAATATATATATGTATTGTGCATGTCGCTGACTTTGAGAGGTAAGTTGTGCAATCCTATAGAGTGCTATATATTTAAGAGAAAAGGTACATGAGCAACATGGTGAATTGGTCTTAGGATGGTGATATCTGCATATGACAGAGGGAGGTGTAAATGCCATTTCAATTTATAATGCCACATTTGAAGTTGATTCTTGGTGGCAGAAAGAGCGGCTCTCTGTGTCATATCCAAGGTAGGAGCTGTGTAAAGATGTTAACAGCCTGAAGTTGAGGTGAAGGCCACATCTTGATGCAAGAAGATAAACCCCATTGTCCAATTCAGGGCAAAGTTTATTTGATTCTGAAACTGGCATCAGTCGATTTTTGAATAAACCTATTCACATTGCTTGAATGTATGAACGTCTGTGTATTCTTTAATAATGCAATAGACCTTGAGCAGTTACTAAAGGGGGCACACCATAATCAGGACAATGTCTTTTGCAACTATTCCCAGAAGAGTTTCAAAAGATTAACAGGTTGGAAGCCACCTAGTTGGGTTGGCTAAGGAGTAAATAAGAGGAGAGGATGAAGGAACAGCTAGTGCACGCAGTTCTTTCAAGAGGCTTGACTTCAAAGGGAATACGGGAGATCT
The DNA here is from genome assembly GCF_005190385.1 of Monodon monoceros. Lineage (NCBI taxonomy): Eukaryota > Metazoa > Chordata > Mammalia > Artiodactyla > Monodontidae > Monodon > Monodon monoceros. The sequence continues at coordinate 11,652,309 of NW_021703765.1, read as the reverse complement.
GTTCGTTCACAGAATGTGCAACTACACATTTTTGTATACACACAAAGATGGTTAAAAGGCTTCCACGTCAGGTATGTATTTCTTACTTTCCCTTTAAATACTCTTTTAAAATTGAACAGTTGTTTTTATTGCTCCTTGTAGAGTTTTGTAGCTATGAAAAAAAGTAGATTTTTCTTCAATCAATGGGAGCTAACCTAAGGCTACAAATGCTTTGCAAACTAAGGCAAGACCAAGAGAGCAGCTGGGGAAACAATAATTTTGTTCTTTTCAAGCTTAAATTCATTGTTTAAGTTTTTTTTTTTTTTTTTTTGCGGTATGCGGGCCTCCCACTGTTGTGGCCTCTCCCGTTGCAGAGCACAGGCTCCAGACGCGCAGGCTCAACGGCCATGGCTCACGGGCCCAGCCACTCCGCGGCATGTGGGATCTTCCCGGACCGGGGCACGAACCCGCGTCCCCTGCATCGGCAGGCGGACTCTCAACCACTGCGCCACCAGGGAAGCCCTAAGTATTTTTTAACATGTATTTTATGAAGCGATCTAACACAGTTGCAGGGGAGGGCAGGAAAAAGGGGTCTGTCAGTGACAGCACTTTCTTCTGTTTTATCAGAAGTTTGTTTCTGGCCCAATATTCTGCACTTGGGCCAAAAAGGGCAGAGCTGCAGCTATCTCTACAAACCTTCTTTATTTTATTTTATTTTATTTTATTTTATGTTTATTTATTTGTTGGCCACACAGCATGTGGGATCTTAGTCCCCAACCAGGGATCGAACATGCGTCCGCGGCATTGGAAGGGTGGAGTCTTAACCACTGGACCACCGGGAAGTCCCTACAAACCTTCTTTAGAAGGTAGTTTACTAGCCCTCAATTGTCGAAACTTGAACATGCGTCTTGAAGATTTCACCTTCATCTCTAGTGCCTACCAGGACATTCCTTCCAACAACATAGTCACGTTCCTTAGAGAGTTCCTATTAAAAATATTTTCCCCGGGACTTCCCGGTGGTCCAGTGGTTAAGAATCCGCCTGCCAATGCAGGGGACACGGGTTCCAGCCTGGGTCCGGGAAGATCCCACGCGTTGTGGAGCAACTAAGCCCATGCGCCACAACTACTGAGTCTGCACTCTAGAGCCCGTGAGCCACAACTACTGAGCCCGTGTGCCACAACTACTGAAGCCTGCGTGCCTAGAGCCTGCGCTCCACAACGAAAAGTACCCCCGCTCTTCGCAACTAGAGAAAGCCCGCGTGCAGCAACAAAGACCCAATGCAGCCAAAAATAAAACATTTTCCCCATCTCGTTATACGTCCTGTGAACTTTAGCTCCCTTTATAGGTAAGCCTTCTGAATATTTGACCATCTCCAGCCAAAAAAATTCCATTTTGCTTACAGTACCCGGCCTTTAGATGATTGGACTTTGGTTGATTAACTCTTTAAGCATATACTCCTTTATTCATCTCTCTCTGGCATTGTATCCTCTAGTTTCACATTTCGCAGCAAGTTCTAAGGTCAGATGACAAGCTGACTGAGCGTGATGCATGTCTAGACAGTAATAAAATACAAAATCTCCTGATTTCAGCCACTATGCTTACAGTACTTACAACCAGACTTAGATGAATGATTAAAGTACATCAACAGTACATGGAAAAACTCTATGGTAAATATGAGGAATAATTCAACTCTCTAGAACCGATAGTAAATGGCAGCGGACGGGGCGGGCACCTTCAAATTACTCTGACCATAGGAATCAAGAGAAGGAAACAAAACCGAGACCCTAAAAAGGATAGAAATAAGATTATTCTCTTCTTCCTCTGAAAAACTATTGTGTTGTTTTTGCCCTTTTAAAGAGCATAAGCTAAAGGCCTCCTTACTAAGACCTTTGCCGGACACTGCCATTACAGAAATGGATTATAAAAGAGCAGAAAACGTCAGCCCTGGAGGCTCTGTGAAAATATTGGTCAAGGGGAATAGGAATTGGAAAGCAAAGACTGTTCGTACTGAATTTATCTTCTCTGGTGCAAAGGGTTTTTGCCTTCTCTCCCGCTCAAACCCATGGGTGGAAGCAATGAAATTCACTGACATAACTGGGCCAATTGCTTTTTATTTCAAGTACGCTGTGAGGAATACTTGAAAGCAATCATCTGTGTTCAGTAATTGGCTGATAAAGCTCAATAGCCTCGGCAATTACAGTCCCTGTTCATGGAGGAAACCCTCCATACATCACCTGAAAGCAGGGCAAAATTGTAAATTATTATAATACAAACGTGCGTAACGCTAGTAGAACATACTGTTACAGTGGGAGCAACAAAGATTTAGACACCACATGGAAATTCTAGTCAGAGAAAACACAGGTTACAGCAGTTTTCAAGGGAACGAAGAAGGACAGGGGCCCATGGAGGAGCAATGAATGTGATGAACATGGGTTGTTCCCAAAGCAAATTTACTTGCAGGAAAACTCACCCAGGAATGAGTTTTCGGGGTCATGATGAGATTTATGAAAAGAACAAAACACAACAATACCCATTTTGAGAGTAAGAGAGTAGAAAAGTATTAGCTTGAGTGTGCCCATTGAGTACAGGACGGGAAAAGGAGAGAACATGGCTAGCGGTCAGCACCAACCAAACAAAGTATTAAATGAGTAGGTGCCTTCTAAGAAGAGATCACAGGATGAGTGGGTATAAGAGACATGAGAATGAGAAGCAGGTAATTTCTCATGCAGACCTATTAACGCAGACTATTTCGAGCTGGCTAGCATCTAGTCAAACTCTCAGTTTTTCAGTTTACAGGTCAAATGTCTAAGGCATGAGAAGCTAAGTGACTTGTCCAAGGTAATACCACCAGCAGGTGGCAGAGCTGAAATTAAAACTTAGGTTTTTTGACCTAAAATTCTGCTTTCTTTTCAATATGGTATGTGGCCTTCCCTCGCATTGTTTTCCCTATGTACTGGTTCAGATTATTATTAAGTATTTACTCATTCAGGCTTATGGTCACCAGATCTGTTTTATAGGTCAACATTTCCTAAATTCCTCATGTACTTCATTTCTAGGACTCTCTGATCAGTTACCATCAAAGATCCTTACAGGTTAAGATATTAAGAATACGATTTTGTCCCTGATGCACCTATCTTGTCTTTGCATAAGCACTGCCATTTGGTCTCTGCTATTTAGAGAGTCAGTCTCACTAATGGAATTACTCTCAGCTTAACTCCTACCATCATACTTGGCCCACAGAAGGCAGACAACATGGAGATGGCTGTGTTCCCTCACTAATATATTTCTCAATGAATTAATAAAGCAAGTGTACTATGGACTGTCTAGGAATAGTGTGTGTGTGTGTGTGTGTGTGTGTGTGTCTGTGTGTAAGTTTGTAGGGGTGATTTGGCACGATATATCCACTCCTACATTCCTATCTCCCTAAACCGTTGGGTTCCATCCTCTATATTATGCCAGGGATGATCTGGCATCTGACCCTCACTAAATTTAACCCCCTGTTAAGTCCAAGTTTTAGTCCACCAACCAAGAAGCCTGCTACAACCAGCTACACAGGCCAGCACATTAAGTCTAGCACCTCTAGTAAGTGCTCACATATCAATAAATTTGATCAATAAGGGTTCTATCCTCTTAGGTCTAATTCCCTTGAAATCCATTCCCGTACATATTCCCTGGGTTTATGGCAATATTAATTAATAAGCTAAATTAACTGTAAAAATTAGCAAAATCTTCAAATTCTCTTGGTGTAAAAATTATTTCTCTTCAGATTGGTCTTTTAACGTTCCACCGGGATACCGATATCAGATCCTAGTTGTGGGCCTAATGGGAAAACGGGGTCATCGGGGTGAGTCGAGAACGGTAAGCATCCACCTGAAAACAACTGCCTCAGGAGAGATTGTTACGTTAACCTCAAACGAGAGACTAGTGTTCGCAAGACCTAGGAGGCCAGGCTTCTTCCACTGCCAAGGGAGACTCAAAAGTTCTGTATTCTCAGTTTTCTCGCATTACCACCCAAATAGCACCTTTTCACTTCTCAGAGGCAAAAGTCATTGTGAGGATCAAACAAGTGTATTTTTAATGTATGTATATATCTCCTCTATCAGATTAAGCTTTTCGAGTGCTGGGCTTCTGTATAATTCAATTGTGAATCAGTGCCTGGCGGAAAGAAAGCACTAAATAACTGTTGATTGAATAATGAAATTGAAGAAGTCTATTTGACTTCTAAGTGCTTTGGCAAATAACCGCTGTTTATTATTCTGGAGATGTATAAATGTCTTCCTTTATACAGTCGGCTATAGCTCTCAATAATCTTCCTCTTTCTTTCTGCTTCTCTCTCTCTCTCACACAGGTCACTGATCTGTGGCGTGGCACAGAGACATTTAGAGTCCACTGCAACTATGACTGGAAGGAAATAATTCTCAGGACGAGTTCATTTGGGGGAAAAGCTGTCCCCAAATGGGAAGACATTATTAACTGACATTTTCTATTTTGGATTGTCAGGCCATCCTGCTCACTTCAGCAACAGGAGCTTTGCTCCTCTGGGCTCCTGTGGTGTGTGTGCTGCAGTGACTCAGGTCATGGTCAGCTATCATGGACCAGGCTGGCATCTGAATTCCTCACGGAGTGCGAAACGTCTGTGAGGAAAACCTGGGGGCCTATTGCCTTCGGTGGGCTGGGTGGGGTCTCACCGGCAGGGAGTTCTGGTGTCTGTCAAATAGTGAAGAATCTCAGCAAATGGATTCTGAGACACTATGCAGAAATGAAATCTTTTAAGAAAGAGCCAAGATGTATCTTGGAAGAAAATCACTCAGGTCAAATCTAAGGGACAGGATGGGATTAAGAACAGAAGGGAATGAATGCCAAATCCAGACACCTTTCCCTGTCCCGTTCTTCTCTGCCCATCTGCCAGTGTGAAACTGGGGACAAAAATAGACACCGTCGGCCTCCTGTATCCGTGCTTGCAGAACTCACAGATAAGGAGGGCTGACTGTATTCACCGTTTTATATACGGGACTTGGCACTGCAGAGTCTGGATTGTGATATCCGCTGGGGCTCCTAGAATCAATCCCCCTTGTATACCTAGAGACAACTGTACTTTCACATCTCCCTGTATTGAGAGGTGGTCTTAAGATGGTTTTCTGGCTGAAGAGATGTGAGACGATGTTTTTGGGAAGTTTCTAGGAAATATTTATTTTCTCCCTGACCAAAAGTATAAAGCTCTGGTCGTTGACTTGCCAGCCTCCTTCACCCATCCCTTTCCCCATTTCTTGCCTTCAGATGTGGTCGTGTTGTTTGGAGCTGCAGAAGCTACTGTCAGATCAAGAGGTAAGAAGTTTAAACAATAAAGGAATTACTAAAGATGACAAAACAGGCGGTTGTGAAAAACCTAGACCGTTAACTTCAGTAACATTAGCTTAAATTTTGGGAATTATTCATCTATATATGGTGACACCTATATGGCAGCGAGAGTTTGGCATGTTTTAAAGTCTATACCTATACCTATATGGTGTCTTTCTTTTTTTCTTTTAAACTAAAAAAATCAGTAAATATGGTATGCTACATGCTCTACTTGTAGGATCGCAGCAAAACATTCAATTTTCCGGGACCTCAGTTTCTCTAACTATAAAATGGCAATGAAGCCTCTTCTTTACAAACATAAAACAAGTTAGGTATGCAGGTAAAAATGCTAGATAAATATAAACTGTCTTCCCAAGGGAATTAAATGTATTCTGCATGAATATACTGATTTTGGAACACAAGATTCCTTTATTAATATGCGAGAATGGCATTCACACTTAGAAAGCAGGGACTCATGAGACATTAATTAGTATACCAGTTCTTTCCACAGACTCACTTTGTAATCTTTAGCAAATTATTTAATCTTTCTGATCTCTGTTTCCTCAGCGGTCAAATTAGAGATGTAATGCTTTCCCTACCGGTGTAATGGGGTTGTTTTAAAGATTGAAGATGGTAAAATATTTGGAAACAAACAAAAAACTGTGATATGTAAATGTATAATATTAATATATCATTAGAGATATTTATGTATGAGACTAGAATGCCCCCATTTACGTCTAACATGGAGTTTAAATACTGAGAAATTAATCAATATTAACTTGTCCTTTTGAAAGGAACTCTTGTTTACTAGGGATTTATTTTTGTATGTGTATTTTCAAATATCTATTCTCAGGCAGAGGAGGGAGTCAGATTATTTTAAATTTCAAAATATTATGTCATTTAAAATATTATTTATTATTATATTTATTATTAATAAAGAGAATACATATACAAATACAAAAAACTAGAGAGATACTTAACAGAATAAAATGCAACAGCAATTTTTTCCTTATGAATTGTCTTTATCATAACAATTTGAAAAAAGAAGTTAGATTATTTGTCCTGAAAAAAAAGTTTTAATCTGTATTCAGAAATTGCCTAAAGTATTATTTTATGTGGGAAAGTTAATAGTCATGTCTATTTTCCTAAGGTTAGAACAAGAAAAGATATACATATATGTGTGTGTGTGTGTATATATATATATATATATATATATACACTTATGGATGAATGTGTGTACGTATGTGTCTATCTAAGCATTCTGATTTTTACAATGTGTCTATCTAAGCATTCTGATTTTTACAATACAAGCATTCTGATTTTACGGCTATTGAAGGTTGGGGGGTTGTTATGAAGTGGATTAGATAATTAGATTTCCAAATGTTTGGATGGTTTAGAAGTTGACGTGACCTTCTCAAGTTTGTTGGACCATTTTATAGAGCACTACAGCATGCATGCTATCTACACAATGTTAGTGAAATCCTGGATAATGGATAATGTTATATCCATGTACAGGGGGCTTATAATCCTTTAATATAATTAGTGTTATTTTCAGCATGGGCTGACAGTGTTCTACAAGAGAACTAAAGCTCTCCCTCTCTTTCAGCATCCCTTAAGCACTGTCCTTTCCAGATAGAGATGTCTTTCCAGATTTAGCTGCTCTTTCTTCTAACAGAGCTGACAGCCCTTGCTCTGCCCATAAATGTTATTTTTAAACCTTCCCTTGCTTACTGTTACAAGTTTTGATAAGGTTTGACCACTAGGACAATTACTGGATGCTGCTGCTTGTTTGTATTCTTATCAGACTACTTCTGGTAAAAGTTTCTACTTTTCTTATTCCCTACCTGTCTACTTTGCACTCAGGAAGCTTTGTCATTGGTAGGAATAAGAAGTTAGACTAGGCTGAAAACCACTTATCTTCTCCAAAATCTAATCAAATTCAATCCGTAAAGTATTATTATTCCCATTGTTACAAGGACTGCCAGAAAACGACTAAAAATTATAAATTAGACTTCAGACTTTCCATTTGACACCATTTAGCTAATGGTACTAGACTGTTGCCTTTTACTGGGGAAAAAGGTGAGGGAAAAGCATCTGACCCCTTTCCCCTGTGATCTGGATCATTAAGTCAAGATACTGTGATTCACTCTTCTTTTTTTTTTTTAACATCTTTATTGGAGTGTAATTGCTTTACAATGGTGTGTTAATTCACTCTTCTTAAATGGTCTTATTGTTTTTGATGACTATACTCAGCTTCCTGGTTTTTCATTAAGTCCTACCCTCTTTAAAGTGGGAAACGTTGCTTTGAAGCCTCATTCTTGTACATCTCTCAAACTTTCTTCCCTTTATTTGTCATACCTATCCACTTTCACCGCAAGGTGTCTTGGCTGAAAACAGGAAAACCGGATGAAGTAGGAGTATTCAGATTAAATGCTAATGTAAATGTCTAGAGTCTGGCATGTTTTAAAGTCTGTTACTCTCACTGCCATTGTGGGGGGATTATCCTCAACAACTCCTATAAATGCTACAGGGAATTATGCATATACAGCCCATCAATGTTCATGGGTGAATAAACCTTACAGTTTGTTAAGTAATGTAAAATCTATTAGAGAAGGGTGATAGGTTAATGTATGAGTTAGGTTCTGAATTTACCTGAATCAAACTTCTTAATAGACTACTTATTTTATGCTTTGTGCCAATGAATAATTAAGTCTCAGTGTATGCACCCTTAAGCAAAGCAAATTACTTATCAGTGCTGTTTGGGAATTGACATAAAATATTCTGTCTAACCTCAGAAGTGTCTCTGTTGTCATCTTCACAACAAGTCCAAGTAGAACTGATAGAATTCTTTTTATTAATAGAACTGAGAGGTAAACCTGGAACAAAGCCAACTTTAGATGTGCAGTATTAATTTTACAACTGAAGGTAGTTTGTATAAGAAGCAACAATGAGGCCACATATTAGTGATTATTGCTGCTAATTTTGTGGTTTATGGAGCTTAGTTTTAATTTTTATATCCTACCAATGAAGCATATTAGATATTCATGTAAGTTACTTTGCATGAGACTTATTACAAGGCAGATGTAATTTCCTTGGCAATAACCTACCTGTGTCCAAAAAGAAAACTGTGATCAAGATTTCTAGCATGTAAGAAAAAAATTTGTTTTCTTTTCTCCATCAATGGCAACAGGAGATAAATTTCTATAATGCACACACAACTTAATTTCCAATGTCAGTGATATTTTGCCGCTATTATACCAGTCCTATTTAATGGCCATTTTTCCATGTCCAGTTGTAAAAGACTGTAACATGATTGAGATAACTTTCCTTTGAGGAAATGAGCTTTTGACTAAAATGTGCTGCTACCGTTTTTAATACAAGCTTTCTTAAGAGCTTTGGATATTAACAGGTGAGATTAAAACCGACTTCTTATAAAAGGAAATTGTTCCAGAGTTGATATAATTTTCTCAGACAGTGTAAGAGGTACAGAAAACAAATGTGACATTTCTCTTTATTTGATGAATGGAGCTTGGTTTAAGCATCGTTTCTGTTAGCCAAAAGGGTCCCTAAGGCAAGAGGAGTGAGATTCCTTGCTTCTCCCTGCTCCTCTTGAAACTCACCCAGGAACAAAAGAACAAGAAATTGAAACAAAAACTGTATTCTATGAACCTTGGAGACATCTGTAACCCCAGTTCACAGTACAGGAACAGAGAGAATTAATGATAAAGAAATAGTAAATGACTTACTGGGATGTAGGGAGGTCAAACCTAAATGTCTACAGAGGGAGATACTGATGCGCAGTCAGTTTACCCTATGGGATGCTGAAAAGACTCAGGAATTAGAGGTCCAGATACCAGAGAATGTAGAAGGAAGGCAGGAGCTGGAAACAAGGAGATTGCTCCAATATTGGTCTAAGAAGCATTTTGTCCCCTGTGAGCCCACCCTCACTGCCTTGTTAGGCATCTCCTCTGTACCCCCATAGCAAATGTTCATGTTGAATTATAGGAGGTCCAGAAAAACAACACAGAAAACAGAAGAAATAAAAACTTTAAACATTAATACAGGAAAATTTCTTGGAACTGGCAAATGTTCATTTTCTGATAAAAAAAGGGCTCGCAAAATGAGTTAAAATAGAAACACACCGATATTCCTCATCATGAAATTTCAGAATATACAAAAAGAAACAATGATCCTCAAAACTGCTCCCTGTGGTCAGGAGAGCAAGCACATTCCTGACCCCAGGAGGAGGACATAGGAGGGGTGTGAGGAGATAGGAGACGCGCCAGCACCACTGCCAACTTCGTCCCTAATTCAAACGATTTTGTATTTATGAGAATCTTCACCTTCTTCTTGAGCTGTTGGCATCTTTGAAGGATGGCATTTGCCCAAGGCCACTGATTCGGATACTCATTGCATAGAGGAGTTTGTCTCCATGGCCAATATTAATAAACGAGCAAAGGCCATGATTACGTAGATCCTACAATCAACTAGGGAAAAATAAAGCTAAAACATCCTAAAATGTTAGGCTGTTCCTCAGTGGTTATGCTTAATCAGGAGGGACAGGTAGGCTGAGAGATGTCTGTAACAGGGCTCACACTCAGAGCATCAGTCAACAGAGCAGTTTCCATCTCATCTCCCAACTCTGAAGTCAGGGGCTCCAGAACAGATTTCCCAATTCTCGCTGATTATTAAGCTCTCTAAACTTTTCCCAAATTTATTTTTTAAATGAGGCCTTTGGGTTCAGCCCTTTCCATTCCCTCTTCTATAGAAGGAAGTTTCTATGGGTTTCTCTTCTCTAACCCATCCAGTCAGGCACTCATGACCCCACACTATTTTTCAATTTTTACTTTATTGGAGCATAGTTGATTTACAATGTTGTATTAGTTTCTGGTGTACAGAAAAGTGTCAGTTATACACATACATCTATCCATTCTTTTTCAGATTCTTTTCCCATATAGGTCATTACAGAGTATTGAGTAGAGTTCCCTGTGCTCTACAGTAGGTCCTTGTTAGTTATCTATTTTATATATAGTAGTGTGTATATGTTAATCCCAATCATTGAAACTGCTCTTGCTAAGGTCAGAAATTGTACTCAACTTTTGAGCAGCATTTTCTTTCCTGCCATCTCTTATTTGAAATATGTTTTCCTCCTACGACGGTGAAACTATGCCCTCCTTGTGGTCCTTTTCTCTCACTGGCTGCTCCTTCTTGATCACATTTTTTTGTCTCTTCTTGATCTACCAGGCCATGGTGGGGAAGCCCTGGACTCCATCCTACATATCTTCTCTTCTCCCTGCATACTCTACTCCTCTCAATCGCATCCAGTCTCAGGGCTTTAAAGTCAAGCTCTAGACTGTGGACTCTCGAAGTTTATCCCCATCCCATCCTCTCATTTTTCCTCAGGCTTGAACTTGGACAACCTAGCAGCCATGGACATCTCCGCTGGGTGGTCTAAGACGCCTGCACAGCTAAACTGGCGTGAGGTCCAGCACTGCAGTTTCTCACCTGCGCCACTATAAAAGCTCAGCATGGTCTCCTGCTTTCTTTTGTGTACCTCTGAGTCCATTTTCCACATTACAGCCAATATCATCTTCTAAAGAATGAATCTTCCCTGCTTCAATGTTTCTGTGTCATCCCACTGCAATCAATACAGGGTCTGAATTCTTTCCCACCACCTCAATGACCTGGCCCTGATTTTCTTTCTGACTCCACCTCTATCCACCTCCCCTGACCACACGCCAGGCAACTCATCTTCTTTCTGATCCACTAAACTCACTGAAAAGACAACTCTCTTCCCTGTGCTACTCACAATACTTCAGACACCAAATATGTAGGTTTTTCATACCAAGCAATTCTGACACTAAATCCCTGGAGTTAGCACAGACCCCACAGTTTAAGGGGTCAGTCTCACAAGACCATCCCCACTTCAGACCCCAGTGGCAAATTCAGGGCTTCCCTACTTCTCACTGGCCAGCTATAAATTGGTGCTTCCCACAATCCCCTCCTCGGGTTTGATAATTTGCTAAAATGGGTCACTGAATTCAAGAAAGCACTTTACTAGCTATTATGGGTTAATTATAAAGGATACAACCCAGGCTCGGCCAACTGGAAAAGATGCGTGGGGCAAGGTATATGGAAAAGGATGTAAAGATTCTCTGCCTTTCACTTTCTCCCAGCCTGTCCATTTACATCAGTGCAAGTGTGCAACTGGTCATCAGGATAGCGTGAGGAAATTCAGGGATATTAACCATGTGTGATGTAGCTGAGATGTTCTGAATGCATAAATCTATATCATGCAGTGTGACTTAAAACTATGCACTATTTCCCGTCACTCTGTTATTCTTATTTTTGTTCATGGACCCTTCTCTATGGGTTATTTTCTTCCTGCTGCTCCACATTTTTTCTACTCTGCAGGCCCCCAAATCAAGTCCTGTTCTATTTGGGTCTTAGTGAGACACAGTTAGGCTTCTGATTAAAACAAACAAATGAACAAAAAACTACACTGTTGTTAATGCAGCAACTTCCCTTATTAGTTACTTGTTTTCCTCATTTCTGTGCCAAGACTCTCTTTTCCTCTAGTGTTTTACATCGGTTTCATTTCAGATTGTGGATCCTGTTTTGTTTTCTTTTCTCAGACTTGGCAGGTTTACCCAGCCTCTAGCTACCCCTTACTTTGCCGACACAAACATACAGATCCTCTATTACCTCACACTCTCTCAGGAATTCACACTGAATATTTGGATGTTATATCAACCCATCAACTTTCATTGCAGCATTTAAAAATATCTTATTTAACATTTAGAAAAAAATCTAGAAAAAATTACAGTATCTATAGTTTTTATAGTCTAAAGATGAGACTCTTTCTTTCTTTTGCAAATCATTTAAAACATTTTTTTTCCCTCAAAGGAAGTTTTCATAGCAATCATGGGTTTCACCATCTGGGAGTGGGAGCATAACGTCCAGGCCTTTTGTGAGCAAGTATATAAATATACCTGCTCTGAGCATATTACATAAATTTATGGCAGTAACTTATTGAGAGCTAACTCTGTCCGGTGCAATGTTAGGTGTTTTGGTGGTGGTGTTTAATTTAATCGATCAACAACTCTGTAAGGTTGAACTACTATCCTCATTTAACAAGAAGAAAGTGAAATTTGAAAGATTACATAATTTAACAAATAACGCACAGCTAGGAAATGGAGGAGATAAGATTTGAACCAAGCTCTGTCAGTCCCAAAAGTCCATTTATTTCCACTTGCCATGTCCTTTTTGTTCAGAAATAAGTTTTAAGGAAGTACAGTATTTACTCTGACTATATAATGTATATATAATGTGTTCAATGAATATTTAATAGATAAATATAGTTGTATTTACTTTCACTGATGTAAAAAGATGGTAAATATTCTGAAATTGCCAGATCATCTTTTAATTCCTCTGTTCAATAGTTTATCAGTGTTTTCTGTCATGAATGGAAGAAAATATTTGCAAATGATGTGACCGACAAAGGGTTAATCTCCAAAATATACAAACAGCGCATACAGCTCAATACCAGAAAAAACAGACAACCCAATCAAAAAATGGGAAGAAAATCTAAACAGACATTTCTCCAAAGAAGACATACAGTTGGCCAACAGGCACATGAAAAGATGCTCAACATTGCTAATTATTAGAGAATGAGGTATCACTTCACACTGGTCAGAATGGCAATCATCAAAAAGTGTAAAAATAATAAATGCTGGAGAGGGTTTGGAGAAAAAGGAACCCTCCTACACTGTTGGTGAGAATATAAACTAGTGCAGCCACTAGGGAGAACAGTATGGAGGTTCCTTAAAGAACTAAAAATAAAGCTACCATATGATCCAGCAATCCCACTTCTGGGCATATATCCGGAGAAAACCATAATTTGAAAAGATGCACCCCAATGTTCATTACAGCACTGTTTACAATAGCCAAGAGATGAGAGCAACCCAAATGTCCATAAACAGATGAATGGATAAATAAGATGTGGTACATATATACAATGGGATACTACTCGGCCATAAGAAAGAATGAAATAATGCCATTTGCAGCAACATGGATGGATCTAGAGATTATCATACTAAGTGAAGTAAGCCAAAGACAAATATATGATATTGCTTATATGTGGAATCTAAAAAAAAAATGATACAAATGAACTTATTTACAAAACAGAAACAGATCCACAGACATAGAAAACAAACTTATTGTTTCCAAAGGGGAAATGGGGGGATAAATTAGGAGTTTGTAATTAACATATATACACTCCTATAAATAAAATAGATAACCAACAAGGACCTATTGTATAGCACACGGAACTATACTCAATATTTTGTCATAACCTATAAGGGAAAAGAATCTGAAAAAAATAGATATATATGTATGTATAACTGAATCATTTTGCTGTACACCTGAAGTTAACACAGCATTGTAAATTAATTATACTTCTATAAAAATAAATTAATTTTAAAAGAAGAACTGAACAGAAAAAAAATCTTTTCTGTCACAAGGGGTTCAAACCTCTTACTCTGTCAATCTTGAATCCTGTATATGAACTTCCAGCCTGAGCCAAACTGGAATCTCCTTTGCCCCATTGTAACCCCACATATAGCACCTTTGCTACTGTTTCCTTATACTAAATACTCCTGCCCCAAGGTTTATCAAATTCCTAATTGCTGCCACACCTCAACTAGAATTTGACCTTGAAGGCTCTGCTGTTTTAATTGCCCTGGCTCTCATTGATAGCTCCTATCTCTGAAATCCTGCCATACTTTCTGTGTGTGCTGCTACCTGGAACTTAAAAAGTGGTTCATTTTGTTATTCATCTTTTGTGTATAAGAGTATCTTACCCCTTAACAACTGTGAGAGTATTATTCATCTGTTGGTATCTCTGGGACCTAAAACTTAAAAGATGCTAAATAAGAGTTAAAAGACTTGGACAGTGGTGGGCAGCCTTCGATACAGCACACTGTAGCAGGGGAGAGTAAGCCAGCAAAGCTTTCATGTTATTTCTTTTCTTTTTCTCAGCCTGAACAAATGATGACATACATTATATTTCTTTGTGTCTTCAGTATACCAGCATGCTGTCTGGAAAATAGCAAGTGGTCAATAATATTCATTGAATTTGACTCAATTAAGGACACTGTTGTGGAGAAGCTGAATTTCCAGAGCTGTCTGAATAACACAAGAGAAGACTTGATAGGCTCTTAGGAAAAGAATGATGTTCTGAGCACATTACTCCTTTCTAGCATGTTTTAACAAGGAAGGAAAAGTGGGGGAGGAGGGGAAACAAAGTAGAAGCAAGTGCCTGGGTGAAAAACCAAATAAGGTAAATTTTAAATTTAAATACAGAGAATTACAGAAACTCTCCATTTCTGCAGTAATTTAGTCACATCATTTCGGTTTTGCCTTAAGAACAATCTTGCTTGGTGCCTCAGTTTATGTTTTCATCTTAAGAAGTTTCAAATGGCGATATTGTATCCTATGAGCTAAGAGGTAAAATTCAAGATGCATCCCAAAGAAAATGCATTATTTTATTTATATAAGTAGGAATCACAATTCTTTAGATAGCATCTATCCTACAATATAAGAATGCAGGAAAAATCAAACTTGAGGTTTCTAGTTTTATACCTTTTTTTTTTTTAACTAAAGACAGCCTTATAATTGCTCAGCTAGGTTTTATGTAGTAAAAGAGAAAATCAATTATTTTCAAATTATTTCAGAAATTTTTCATAGATGTCATCATGAAATAGACACTAGTATAGGCATAATTTTATTGAGGTTGAAATTATAGTCAGAACACAATTGCTCAAATGCAATTAAGGAAGTTTTGAACAGGAATAGTAAGCAAAACAAGATTAGGCAAAGGCATTAAACATGACTTAGAAAGTTTAGAAATATGATCATGCACATAGTAAGTTATAACCAGAATCACAGAATGTTGGTATTGAGAAGGACCTCAGAGATAAAGACCCAGACCCACATGTAGGAAGGATTTGACTAGGATCAAAAGCAGCCTTGCAGGGCTGGACCCAAAAAGAAAGGAGCTCAGAACATTTTTGTTGGCGTTCAGAACCACAAATTTAAGTTTTTATAATGCTTGATAATGAATGCAAAGAGAGAATTTACTTTTTTAATAGTTTTTTTCCCCCTCTCTGTGAAATAAGCGGATTAAGACAAACTATATGTACTACAATACGGACTTCTTGAGGTCAAGGGCTACAGAGAGTCTCTTTCCGTATCTCCACCCCCTAAATATAAGGTCCAAGGCATATCGACAGTAGTTGGATCCAGTAATCATTGACTGCTTACAATGTTAATTACCTTAATTACCGGGTACATATATCAATAAACTGTTGCTGTTATGGGTTACATTGGGTCCCCCCAAAAGATATGAAGTCCTCACCCCCAGACCTCAGAATGTGACTTTATTTGGCAATAGAGTAGTTGCAGCTGTAATTAAGATGAGGTGATAGTGCAGTAAGGTGGGCCCTTAATTTAACCTGACTCGTATCCTTATAAGAAGACAGACACAGAAGGAAGATGGCCATGTGAAGACACAGATGCACAGGGAGAACACCATGCAAAAACGGAGGCAAAGATAGGACTGGTGCATATGCAAGCCAAGGAACACCTCCGACCACTGAGGCTGGAAGAGGCAAGGAAGGATGGTCCTTTAGAGGCTTCGGAGGAAGCATGACCCTACCAATCCCTTCATGTCAGATTTCTAGCCCCAGAACTATGAAAGAAAGCATCTCTGTTGTTTTAAGCCACCTAGTTTGTGGCACTTCATTGCAGCAGTCCTAGGAAACTAATACACGACCTTAATCCTCACTACAGCCCATGTGGTTTAGGGTCCTCTTATTTTATCATATAACTGATAAGGAAACTGAGTCCCCCAAGGCAAAGCAGCATGCTTAGGGTCACAGTGGCTGAGAAAGGAAGCAAACACAGGCAGTCTGGCTACAGAACCCATGGCCATAGGATATTACACAATGTTTGCTGGTTAAGTGAAATTAGTGCCTGGATGTGTAGTATTGCTCTATAGTGCATTGGAACGTGCAAAATAATTTCTTCTCAACATATTGTACTAAATCATATTTTAAATAAAACAACAAAACCACTTGCAGTGCGTATTATGACCACCATCCCGCTCCACCTCTTTCCACCAATTACTGACTAATCAGATGACCCAGCTCTCACTCAGTTATCACAGGGTACTTTACATCTAATCTTTTTTTAAACCTTTATGTGTAGAAACCAAGAAAACTGCAATTTCAGAGCTTTGAGCATCTGTGCAGCTTTTTAAAAAAAGGCTATTTCTTTGGTCCTTAGAAAAACCAGCGCAAGAATCTAGCAAGTAAAAAAAAGACACCCAAGACAACTTATTGCAATTGAGTGGCGAAGCTTTCTTTTGAAAAATAATAAATATGTGTGTGAGCTTTAGCAGAGCTCTGTATCTTCCATTGACATGTCTGTTCATGAGCATCCCAACTGGGGAAATTGGCCAACCACTTTGCTAGGGATCCCTACCTCCCACCCCACATGCCACCTAAGAAATTTGCTAGTATTTTTGAAATTATAGGACATTTTCTGTCTAATCACTCCCTCTAGACCCAGGAAAATGGTGTGCATTGCAGGAGGACCTGTTTCTGAGTTGTGGTCCTCAGGCTAGAGTAGAAGGGAAGAAAGCAGCAATAAAACAATTCCTCCTGGTAGTGGCTCCTCCCTGTCATTACCCAGTTAAGTGGGGAGGTGCTCTGATGAGCTGGCCTACTGTTACAGGGGCCGCTCCCGGAGCGTGGCCAGAACACCTCCTGGTGTCCTTTTAGAACATCAAATGACCAGCTATTGCTGTAGCACTTAGCCCCTATTGCTCATATATAAACATTTTAAAATCTAACTACTGTTGAGGCCATAGGAGTCTTTAAGCCTTCAAATGAATAATTCTTCCCAGTTCAGAGGCCTCTTAGGGAAAGGTTGAAAGAGAAAGTCAAGCTCCACTTTGCAAAGGTCAAGCCCTTTAAGGCTTTGTCAGGTGCAGACAGACCCAGTGCTCCTCTTTCAGAATGCCTCGCAGGTGTGACACCCTCGGGGAGGAGTGAAGTCACAAGGCTTGTGCATTTCACACAAGTGCAAGCTTGCTTGCTTCTTCCTGGGAGCACAGAGACTGCTGACATTGGTTTATGTGTAAATACAGACAGTGAGGTCAGCAGATGGAGCTTATTAATTAGAGAACCCTATAAACTGAAACAGAGACCAAAACCATTCTACAGAAATTATGCCAATGCTATTCTTCCATATGGAGTGGCTGCATCATTCTGGAATTTGGCTGGCTCACTGGGGACCTTTGGCAACTCTACTGACTTCACAGGGACCTATTTTTCTCAATATATAACATGAGGAAGTGGTACTTTTAGATTCCTGACCTCTCTGAGTTTGTGAAACTGTGGCACAAAATCGAAGGCCACACAGCAAAGAGGAAGGAACTGGTCATTGGAGCCAACAGACCTGTCATGAAATTGCAGCTTAATGGCTAATTCAGTGACATTGGACTAGTTATTGAAACTCTAATCTCTAGTTTCCTCATTCGTAAAATAAAGATATTTATACTGACTGCAGATTTGTTAGAAAATTAACAGAAATAACAAACATAAAACAATCAACTTATACCTGTTGATAAATGATAACTTTTTTTTTTTTTTTTTTTGCGGTACGCGGGCCTCTCACTGTTGTGGCCTCTCGCGTTGCGGAGCACAGGCTCCGGACGCGCAGGCTCAGCGGCCATGGCTCATGGGCCCAGCCGCTCCGCGGCATGTGGGATCTTCCCGGACCGGGGCACGAACCCATGTCCCCCACATCGGCAGGCGGACTCTCAACCGCTGCGCCACCAGGGAAGTCCGATAAATGATAACTTTGATCACATTCTCTTTCACTGTCGAATCACTCCCTCTAGACCCAGAGAGATGATACCCACTGAAGAAGAACCAGTTTCTGAGTTGTAATCCTCAGGTTATGGCAGAAAATTTTCGATTTTTTTTACAGTGCAGTTTTGACTACCTTCTAACATAATGCCTGGCTGACTCCTGGTTTCCATAAACAGGGGTCTGTTGAAAGAATGCACGAGTGAGAGAATGAATGAATGAATGCTAGATCCATACAGTGCCCTTCAAACACCTGGATCTGTCTGTAGCTGATCATTCATGCAAACCTTCCCAGCAGCTGTCATGCTCTGGCAAGATTAGTGGGACCTAATTATTCATTAAAACACCTTTTAAAAATTAAGTTATCCTTTCAACAAGGAATATTTTACACTCAAGATATTCTACTAACACACTCTATCTAATGTATTCCTCGTAAGAAGCCTATAAAAATAGAAATTATTATCCTATTATAAAGTTGAGCAAAGGGAGGCTTAGAGTAATTAAGAAATTTGTTTCTAAGGTCATCCAGGTAAGAACTAGCAAAACCAGGATTTAAACCTAGGTGTCTGACTCCAAAGCTACTGATATTGATCAATGGATTATACTGCCAAAAATTTAATCTCAGAGTGTTCACATACTGGTAGGAGAATGAAGACCTCTACGCGCATATATAAGAGGGAAAACACCTAAGGGCTATGAGAGTACAGAGGAGAGATGGCTCCAACCAGGTACCAGGTAGGTCAAGAGATAGTCTTTCCACGTTTGCTCTTTGGGCTTGCCTTCGAGGGATAGGCAAGTTTTTTATGTGGAAAAAATGGAAGGGGAGAGGATTTTAGGCAAACAAAATATAAGAAATTGCATAAAGAATTATGTATGTTCATGTAATATCTGGTAATTGGTTTTGGTCAGAGCACAGAGGATGATATGAGGGTAGCCGTGGAGAAGGCCTGAAAGGGAAATCATGGAGTCTTAAAATCCAGATCAAGGAGTTTTGATTTCATTTGAAATGGAGAGAAGTGTCATTTTTGATACTGGCCCTGTGAATGATACACTCATAGCTGATTTAAGAGGACCAATTGGCTGGGATGTGAAGGATAGAAGGGAGGACAGGAGACATGGGTGGTAAATGAAGAAGTTGCACCTATTCTGATGAAGGAAAAGAAAAACATTTGTTAAACACCTGTTAGGGAAAGGAATCATGCTAGACATTTTTCTCAAATCACATTTCTAGTCCTAATAACAATCTAATGAGGACATATTGACTCCGTTTTACAGATGAGATGGCTGAGGCTTGGGGATAAAATGGCCAAATGGTCAAGAACAAAGACAGTGGTGGGCTCTCAGGCTCTCTGAGTCCGAAGACCCCTGGGTTAAGGAAGACTCTTGGCTTCCAGCGACCTGATGGCAGGTTCCATCCTTAGGAAGGACTGGGCTGCAGTGGAGCATTAGGGACCTCTGGAACCCATGGCTTGAAGACTGAAAGGTTTTTTGTGCTTCTTTCTACATACTGGAGTCATTTCTTCTCATTAAAGATGTACTTTCTCAGAAACCTGGTGATCTTAACTACCAGCAACACCCACATTTAGCATCTTACTTTGTTAGCCTCTAGAGAAATACTTAGTTGATAATATCTCTCCAAAAATCTTGTGGATAAAGAATAATAACAACCTAGCTTAGGGTAAGTATTCATCTCTAGATCAATGAACTCTAGGCAGGGGAGCATGATCTGGTAGGAGCAGAACACCTTGGTCAGGCTCATGTCTGCGGCTGGAGGACATGGTCACACCTAATTAATATGGAATCTCAATAAATATGTGGATGGAAAGAAGGCCAGTTTCTATCAAAAAAAATAAAAAAGAGTGCATGAGGCACATCATCCTATTGGTAGCCACTACATGCAGTGTCTTTCCATTAAAAAAATACTTTGGGACTGGACTTTCATGACCTGAATCATAGGAGCACCAGTTGAACTGGAATGAAGAAGGCAGATGAAGTGGTCAGTAACAGTCTGAATCACAGACCATACCATAAACATCTCTTAAGGGTCTGTCTTCATAAGAAGGCTTGCCCAAGTCAGCATTACTGACATGAAAAGGGGCTTCCCCGCTGTTTTGGAATCCTTGCTTTTATCTTATGTTATGACGTTATTTTATATAAGCAACAGATGTATAATAAAACCAGTGATGATGACTGACTATTCATATGTCACCATCCCATAAGAAAATGATGGCAAACATTGCATCCTTTCTTTCAGAGATGGAGATTTTTCCAAATGCTCTGACAAAAACAACATGCATTTCCCTTTTGTTAAGTATATGTTTTTCTTTGAGGATAAATTTATAAGGGATGATAGAATCAAAATACCAAAACCTATTTATCTTGATAAAATGTGTTACCTAGGCAACTTAGGAATATGTTCAAGATCCATTTTGTAAAGAAGTTAAAGCATTTATTTTTCAGACTACTTAAAGATCTTTCTATCCTATTTAGTGAATTCTTTAATAATTATCTAATATGTTTACCTAGTTTTACCGTGCATGGTGTATTTTCATATTTCATCCTTTCTGAGATTTCACAGCAACTTTGTGAGGTAGCTAAGGAGAGCATATTTGAGGTGGCCAAAGACCCAGCCTTGATGTCTAGATAGCCAAAACATTGCTGGAATTACACTACAGAGCCACTCCATGATTATTACTTCTGGGTACAGGCATCACCTCTCAGGCTGTGACACTGGGCAGGAGACAACTCTCCTGGAGCCATGATCAATGTTGCCTTGGGGAGCTGAGTGTCTTCAGCACCTTCCTGACCTAAACAGATTCTGTACCTGCATGGACTAAATGTTCACTTCTCCCCCCCCCCCACCCCCAGTTAACAAGCTGCAATCTTAATCCCTAAGGTGATGGTATTAGGAAATGGAGACTTTGAGAGGTGATTAGGTCACAAGGGTGGAGCTCTTGTGAATTGGATTAGTTCCCTTGTAAAAGCGACCCCAGAGAGCTCCCTCTCCCCTTCCACCATGTGTGAACACAGGGAGAGGACAGCATCTATGAACCAGGAAGCCAGCCTTCACTAGACACTGAATCAGCAGTGCTGTGATCTTGGATTTCCCAGCCTCCATAACTGTAAGAAATAAATTTCTGTTGTTTATAAGCCACTGAGTCTATGGTGTTCTGTTACAGCAGCCCAAACTGACTAAGACAGTGCCTCACCTGCTTCTGCAAATCAAGGCTTTCTGTATCAGTGTCCTATGAGTATGACTGAGTGGTAGAAGCAAGTACCTGCTACTAAGGTGATCAACCATCCTGGTTTTCCCAGGGCTGTACTGATGTTAGGACTGAAAGTCCCACATCCCAGGAAGCCTCTCAATATCTGGCAAACTAGGCTGGTTGGTCACCTTACTTTACTGTGGCTGCACAGGAGGCTAAGAAAGCAAGTGTCACTACCCCTAAGGTAGATAATTTCTTAAAACACAGCAGAGGTACTCAACCATAACATACTACCAAGAAACAACGACAAATGCCATTATACAGCAATGATGAATAATCGGCTTCTCACTAAATTACTAGCAGGAGCTTAAAGCATTGGAAAAAAATCATTACATATTTAGTAAACATCTTTATTTTCACTTTTGGTCAATGCAGATACCATCCACCTGATCTCATTGGTTTGTCATGATACTCAAGCCAGGATGATCACAGGGTATCTGCGTTCTCCAGACTGGACTGGATATCCAGTTGGATTCGGCTGCATCTGGGTCTCTCACTTTGCCTCCAACGAAGAGGAAACCCGAAACTTCTTAACAGGGAAACTGAATGAGTTCATTCTATGGGGAGGAACAGAGTCATGGACAGAGAGAAAGCAAGAGACAGTGACAACAAGAGAGAGAGACACACACAGCAAGAGAGGGAGGGAAAACTGGCAGCATCCTGTGAATCCCCGAGAGGACCCCGCCTCCCAGTATCATTATGCTGAGAGCTCTGATGAAGCTCTTTTTGCTTAAGCAAGTGTGGGTTGCCTTTCCTGCCTTACTTGAATCCTTACTTGAAGGATTTTTATTCTTCCAAGGTTTCATGCTTGTATCTGGGAAGGCTGCTTGCAGATGCTAAGGCTGGTTGCAGACCCATGCTGCCCGAGTGTGTAACTCAGGGAAAATGATTAGAAATACTATAGTTTTGGGTGTCTGCACGGCAGGCTCACTGCACACAAAGTTATCACTTGCTTTAAAACATGCATGTGTATTGGTTTATTACTTCTAGATTTAATTTATCCCCAATTAAGTTGCCTTTTCACCAGCCTGTTATGTATTCCATTTTAAAAACACCTGTATTTGCTTGTTTCTCTATATCTCTTATAAAAGTATCAAGTCCTATACATAATTCTTAGGATCATTTATACCAGTACATCTTCCATTAATATTTGCTGAACAGGGATAATGTCTATAATTAAGGTTTTTTCTTACTTTGAGTCCAAAACGCCAATAATTTAACATCTCTCTTTCGCTGTCTAAGTCCTCAAGCCTCTATCTTTGGGGGCCTCTCTTTTTTGGACTTGCTTTTAAAATAAAAGAATATGCTTTTCCTGGGCTGATATAAATGCTTAGTTTTTAAGCACTGGAAAGAAAAAAAACCCAAGAAAACATAGTAAAGTTCGTAACAAAAACCTGCAACATTTATACTGCTTAATTATTTAAAAAATCCTTACAACAAGATTTCCATGTACAGTCTGCAGGGTACACAATGCACCAGTGTATAGTCAAGCATAGATTCTGTGAGGAGTAAACAAGACCAATCAGGGTTCTAGTCCAGGGAAAGAAGCTTACCATCACTGTTAAAGGGCACACCCCAGACCCCCAGATGAGCAAGTGTGAGCCGTGGTACACGTAACTGCTCCAGGTCAGTGAGCCCAGAGTTTTGGTGCATCTCCTTCCTGACCTAGGTCTCAAGCCCCCTAACGTTGGCTAGTCTTGATTCGAGCCACTGATTATCAGACAAAAGGGGAGTAGGAAAGTGATAAGGAACTCAAGACCTGGTTGCCTACCCTGGATCTCAAAAAAGCCCCCTTTTCAGCTTGTGCTCCGTTCCTAGGATTTGAAGATAAAGTCTGAGGTAAATATACAGCCGTCGTGATCGCAAAGCACTTAGAGTATATTAAACCTCCAGTGTCAGTAGCACATTTTTTTCCTTCTTAGGAATTTGAATATGATAAATATGAATTTGATAAATACTGTGTGTATATTATATCAGTGCTCTATCAACAATTCTTTTTATATAATGTTAAGTAGACTTTATTTTTAGAGCAGTTTTAGGTTTACAGCAAAAATGAAGGGAAAGTACAGAGATTTCCCTGATACCCCCTGCCCCCAAACATGTACAGCCTGCCCCATTATCAACATCCTACACCAGAGTGGGATATTTGTCACATTTCATGAACCTGCACTGATGCGTCATTATCACCCACAGTCTATAGTTTATATTAGAGTTCAAACCTGGTGTTGTACATTCTATGAGTTTGAACAAATGGACCCACCGTTATAGTCTCAAACAGAGCAGTTTCACTGCCCTAAAAATTCTGTGTTCCATCTTGTCATCCTTCCCTCCCCACCAGTGCCTCACAACCACTGACCTTTTTACTGTCTCCATGGTTTTGCCTTTTCCAGAATGTAATATAGTTGGTATCATACAGCATGCAGTCTTTTCAAATTGGCTTCTTTCACTTGGCGATATGCATTTAAGTTTCCTTCATGGCTTGATAGGTTATTTCTTTATAGCACTGAATAATATTCCATTGTCTAGAGGTAGCATAGTTTATTTACTCATTCACCTACTAACAGACATCTCGGTTGCTGTGAAGTTTGGGCATTTACAAATAAAGCTGCTGTAAACATTCATGCGCAAGTCTTTTGTGTGGACGTAAGTTTCAACTCCTTTGGGTAAATACCAAAGGCATGATTGCTGGATTGTATGGTAAGAGTATGTTTAGTTTTGTAAGAAACCATCAGACTGTTTTCTAAAGTGGCTGTACATTTTTGCATTTCTACCAGCAATGAATGATTTATATTTTTTTATATCTTTAATTTGTTTGTCCCATTGGGCCTTCCTTAAGTCTAAAAACTTGACGATGTCTCATCCTGCTCACATCCAATATCAAGTGAAAATCAAACCCTTCTGCATGTCATTTCTTCCTATCACTGCCAAACTGCTTTAAAGAAATTTCTGTATATGCTTTCTCCCTTCCTGCTTATTACCTTAAATACCATACCTTTATCTGGGAATTTCTTTCTCTCGAAGAAGAAGAAAATAACATAAAGGAATGATATTGAAGCTTCCAATTATAATGGATTATTAGTTCTCACTCTGTTAAATTTCCCTTCTACCTTGGACATTATTGAGCTCCTGTTCAAGGAAACTCTCTTTTGCCTTGAGGACACTCTATTTTCCTGATTCTCCTTTAACTTTACCTTCTCCCTTTTAACAGCCTGTAAAATATAATTCCCTGTAATATTTTTTCTTTACATTGTCAACATTGTTTGTATTGGTTATCATATGTTTCAACTATTGCAACTCTGTGAACCACCCCAAACATATCTACCTCCAGGCCTAGCCATCCACCAAATTCCAGTTTCACTTCTCTGATTAAACACTCAAATGGACCCCCAGATGTAAGACTTAGTGCCCTCAAATGAATTAACACTTTTTTCTCCTAAATCGCTCCTACTCTGTGTCTTTTATTTCCACTGAGGCTACCATCACCACCACTTTGCCATATCCCAGCCCTCCAGACACCTGGGCATGCAACTTCAACATTAAAAA
The DNA here is from genome assembly GCF_005190385.1 of Monodon monoceros. Lineage (NCBI taxonomy): Eukaryota > Metazoa > Chordata > Mammalia > Artiodactyla > Monodontidae > Monodon > Monodon monoceros. Next base: position 11,627,248 of record NW_021703765.1, on the reverse strand, counting down.
ATTTTTTTCCTTTGATCCCACACATTGAATCAATTACCAAGTGAAGTCAGGTATGCTGCCATACACTCTCTTTTTTACTCTCCTCCCTTTTAAATGCTTCTAGTTCTTTCTTTCTCACCTGGACTTCTGCAGGCACCCTCCCATTCAGTGATTCCCAAGTGGCAGAATGTGGGGTGAGAGACCAAGCACGTCCTGTTAGGAAGTGCTGTCAAGATATTGGCTGGGAAAGGAATGCATTTGTAGTGGGCAAATAAGATGCTTTATGAGGCTTGACCATGAAAATGACTCATGTGGTGTTCTCCTACATCTAGATCTAATGCATACACCCCAGGGGGAAGACAAAATGATCCACACGGAGGAAGAAAATTTCAGATTTTCTATTTATACTTATTGTTTTCAAAAACAAGACAGGAAAAAATATAAGCGTTACTAGTATCTAATGTATGTCTCTCCACTGGCCCTCTGCCTTCCCATATGGGGTAGGCTCACCTGATGCCTGGCAAAGTGAACAGTGGTGCCCTCACTTTTTCCTTTTCAGCAACGCAGTGCTTTATATTTCAATTTAGGTATACCCTGATAATGGATTCACAGAATATTTTATCTCGCTTTAACTAAACAAGCCCTCACAAAATGAAATGCTTAAAAATGCCACTAAGTATCGGAAGATAATATGAGTAATTAAGCAAACAAAAAACATGGCAGAACTGATACTTCTATTCCTAGTATACGCTCTTTGTCACTCACATTGTAACACCACATAATGATAATCTAACCAGATAGAACAAGAAATAGGTCTCAGATCATCTAAATTAACAAGAGGACTATTTGAAATTTGGCTATATTTCCACTTTCGTTGAGGACAAAACTTGCCTTAAGTGTATATTGTGCCTTGAGATACTAGCTAAAGATAGCATGTTGCTGTCATGATTAGTAAGATACAAAAAAACCAAGCCTAAATAACACGATTAGATATATAAATATATACATGTGTGCATGTGTGTGTATGTGTATAGTGAGAGTGAAAGGATTTATTGTACTATCAAAATGTAAATACATATCTGATATATTGTTCATTTCATCTTTTAGATTACTATTTTTGAATAAGTAGTACAGCATAAATGAAATAAAGATATTAAACTTTACACTTTTTATTGAAAGTATACATGAAGCAAGATGTCTGGGGACAAATGTACTTCATAGACTGAGACATGAAAACTTGCCCCAAGTAAGCAAATTCATCACTTAGACTAGTACCCATGATTAAAATTTATATTGTGTTACATTTAGAAGGAAATAATATTTTCTTAAATAATATCTTATGTTTGTTTTGTGGTCGAAACAAATAATTCATTTTAAAAGTTTTAATGTAATAAAAGAAAAATAGGAAAATATTATCCTTCTCAAACTGGGGCATGAAATAAACAATCATGTGAGAAACATTTAATGAACAGTATTCTTTTTATTTTTTGGCTGCACCACACGGCTTGTGGGGCTTGTGGGATCTTGTTCCCAGACCAGGGATCGAACCCGGGCCCCCTGCAGTGAAAGCGCAGAGTCCTAATCACTGGACCACCAGGGAATTCCCAGTGAACAGTATTCTTAATGGATCCTGTTAAGAATACATTAACACTTCCACTATTCACTGTTATGTATATTTGTGTGTGCTTTTATTTTATAAAATTTCAAGCATCTATAAGTCACTAAGCATTTTAGCATTACAGAAAGTAGAATACAAAAAATCAATGAAGTAAAAATCCTGGAATTCTAAATATGACTTAAAAATATCAGTTCGAACTGATAATACATTTTCTCTTCAAAAATGTTTATATTTCCTAGCTTTGCTCTCTGAAAGGACCTAGAAACAATGACATGTCGAGGAGCAATGAGTATGCCTATTGTCTAGATTGTAGTTATTAATATTATTAAACCACTACTTGTTAATAAAAAATATCTAAAAATTAATTTAGCTTAGCCTTCAGATTTTTCCACTACATAAGTCCCACATTTGTCTATGACTTTATTTTCTACCCATTTTTTGCATTAGGCAAATTTTGTCTGTTTCTCACAAATGTCCACTTCCATTGCTCAATCTCCTCCACCCACTTGGGATGTCCATTCCTTCATCTCTACCTGCTCCGAGCTTACTGCCTTCAAAGTTATCACCTCTTCCGCAAAACTATCTCCAAATCTCCCAGATGATAATAATGTTTTTCTCTTCAGAACTCTGTCCCCTTTAGGAATTCATTGTGAGGGTTTTTTTGCTTTTTGTTTTTTGGTACTACATTTTTATCTGTATTTCATCTAATTTTATATTTCTTACTGCCTAACCTTCTCAATGTTAGGACCTTTTATTCACCTTGGCATTCCCTAAATTACAGACCACAATGACTTTCATGTAGCAGAACTGGGTAATAATTTTTGAAGATCCTAAAAATATGTTACAAAAAAATCCCTATCTATTACTTTAACAGCCTTATCTTTCAACCCAGAAGACACCTGTGAACCGAGATCAATCGTGTTAATATCATGTAGATGAGATTTTAGAACACCGAGATGAACATGACTTTGCTGTTTGCTTCAGGAGACATTTGTCTGGGAAACAGAAGACCACAAACCAGAAAATATCTTCAGTGTTTCCTTCAGGAAATTCCTACAGATCAATTTATGAGACAATACTCTTCACCTGGGCAAAAAAATCACTTATCAAATGGTTTCCTTATGAATACTTGTTTTCTTGGTCTTGTGTCCATCAATTTTAAATAGTATATCAGAAATTCAGTCCTCTCCCAATCACTTCCCTGCTTTGAAATACCTACTTTAAAATGACCTGAGGCCAGAACCGGAAGTCCAGTAACTATCCCACTTCTGAATTCTCTCTTCTGAGACCCTCCTAAGATGGCCATTGGTATTCTTGCTTACTTCTCATTTAGGGCCATCTGGTGATATTTAGGGAGTTTGATATACTCTATAAATGTTTCAGTCAATCTACATTATAGATTACTGCAAAATCAAATAACAATATATACAAAATTTCTCAAAATCCAGGATGATGTCATTTTTAAGTTGACATTTGTAGCACTGATTTAGGTGCTTGAAAAATAGTTAACAAAATTTTTTCTTGAAAACTATGTTCAGTATGATAACATCTTGTATAGGACTGCCATTTGCAAAAGAATCTTTCACATAAAATTCAGGCTTTTTGTACTGATGGATAATCGCAATCTTTTTCCTCCCTTGCCTCACTTATTGAAGAACGGTTCATTTGACGGTTGTTTCTAGTTCACAGAGTCACTGTTAATTTAGAATGTTTTTTGTCCGTTTCTAGTCTCTTTGCACTGGAAATCTAGTTAAAGCAATTCTGTAATTTTAAACTTCTTTATGAAATATGGAATAATGATCATTGTATTCAAATGATGAAAGAACGTGGTTTATATTAGCTTATGATTCCTGGTTTTCTGAACTATGAAGGGGTTTTTGTGAATTTGTAAAGCACTCTACGAATGTAGTTTTTCTAATTCCAGAATGGAGCACAGTCACTGACACTTAGGAAGAATGCTGTAAGGTCTATTGAATGAATGACAGCTTTTAGTCTACAATTAGAGGGCTTTAAAAATGCCTCTGAATAATTTAACACCAGCTTATATTCCCACTGTAGTAAAATCGCTATTACCAAATCCTTCCTCAAGAACAGGTGTCACTAAAAGCCAAGGAAAGACAGCAGCTCCAGCTGTGGGATGTGTGACACTATTTGTGGAGCCAAAGAGTGAAAAGGGGAGGCTGGGCTGGCATGACTCCCATAGACTGTGGTGTGCCTTCTAGTCTACGTCAGTGGAGCCCCAGGGTTGTCCAGTGACTGATGTCATGGAAGGCAACTCTTTTGCGTTTCAGGACTGGGCTGGTGCCTGCCCTGTCAGCGTGGAGTGAGTAGCCAAGCTTGGGCTTGCTCAGGGATTTGCAGGGCTCTGGGGTAACTCAGGGTGAGCGAGCCTGCTCACTGCGTTCCTGCCACCTACCCCGCAAGTTCCTGGAGTGTGCGGAGCCCTGAGCCGCTGGTGCTCTGGGATCCGCACGCTGAATGGGGCCCAGAGCCAGCAAGAGCCCATCCACACAGATCCTATTTAGGGATGCACAAGCAATCAAGAGACAACAGTTAGTCCACGAGGAAATCACTAATCAGAGCAGATTAACTGGGAAAGAAAGAAAGATCTGCTTTTCATGTTAATGACTTCAATTTTGAAAAAGAAAAGAAATACAAAATGTTGTTTATTGTAAGATTATTTTTCTAAATGGATCATTTTTCTGGGTATCTCTTGCCCTTGTTTCTTAAGCTCTTTGTAAAGAGATAATTACATATGACATTTTGCCACGTGTGAATGGGCGAGGAGATTGCACTCACACACACACACACACACACACACACACGTTCAACACCATCCTGCAGCACAATCATGTCTTGTCTTGTCTTAAGGAAGGACATTACATCATAGAGATGATGGGGGGAAGGGGAAATAACTTCAATTCTGTGGATCAGAAGAATAAACGGATAATGAAAAAATATATTTCTTTGGTGTGAAGAGGAAAATACAGGCTGCCAAAAGTATGTCTTAAAATTAGGAGATTAATCCATGGAAAGGTATAGAAGGTACGGATGGTGGTAATTCTCAGCAGAGGAGTTGGTCCCCTTGGGCGCTCCAGAAAAAAGTCTTCGAGCTCCTTGCTGCTTGCTGTGGAAGCAGGAGGGGAGTCTCTACCGGCAAAAATATTCATCTCCTTTAACACTAGTGCATGAGTAGTGTTGTATCTGGGGGACAGACCCATATGATACAGGTGACAAGCAATAGGAGGGCATAGTTAACCCTCACCAACAGGGGTGAACAATGAAGAACGCTATGAAACCATTTATAAAACCGTTTGAGAGATACGCTTTATTTTCCTCTAGAACACTTCCTCCTACTGTCCATCTCCAGTGAATGTAATTACAACCGTCTTTGGATTATAATGAATTTGGAGAGACCGTCAGTGGAATATGGTAATCTACAAACATTTCTATGTTCTGGAGTGCACAGAATTTTATGTGAGTGAAGTTTAAAGCAGTGAGCATTAATTATCCAAACATTCTAAGCTGTATCTCATAGCTTAAATGGAATTTTAAAGTCAAATTAATTTACTGGTCCTTTTTGTTTTCTTCACTCTAGCACATAGGTGAGAAGAAGAAAAGTGTGCAGCTCCTGAGAGAAGTCGTGCTCCGAAGAAGTGGGTTGATTATGGAGGTGGGGGAGGTGAGAGGGGGTGGGAAGCATAAGAAATACAAGCGTTTCATCCTGATCCTTTGGGACACTGGCTTTGTCATGTCCCATGGCAAGAACCAGAATGTCTGTGCTTTGGACTTTGTAGGTCCTCCTAACAAAAATTAACACTTGTAGAATCTATCATGTATTGGACAAAGTTCTTATAATAACTCCCCTGATCCCATGGGGGTAGGTGGGCTATTATACCTCTTTTACAGATGAGGAAACTGACGCTTAGAGGGTTAAATGTCTCGTCCAACATCACGCAGCTATGAAGTATGGGAATCAGGATTTGGATACTGGAGTCTGGCTCCAAGGTATGCACTCTTAACCACCACTGTGGGCTACAATTGTGGCAATCAGGACCACGTGGCTCAGGACCGTAGGTTCCTGATCTGAGTTCTAGTTGGGTGAACCCTAGCCTTTAAGAGCACCTGGGGCTTAAATGATGCCAATTGCTGGTCTCAAGTTAGTACACAGAATTTTCATAAGACTTGAATGAACTACTCTACAGACACACAGTGTCTGTGTGTTACTGCCTGTGTCCTGTACTCAAATGCAGACCCTCAAAGGTTGGCCTCCATTCCCTCATCTATGGCCCCCAGCACCCAGCAGGACGCCCAGCCTAGTGTGGGTTCTACGCAAATACTGAAGGAAGGAAGGGCATCGGTACCTACTGTTAACTGTTTAACCTCCCCAGTGAAGGGCTTTGTGTTCCAAATGTCTAGAGAAGAGGCTAATTTTGGAACTACACTTTAAACAGACTGTTTTGAAGTTCTTATTGAAAAGGGTCTCAGTTTCTAGCTCATTTTCGGCAGAGGATACAAAGAGGAAGGCATGGAGACAGAAAGCCCTGGTCCCCACTTGACTGACATCCCTGCTAAAAATGCTAATAAGCCAGCACAGTAACTTCAGTCCTTGGTACATTTCCTGAATTGGTTTGAAAGGAGTGGACTGACCCTTGTAAATGAGTTTAACTTGCTTTCTCACAGGGATAGAAACTGTCAGTTTTCTGTCATCTAAGCTGCTCTGCGGAGCTCTTCATGTTCTGTTGTGTCAGGAGACACATTTTTTTTTTTTAAATTTCTGGTCTCATACAACCTCAGAAAGGACCTTTTCCTTTCCTTAGAAACATGCCACTGTGACAGACGCCGAACCAAGCTCCTTCTTCTCCTTTTTACCTTTAGCTCGTTGCCAAGGTCCTTGTCATCTCCTTGCTTCTTTTTAAACGTCTTTAATTTCTTCGAGAAACGGGAAGGCCAAGCCTGCTTCCACATCAGCATTTGCCATTGCTCGGAGTGTCACTCAAGAGTTAGCTGGGTTAGGGGACAATAACATTCAAATCTATTGAAAACCTGCATTAGGAAACCTCTGCGAAGGTGAAACGTCATGTGAAGTAGATTACAGCTCTAGGGTCAGGGGCTGACACCAGCGGGGAGAGCTCTGACCCTCTGAGCTCCTTCTTTCTTCTGTCCCAGCCTGTAGCAGTGTGATGGGCAGTTTTCTCTCCCTGAGGCTCAGGCCTGACCCTGTGGAAGGTGCCAGAAGCCCAGGCCTGGAGACATTACAGTAAGTCCCTTACATAGGAACCTTCAAGATGGGAACTTTCAAAGATGCAAACGTGTGTTTGCATGTCCGATTACATAAGTTAGTTCACATGTCTGATGTATATTGTCACATGTGTGCATCTTCTGCAAGTGGTTGTGCTTTTGTGTACTTCGTTGTACAGTACTGTATAGAGTACAGTATCTTTATTTCAAGCCCAGGGTGTCCAGAAGCAAGTGTAAAAGCAGTGGTGATGTAGCTGGTACTACTGTACTTTTCAAGGTACTGTACTGTAAGATGAAAAATGTTTTATTTTTTGTGTGTTTGTTTTTTATGTACATTTGTGTGAAAGTATTATAAACCTATTGCAGTACAGCATCATATAGCCAATTGTGTTAGTTGGATACATAGGCTAACTTTTTGGACTTACGAACAAATTAGACCTACGAATGTGCTCTAGGAACGGAACTCGTTCATATGTAAGGGACTTGCTGTACACTTGTGATGCCCAGAACCAGAGGTTGAAGCTCACGACTTTTTTTTCTGTCCAGTTCTCAGTTTTGCAAAGATACCATGAAGGCACGACATTTACAAGGCTGCCAAGAGCAAAGGCTATCTCCTCCTCAGTCTCTCTTTCTCTGCTTTCTCCCCCTGCTTTAAAAGAAATATTATCTGATTACTAACAAAGAGTTCCTCTCTTTAATGCACCCTCCAAATTGCACATGTAAAGAGATCCTACAATTTCAGGCAAGAAAAAGAGAATTGATGTTTTCAGGCATAAGGGCCAAAAATTACAGTAATTTTCTCTTCCTTGGATCTCTGATTGCCAGTATCTTCAGACGCCTTCAAATGTCATTTTACAGCTTCAGATATAGCTTCACCGATGCTTTTTAACATTCCAGTAAGTATTGACAACGTGTCTTTGAATGGATGACAGTGTTACAGTTTTATTCAAATGGGAAAAAACAGGAGCCATTTTACACTGGTTTTATAGAAAGATGAATATTCCAGGCAAACAGCCATGCTTATGGTGCAATGTGTTCTGGAGAGAGGCTGGTATCCACTGTGGGTCAAGAGCAAAGAGCGCTGTTCCCTTGCAAGGACGCCTGTATAAAGGTACAGAAGCAATTATACAGTGCATGTATTTATCCTCTTTAAAAATTTAGTGGCAAATAAGAGAAGACACCACTGTTAAGGAAAGTTGTAGGAAAAAGCAAAGCAACTCCAAAGCTGCCCTCTACCTCCTCAAGGACTTCTCTGTGACCACCAGTGGAGATTGAGGGCAACTGCAGGTTTACAACCCGCAAACCTGCTTGCCTGGTTGACCTTATCCCATTCACCAGCCAGTTGAGCTCCCCAGATGCTTTCCTGTCAAGCTTCTCTGGTTGGTTGATCTGGTTAGCAGAGTGAAGAAACACTTGCCTCCTCTATTTTCACTAGTCGAGGTGCAACTCTAAACCTATATAAATGTACTGCAAGTATTTTATGATGAGTCGTTGCCTGACCTTGGCAGTGACTTTTCCAGATAATATTGTTAAATGACAGTGACAATTTTGATGCTAATGCTAACTGACTTTTTATTTTTTTGGTAAATTATTTCGGGAAACATAACTGCTAACATTCCTTGGTAATAGTCTCAATTTCTTTTCTTTTTTTTCTCAACAACTTGCACTTATATTTAGAGTCCCTGAATCCAAAGAAACTTAATTTTTCCCTATTCGTGGATGTTTAATTTTCACCCCCGATTTGTGATTTTATGGTGAAATGACTTTTCCCTAGCAAATGCTAACAATTTTTCAGTGTAGAAATTCTTAGTAATCATCTTTTAATCTTTCTCAGTTTTCTCTACCTCCCCACCCTGCCCCTCCCAGCCACGACCCATGATAATCCTCTTTCTGTTGCAGAGGTGCATTTACATGACACCAGAATCTGTCTTTATTAAGAGTTCACCTGCTCCTGCTGTTATTCTCCACCCAAGTTCTAATCCTCTGTTTGTGACAACATAATCATTTCCATAGCAACCAATTGTAATGTTGCAAAGCAAGGATTGGACTTCAGGTGGGGAATAAGCAACAAAGGGTTGATGAACTCTGAAGGAAAAAAAGAGTGCCATTTATATGCAAATCTTAAAAGTGGTGAAGGAGAGTGGGGAGACACTGGAGAAAAAGGACTGAATAATAAAGAAATAGCATTGTTTTAAACAGACTTGAAAAGACTGTATTTTTTCTTCTGGGAATTCAGTGGGCCTTTTGCTGCAGCTGCAGGTTGATTTGGTCTTCCTTCCTTCCTTCCTTCCTTCCTCCCTTCCTCCCTTCCTTCCTTCCTTCCTTCTCTCCCTCCCTCCCTCCCTCCCTCATTGCAAGACCAAATATGGCTGTTAAAAGAGGGATATTTATGACGTTGGTGTCCTTTTGAATGTACCCTATGGGGAGGGATGAAGAGAGGACCTGCTTAGTGAATGTTCCTACTTTTAAAATAAACTTCAAGAGGAATTGTCCAACTTTTACCCTGAATGTAGGGACAGAACATTACAGTGAGCATCTGGGCCTCCCTGTTTCAACTTAAAGTAGCAAGACACAAGTGGGACCATGAGACTTTCATGCAGAGATTGTGAAAAAAAAACCCAACTATGATGGATTAATAGGTTTTTAGGAATTTCAGACGTAAAAGAGGGGAAGAAAATGTTATTGTGATTCTCTGATCACTGTAAAATCTTTTCACTCAATTCTAGTTACTTTTTCTTTTTTTAATAAGCAAAACTAATTTGCAGTCTTTATTTCCAGGTTTTTCTGAATCAAGAACTCAGACCTTTTATTGATTTCTTATGTTTTGTAAAATGTTAGAGCAGCAAAGCTACTTGCAAATAACTTAACCTAGAAACTGTGTCAAAGAAAGATTGCACTGGACAGAGTTACACAGGCAGCAAGACTTTATTCAAGACTATTGCAACAGTGGAGAGATTTTAAATCTTGGTTGAAATGATGAGACTCAAGGACATTCTCATCGTAGGGCTATTTTGAGTTCTACTGTGAGTGCTACACCTCGGGTCATGATGCCAAGAATATCTGCACAGGTAACAATATTATTCCTGGAAGTCTTTCTTACTAACTCAGAGCAGCTAGCAATCATTTAACTATACACTAAAGTGACTACAAACAGCATAAAAATATTTCAAGCTATCCAGAATTCAACATCTCCTTAGAAGATTCCAAAATTCCCATGGCTACTCTCAGTTTCCCCAACAGGAGGCGAAGTGTGACAGAAGGATGTTAAAGTGAGAAGAGGTTTTGGTTGGAACTGAAGACTTTTGCAAAATTTATCATGTGAATCTGAAACTTGGGCTCACCTCAGGGGGCCTTGGAAGGGACCCCTGTAGGTGAGGGGCTCTGAAGCTTACACTTTGTTAGCTGCACGGCAAATCCACTCCTACCTTTGTTTGGACTAATGCAGTCCATAAATTCTGATCTTGAATGTTTCATCATTATTTTCAGAATATATTTCAAACATTTAACACTTCACTTTATTCCTCCAACCCCTTGCTATTTATAGATTCTTGCCTTTGCGCCTCCAATGTGGTACCTCTCTTAGATATGGATGTATTCATTGGACCAGGGTAACTAAATTCCTGTCCCCAAACTGTAGCTAACTCTGTGAACATGGACAAGTTACCGATAATTCTTTAAGGACAAAAACTTTTCCTTATTAATTGATGCATCAGGTTCTGATGGCACGTGGTCGGCACTCAGCACATTAAACAAATATGTATTGAGCACCTACTAATATTCTTGGTGATGGGTAATTCAGCACAAAACAAGACAGTGTCCTTATCCTCATGAAGCTTACATTACAATGGAGAGGCAGAAAATAGCCAGGGTGATTTAGTGTGTATTAAAATAATGAGTACCTTTTGGATAATTATAGCTATAAGCACTATAAAGAAAAACAACAGAGAAAAGTGGTGGAGGGTGAAGAAAGCAGGTAGATCGGAGTTTTGGTTTATTGAAAAACTCAACTCTGGGTCTTAGGGACTTGCTTAGAAAATGGGATGTTCAACCTAAATGAATTTGAAGATCCTTTTTTGCTCTATCATTTTCTTATTCCATGATGTAGCAGAGGAAATAAAGTTTGTGCTTCTGGGAGATTTTCAGTCATTTTTAATCACTACATTCAACCAAAAGGCTGTTACATAAGCCTTGGAAATATTCTTAATTTTCATGAGTCAGAAGGTAGGTAAGAACAAGGCTAGCAAACACAGATGGGTGATTTTATTCTAATCATCTTATTTCTGCCTCTGTCCACTTCTCTTAAAAAAGCAAATAGCAGAAACAGTGAAGAGGAACAAGGAAAATAGGACAAAATGTACTATTTTTGTTGACACCCCCAATAGTGGCAGTTTTCCCAAGGGTAAGAGAAAAGCAAAAGAGCCTGAGACCAGAATTGGTAGCAGAACACACCAAGACATCCTAAAATCAATTTTAAAAAGCCTACAGAAAAATGAACAAAAAATAGGAAAGGAAATTCAAATCAATTAATAATAAAGATGCTGAGCCTCATTAATAATCATAAAAATGATAATTGCAAATACAATGAAAGATCTGATCATAAACATAAAATTTTTAAAATCTAACAATCATAATGGTGGTTGAGGAATCGTGTTGGGGTCTGGGGGAGATTTACACAACTGCTTTCAAGAATTCTCTAGTTTTTGGAAGCTGTAGTTGTGTACAGTGTACGGTAGCAATTTCCCTTCCAGGAATAACTCAGAGAAATCCTTATATGCTGCACACATGGAGACGCGATCCCCAAAGTTCACTGTGGCATTGTTGGCATTAAAATCCCCGGCAATAGGAGAACGGTCATACTAATTCTGGTGTTTTCCTACCATGAAATACCATACAGCATTTAAGTGACCTTTGTGGCTAAACCTAAAATGTACATAATTGTAAGCAAAAAAACAAAACAAAACAAAAAAACAAGCCAAAAACATTTAGGTTGCAAAATGATACCTAAAGAATCATACAATTTACGTAAAATTTTAAAACATGCAAAATACTTGTATATATTTGGATTTATATTATACACACATGAAACATGGAAGCTAAAATACCAAATTCAGGAACCAGACCATAGGATTGGGAGAGTGGGGAGCGGGATCTGGTAAGAGCACACAGAAAGCTTCACCTCTATCTGACACGTGCTATTTCCTTGAAAAACAGAAGCAAATATGGGACAGTGTTAAGATTTAATGAAGTTGGATTGTAAGCACTTGGGTGCTTATTTCATCTGTCTATATTTTCTGTATGCTTGAAACATTTCACAATGAAAAAGAGAAGGAGAAAAGAACACATTTCTCTTTGTTTATCTGGTACCCATTGCTACTGGGAGAGCCTTCCAGAGACGTCAGTGCTACATTTGTACTGAGTGTGGTATTAGGTAGCCCCAGCTCAGAGTAGGAATCTTCCACTGCTGGGGTGGAGCCACACACCTATCCCTACTTGAAATGTATTATTATTTGGGATAAAACAACTGAAAGCATTTTTCTTTTTTTTTGTTTTTTCTTTTGGCGGTACGCGGGCCTCTAACTGTTGTGGCCTCTCCCGTTGCGGAGCACAGGCTCCGGACGCGCAGGCTCAGCGGCCATGGCTCACGGGCCCAGCCGCTCCGCGGCATGTGGGATCTTCCCGGACTGGGGCACGAACCCGTGTCCCCTGCATCGGCAGGCGGACTCTCAACCACTGCGCCACCAGGGAAGCCCTGAAAGCATTTTTCTTAATCCTAGAAATCCTTCTGGACCCTGTATGCTAACGCAGCTGAAGGTGAAACACCTTTAGGCTAAAGACTGGATCCAAGGGCAAGGAAGGGATGGGAAATTACTCTTCTAAGAAACCTGGTGGTGAAATGAAATCAAGAGAGTATTAACATGAGTCGGCAACAAGAACATTTTGTTTTGAGAAAAGACTTGATATTATGTGTAGGCAAGAACAACATTAATTGCAAGAAAAGCACCATCTGTCAGAAGCATATCATTAATTGATTAACAAGAAAATTGCCTGGAAAATATTCTTGCCAATAAAAATTTAAACTGGAATATTTACAGAGGAATAAGTGAGAGAATTTTTTAATCTTTGAAGGAGACTGAGATACTTCCGTAAGAAAAATAACTAATTTGGTCACTCTTCATTCTAATAAATATTGAATTATATAAGCAAATTCCAGTAAAAATAACATAAATCCAAACCTAACGTTGTCATTGAAATTAATTTGAGGCAAGTATCTGCTTGGCCAGCTGGCATATAACAGAATAAACATTTACTTCAAAGTGTTACAAACACATTGGGCTTTATTTAGTTAACTCCTTGATGACTGATTCAGAAATACAGGTCCCTTGTGGGGACCAGAAATGCGATGGCACTATGGGGACTGCTGAGGGCACTCCAGGCCGCAGTTAAGGGAGCGAAGGCAAATCGTGGATGACAAGATGCAGATAGAAAACTCAATCCATATTTTTATTTGAAATTAGTTCCTTAGAAAAAAACAACGTTTTTGCTTTCATTATTTCAGCATCTTACTGAAGAGATGTACGTGTAACTGTAGGTCAATAATAACCAAATGAGTGTCCCAGCAGTGGTGTCCACAGAACGTACAGACAGCTAGAAAAGAAAAACATGCAGTATGGCTGCTAGACTTTTTCTCTGACAATGCCCTATCACACTGATAACATTTTTAGGATTTTCATTGGGAAAATATCTGTCTAAATGGAACTATCACTTTAGCACAATACAAACAGCTACTGAAAACAGAAGAGCTCAAAAGAAAACTGCTTCAAACCTTGGGGCGTCAGGGAACAAGGCACACCCAGCACCTGTCTGGAAATGAGCAGGATGCTTTGCTTAACTCTTTATGGTGATTATGTAAGTACGATTTTTCCTGTTTAAAAGCTGAACAAGCCTGTATGGAGGGTCAATACATTGCTTAATATCACACAGATGCCAAATGATGCAGCTGAGAGTGGGAGTCAGGTCTAAGCCATGCGCCCTGTTCCTTCTCTTACTGTTTTAATTTTTTGCTTTGTATAATGTTCAGAATGCACCTTTTTTTTCAACCTTTGGCCATAACTTTTGACTATGACCTTTGGCCATAGTACATATTTGAATTGTCATTACTATATTTTTTTAAATGCTGTTTATTTTTTATAGAGACCACTGGCCATACTCTTAACCAACAATGGGTCTTAACCTACTTAACTACGGAAGCATCTAGAAGGGGTGTCAGCAACAGGCTGGGTACAGAGCAGGCTTCTGGAGGAAATGACTTAGTAGAGGCTTGAAGAGGGAGCTTGAGTTAGCTAGGTGAAAAGAAAAAAGGTGAAAAGATTTTCTAGGCACAAGAAGCAGTGTGAGTAAAGAATAAGGACCCTGAGACAACATGTAGCATGGTGGGAATTAAAGACAATTCTTGGTGACTAAAGCATGAAGCATGGAGTGAAGTAAATCCAGTTTTCTTGTTTCTTCTGTCTTAATGACCACGGAGAAAAAAAGAAAAGAGACTTGAAATGCTTCCATGGATAATTGGGAATAGAAAATAATAGAATAGAATAGATAATAATAACAACCCCACACTTTCCCCATCTCTAAGGAGTGTCCTGACATTGCCCACCTGGAATTTCCTCTTCCTGTGGCTTCATTATGTACAGCATGTAACAGGGGCATCGAAAATTGTTAGAAGAAGAAATAGGCAGATCCAGGAAGATCAAAAAAGGAGCAAAGTGGAGAGCAGCCTCTACAAGTGAGGATTTTGGAAAGTTTGAGAAGTGGGATTTAGGATTGAGAAGAATAATTCTGGGGAATAACAATCCATGTGAGAAGGATAGTAACAGGGCTGGGGTTTTTAATGAGGCGGTACTGTATATTATTCATGTCTCCCCTGCCCACCCACTTGTCATTTTTCCCATAAGATTACAGAAGAATCATTGCGTTCTCTCCTAGGCTGCTTTTACAAGGAATAGAACTCCTTCACATATTTCCACATATATATTGTCTTTACATATATTTTAAATTATTAGGAGTGGTTGTTTCCAAATATATTTTCTAATTTTCCCCCAAGAAATACCAGTATTTTTTTTTTAATTTTTATTGACGTACAGTTGATTCACAATGTTGTGTTAGTTTTCGGTGTACAGCACAGTGATTCATATATACATATGTGTGTTCTTTTTCAGATTCTTTTCCATTATAGGTTATTATAAGTTGTTGAATATAGTTCCCTGTGCTATACAGTAGGTCCTTGTTGTGTATTTTATATATAGTAATGTGTATCTGCTAATCCCAAACTCCTAGTTTATCCTTTCCACTCCCCTTCCGCTTTGGTAATCATAGGATTGTTTTCTATGTCTGTGAGTCCATTTCTGTTTTGTAAGTAAGTTAATACCAGTATTCTTTATTACTATGCCCGTTAGGGGGTCAAGTTCTTCATCCGAAACGGTTTTAAAAAAAGTTTCCAATAATTTCAGCAAATGTTTTTGATTTAATTTATCTTCAAAGTTGATTAAAAGAAATGTATTTAAGTAATCAAAATACTTTGTACATTAAAACCTAAAAGAGGAGGGAAGACATTCCCCTTTCTATAGATATAAATACCAATCCACATATTTGAGCTCAATTCTGCTTCAATGAACTGAAAATTGCATATACTATGTTGAATAGCATTCAGAGCTTTGAATCACTTTCTCGACATCAATACATCTTCAAAGAAACTAGCCTGGGAAAAAAATCAGACATGTGAAAGTCACTGAATTTCAATCAGCAATTCATTACACAAATTTCAAACGTGGAAGCAATTACCTCTAAGTTTTCTTGGAATTGAGTTTTATCAGACAAGTACAAATGATTATAGACAGTCTTAAGCCATCTTATGGCCTTTAAAGAAACCCATCTCCTGTCAAAAATATTCACATTCAGTTATGACTGCTACTCTACCTGTGGATTTTCTGAAGGAAGTGTTCCTCCCTGTTCACAGGCACAATCCTTTCACTACTTGTCCATTTTGCTTCTTTTTATTTTAAAAAGAAAGTGTTATTCATCAGCTACACATATGTTTAAGTCCATTTCAGTGACATTCCTGTGAAATCCAATAACTACCTTAATTCAATGTGTGCACACAGATTCTGAGAAGAATCACTATAAAGGATGAAGAATCTGAGCTGGAAATGTATAACGTTACTTTCAAGTGCAAACCTACACATTTTTGACTGTACATAAAAATGTGTTCCTAAATTTTGAGAGCAGCTGCACAGTTTTGAAATTACTTCTGGATAAAAATATGTAGAAGTGGATAAGTTCACTCGTACTCTTTTTTTAGATTCCACATATAAGTGATATCTTATGATATTTGTCTTTCTCTGTCTTACTTCAGTATGACAGTATCTAGGTCCATCCATGTTGCTGCAAATGGCATTATTTCTTTCTTTTTTATGGCTGAGTACTATTCCATTGTATATATGCACCACATCTTCTTTATCCATTCCTCTGTCGATGGACACTTAGGTTGCTTCCATGTCCTGGCTGTTGTAACTAGAGCTGCTCAGCACTCTGTAATGGTCTATATGGGAAAAGAATCTAAAAAAGAGTGGATATATGTATATGTACATGTATGACTGATTCACTTTGCTGTACACATGAAAGTAACACAACATTTTAAATCAACTATACGTCAATAAATTTTTTTTTAAAATACCATACAAAATATGTGGAAGTGTAAAAGGCAAAAAGGATGGGTGGCATGTACTTTAAATGTTACATGGAGGTGAAGGATGCCCAACAATTGTCTAGACAGTTTAACCAGCTGTTTAGTCTTGACAAAAGGCCCCAGCTGTAGTGTAGCTAAATGTTAACTTAAAGTGGAAATACAAATAATTTGTCTCTGATGGAACAGATCAGCACAAAAGTTTATGGCCCTGTGGGACATGTACCAGTTTTGTATCTAATCCAGGAATCTTACCATCCCATAAATTATCCTAGCTTCTGAAATGCTCTTTGAATCAGTCATAACATTTCACTGGCTTTCTATTAATTAATGAGTTAAGCAGGATCTTTTACATGTGGTCATATTATATTTGTGCAAGAGATAGGATTTTATCTTTTGGAAAATTATACTTTCATTCTCTCTGGAACAATCAGAATCAATGATAAAGATAAGATAATGACCCAAATAAGATTTTCTATAAGAAGGGAGGTTTAAGATTAGATGGAAATTAAGGGGAATAAAAGGCCCACTCCATGAGCAGGTGAGATATTAATATGGAAGCAAGAGAATTTGGTCTCATTGGAACTTTGCCACGAATAGAATTTTTGTTTCCATCCGTTTAATTATTCTAGAATGTCTCATTTCTTTAAAAGGGAGATATCTAATACATGTAGTTCTACATTTCAAGAAAATGGAGAAAATAAAATCATTTTGGTCAGAATAGAGCCACATCCATGAAAGGATTAAACAATATAAAAATGGAATTTAATGTGATAAATAAAATGCTAAAACATAAAGATAGTATGTTTCAAAGCTAATGCTGTCTCTAAATGTCAAAAGACGTAAAAACAAAACTATGAGGTTGACAAGGGCTTAATTTACAAAATATACAAACAGCTCATACAGCTCAATATCAAAAAAACACAAACAGCTCAATCAAAAAATGGGCAGAAGATCTAAATAGACATTTCCCCAAAGAAGACATACAGATAGCAATAGGCACATGAAAAGATGTTCAACATCGCTAATTGTTAGAGAAACGCAAATCAAAACTACCATGAGGTACCACCTCACACCAGTCAGAATGGACATCATTAAAAAGTCTACAAATAACAAATGCTGGAGAGGGTGTGGAGAAAAGGGAACCCTCTTACACTGTTGGTGGGAATGTCAGTTGGTGCAGCCACTATGGAATATAGTATGGAGGTTCCTTAAAAAACTAAAAATAGAGTTACCAGATGATCCAGCAATCCCACTCTTGGGCATATATTTGGAAAAGATGAAAACTCTAATTCGAAAAGATACTTGCATCCCAATGTTCATAGTAGCACTGTTTACAATAGCTAAGGCATGGAAACAACCTAAATGTCCATCAACAGATGAATGGATAATGACGATGTGGTATATATACACAATGCAATACTACTCAGCCATAAAAAAGAAGGAAATAATGCCCTTTGCTGCAACATGGATGGACCTAGAGATTATCATACTAAATGAAGTAAGGCAGAAAGACAAAGACAAATACCACATGATATCACTTATATGTGGAATCTAAAATATGACAAAAATGAACTTATTTATGAAACAGCAACAGACTCACAGACACAGCCCTGTTCATGGAGTGGGCCTTTTATTCCCCTTAATTTCCACCCAATCTTAAGAAGAGACGTGTGGTTGCCAAGGGGAAGGGGCAGTGGGGGAAGGGTGGATTGCGAGTTTGGGATTAGCAGATGCAACGTATTATCTATAGAATGGATAAACAACAAGGGATTACTGTATAGCACAGGGAACTATATTCAATATCCTGTGATAAACCATAATGGAAAAGAATATGAAAACATATATATATATATATATGTATAACTGAATCACTTTGCTATAGAACAGAAACTAACACAACATTGTAAATCAACTATACTTCAAATAAAAAAACACATTTAAAAAAGATATAGCAGGATTAAAGATGTAGACATAGAGAATGGTCTTGAGGACACAGGGTGGGAGGGGGAAGCTGGCTCAAGAGGGAGGGGATATGGGGATATATGTGTGCATATGGCTGATTCACTTTGTTGTACAACAGAAACTAACACAGTATTGTGAAGCAATTATATTCCAATAAAGATCTATTAAAAAAAAAACAACCTAAGAATGAATCCAGAAAAAAAAAAGATGTAAAAACAAAACACAGAACGTACAACAAAAATAACTTGTGATGATGACCTTTAATTTTTAAAGAATTTTATTTAACTTTCAAACACAAGAAAAATTCTCCCATAAAATAATTTGGCTTTTAATAAAAGTTTGATATTTCAGACAGAAGTCTAAGAAAGAAACTTTTCTATCTGACAGAGAACTAATTTTATCCCCTATGCATTTCTGGCAAGAAGCCAATACCCCATTATTTATGGTCATTATGTGATAGCATTTTATTGCATAGCATAAGAATATGAGTCTAGATTCCCTGGTGAACACGTAGAGTGTTTCACATCCAGAACCACAGTCCATGGGGTGTGTTGTGGATGTCAGGGGTAAAGTATATGAGGCTGACTCAGCTATGTGTAAGCCCTGTGTCTCAGTAGAGAATGCGTCTCTCTGTAAAATACGGGGAATTTGAAGAACATTAAGTTTACATTTTTAAAAACGCTAAGGGAGACCTAGAGTCTGTCATACAGAGTGAAGTAAGTCAGAAAGAGAAAAACAAATACCGTATGTTAACACATATATATGGAGTCTAAAGAAAAAAAATGGTTCTGAAGACCTAGGGGCAAGACAGGAATAAAGACGCAGATGTACAGAACGGACTTGAGGACACAGGGAGGGGGAAGGGTAAGCTGAGACGACGTGAGAGAGTGGCATGTACATATACACACTACCAAATGTAAAATAGATAGCTAGTGGGAAGCAGCTGCATAGCACAGGGAGATCAGCTCGGTGCTTTGTGACCACCTAGAGTGGTGGGATAGGGAAGGTGGGAGGCAGGGAGACGCAAGAGGGAGGAGATATGGGGATATATGTATATGTATAACTGATTCACTGTTATAAAGCAGAAACTAACACACCATTGTAAAGCAATTATACTCTAATAAAGATATAAAAAAAACGCTAAGGGAAATAAAATAATAAGGGCATAAATAAATAACATTTAAAAAGCAGAGTGGTCATTCGTATATTCTTAGATTTACTAATACCTTCATGAATTTTTCAAGAAGGTTATGCTTCAAGAAAGATGTTTATTCTATCTTTGTGTCTGAAATTGCCTCTCTGTTGTCTTCATACAAGGAAAATCACCTGGCTGAGTATGGGATTCTTTACTTCTAACTTGAACATGTGGAATGATAGCCTGCTGGCATTAAATGTTATGAAAGAGAAGTATTAAACTACAAGTATTTTGAAAACAGGTAGACTTTTCCTGTGGCAGCACTACTGATCTAGATGCAAGAGACAATATGCAAAGATGCAATAATTGCCTTGACTTAAAAAAAAAAAAGTTTGTCTTTTGTTGAATGAAACAATTGAGCTGAATGATCACTATGGGATGTTCCAATTATCAAATTTTATATCTTATGACCATGTTTGATTCTTTGAAATTACAAAAGAATGTCAAACTGTAGCATCAGAAATGCCTACTGATGCTTAAATAGGGGTCAATCTGTTTCAGTGTATGAGGATTTTGAAAAATTCTTATCAATACACAGGAAACTTTAGATTTTAGTAAGATATAGATTAGACTAAAACAGATAAAGCAAAATAAAACCAAAATACACTTCTGTTTCCTCAACTCTGTACATACTGGATCAGCACTTATCATCAGACTGGCAAGATAAATCCAGATTCCGCCACCTACCAGTAAGACTACTTAATTTCTCTGAATCTCTGTCTCTTCCTCTATGATGTAGAGATAACAAAACTTACTTCTAATTAATGTATATTTGAGTGAATATAAAGAAGCATCTAGTAGATATCAGGAATGTAAATGGTACTTAATAAACTGCATTTACAAATTCTGCAAAGAGGTAAGGCAGGAATTATCATCAACATCTAATAGATAAGAAAGTGGAGACCATGAGTGGTTTTGAGATTATTTTCAAAAGAAATATTAAGATGATATAAAACCCCAAAAATAATTGGAACACAGGCTTCTTATCTCTGAGGTTTTTGATGCCTTATTTTTTCATGATGTGTGGGAGGTTATTGTTGGATATACACTCGTATTTTTAACCTTTATTTGTTCAAATGTGTCAGGATGTCAGGAGATGGATTTTGACTATCAAAGTGAAGTGAAAGTTCAATACTTTTATTATTATAATTGCACTTTATTCTGGATAGTGCAAAACATACTTGTAAAAATAGAATAATTACATATTTGTTTGAACTCATAAAGAGCAAGGTCAAAGCAGACCGTTAAGTATTTTCAGTCAAATATTAAAAATATAGCAAAACCTATGACAAAAAGGAGAACTATTTAAAGCAACAAATAATGCACAATTTTTTCATGAGTATTGTTTCTAGGTAGAAAACTAAAGTGGATGGCATAGATTTCAGACACAATAAAAAGTAAGTATAAATGGAAATACTTTAAAACGTAAAGATTTCAAAAACAAAAAAGGAACTTAGGTTCCAACTAAAAAATAAATAATACATATAACAAAAAGAAAGTGAAAACTGCACAAAAGTGGCTCAAGGCACTTTGTCTAATAGTAAAACACTTTATTTTTAAATATATAAAAGTATACATTTTTTTTTGCTTTTGGTTCTGGGATTTTTTTATGTATACTTTGTTACTAGTTGCAAAGTCTCTCCAAATATCACCATCATCATTATCAAATCGCTTGATGAAAATCACGTACATACTGCAAACTTTTACAAGTATGCACCCCCAATATATTTCGCTGGAGGTAGATATTAATTTATATCTACTGCATGTCAACACACAGAATAACAATAAGCTGGTTGAAGTGAAAAAACAGAGCTGTCTCCAAGAGCACAAATAAAAAATGAACAGTAGTAGGTCTCAGAGCTATTGAAAGGGCTTCATGAGCTTTGCAAACCGTTCCATGTGGATAATGGTGTTTTGTCTCCCAAACACGCTAAAATTATTCTTTTAAATGCTGACAGTTTCAAAAATGTTTTAGCAAGAAAACATATTTTAAAATCTATGTGATTTTGTAGAGCAACAACAGAAAGATTTTTCTTAAAAGTGCCCATAAACAGTTGGAACTCATTGCCAATTAAAGGCAGAAAAAATGTCAGCACTTTATGGAGGAGTCCAGGGTTTCCCGATATTGCTGACTTAGGGGTAGCAGATTCTGCAAGTGATTAACTTCTATCACTTTGGAGAAGCCGTATGTAAAGCTATGTGAAATCTGTCACGGGGGCATGGTGTGGAGGGTGCAGGGAATTCTGTGCTAAGAGCTAGGAGACGGAGGTCCAAATTTGCAGTCTCTGTGTGCTGCCCGTGTAACCTTCAACAGGTCTGTTAAGTACTTGGATTTCAAGGGGACTGTCTTGCTTACCAGAAGGGCAACACAGGCTTTGCTCTGTGTCTACCTTTTGCTTCAATTTTCCTAGGCTAAAGGACTAGAAATTTCCTAATTTAGAAGACGTGGAACATTTGCTGTGCATTTCCCCGTTTTGTCCTTGAGTTACTTTCAGTATCTGGGAGCAACTGAATCTGTCATATTTTATATGTGGAAGGTAGACAGACATCTAGGCCAATTTTTTGGTTCCCAGAGTATTCCTAAGGACCTAGATCCTGGAACAGAAAAAAATCACATGGAAAGCTATTTTGCAACACAGTGGGAATTCTTACTTGCAACATGGGTTTATGATATGCCAGTCTGAAGTCTGTAAACAGGGAAGAAGCAGAAATAAACCTTACAGATGAATTCTACCAAGAAAACTCTGAAGCTGTCATTAGATACTTATTCTATAAGGCAAGTCTAATGGTCTAAGTTAGAGGGAAACCAACTCTTCTTCAACCTTATAAATGTGAAATGCAATGTGAAAGTTCTGACTTATAAATGATCAGGTTTGAAAATAAAATATACGATTTTTGTTTTTCCAGATATAAGTTATTATACTGCTGTAAATCACTGGTAAATGTTTTAGTTAAACTATGTAAATGGGAAATTTTTTAAACTTTTGAAGATAACAAAGATAACTCTAAATTCCTTAAATAATGAGACAACAGACTCTCTGACTAGAAAAGAATTTGTAAATTGAAGCATTATAAAGTACAATTTGAGAAGCTTTAAAGCTTGTCTAGATTATGATACTCATCTTATTTCAGAATTTCTTCCGTACTCTCAGCTCTGCCACTGCTGAAGGAAATTCCAGACTTTTGCCTGATAATAATCTTCCTTAGCAAGGTATTTTTCCTGCTATTCGGCTCAAATTTTATATGACCCAGTGTGATTGCTCCTTGGATCTTCATTTAAGTGCCTTGAAGAAGAGATATTTGACATGTTCTGTGGAAGAAATCTTTATAAATCTGAAGACTATAATGAAAATACCATGCTTCAATGTATTCCTTACACATAAATGCACATATTTTCCCATTACCCAGGAAGCTCTTTTAAAAAATTATTTATTTATTTATTGGCTGCGTCTGGTCTTAGTTGTGGCATGTGGGATCTTTCGTTGTCATGTGTGGGCTCCTCGTTGCAGTGTGGGGGCTTCTCTCTAGTTGTGGTACGCAAGCTCAGTAGTTGCGGCGCACAGGCTTAGTTGCCCCACAGTATGTGGGAGGATCTTAGTTCCCTGACCAGGGGTCAAACCAGTGTCCCCTGCATTGCAAGACGGATTCTCAACCACTGGATCACCAGGGAAGTCCCACCCAGGTAGTTCTTAAAGAAGGAAATAGTGCAGAAAAAAAAAAAAAAAGATGACTTTGCGAATCAGATTGATTTTTTTGTTGTTGTTATCAGCTGTTTTATTTTATTTTATTAACATCTTTATTGGAGTATAATTGCTTTACAGTGGTGTGTTAGTTTCTGCTGTAAAACAAAGTGAATCAGCTATACATATACATATATCCCCCTATGTCCTCCCTCTTGCATCTCTCTCCCACCCTCCCTATCCCACCCCTCTAGGTGGTCACAAAGCACCGAGCTGATCTCCCTGTGCTGTGCATAACAGCTGTTATAGATGGAGCCAGGGGTAAGAGAAAAATAATATTTTTGCAGGTTGACTCATATAAAAATGCAGCTATTATCTTAGAAAAATTTTAGAAAATTGAAGCCACATGTTTCCTGGGTAATATAGAACAGCTGAGTAATAATGGCATGCAAGTATGTTAACACTAAGGGGAGCTAGCTGAGCCTCCACATAGTCTATTGGTTAAGAATTGAACTCTGATACCAGACTGCTTTGGTTCAAATCCTGGCTCTGCTATTTACTAATTGTGGAAACTTTGGCAAAAGAATACAAATTGTAAGCCTCACTTTCCCTATGTGTATAAAGGAGAGGATAATAATGTTTACCTTATAAATGAGATAATGCATGTAATTGCTTTAACAGAGTGGCACATTGTAAAATCTCAACAGATGCTAACACGGCAAAGAACATTCTAAGTGCTTTACCTCAGGTAAAGAAGAAATCCTTTCTCCTATATCATCAGTGAGGAACCTGGACCAGAGGGAGGTTAGGAACCTGTCCCAGGTCACAAAAATAGCACTTGGATAGGCTGAGATTCTCACTCAGAGTTCTCTAGACGGTTTTAATCACAATGCTGTACACAAAAGCTACAGACTCACATGCCTGCAAGGACCAGTCAGGTAAGACAAATACACACAAAAGTGAGGTAAAAGTCAGTAGAGAGTGGTGTCTTTAATTCAGTTTTTACATTTGTTGACATTGTGCTGGTCCAATAAAACAATTACTTTATGTCAAATTCCATCTGCAGCCCATTTGCAGCCCCTGCAAGTTGGTATCTGAAGATGAATTTGCCCAGCGGCTGGCACACTAATGGGATGGTGGGTTCCTGTTTGTGTTTGTGTGTACTCTAGTCTGCTTCTGTGCCATCTCCCCAACTTACAAGTCCTCCATCTAATGGTTTCCAAGGACCTGTCTTGCCCATATATTTGGAAAATAGTCTGATAAAGAAATCTTAACGCTGAGAGAGTGATACGTTGTGCTCGCTGAGCACTCACTGTCTCCCCTTTCCCTGTTGGATGGAGTCCTTCTTTATTATCCTCGATTTATTGAATAACCCAGGCAGGCATATTCTAGTCTTCAAAAGTGGAATGGGTGAGAGTTTGAAAAATAAATTAACAAGCAGCAGAATTACTCAATTTTCTTTTGACCAAGGGTTTTTTCCCAGTATTTCGGAAAACATGTCAACTTCTAGTAGGATTTTGGTAAACAAAAAACAAACCAAAAACAGCAGACTGGGAATCAAAGTTCATAGATTCCAGACTTTGCTCTTCTCTTCAAGTCACTTTTTGAAATAGGACACATTTCTGGTCTATTTCTTTAGCTGTAGTTACAATGGTGTGGATGGGAGCGTCTCCAAATTTTCTTCAATTCTAAAATTCCCATGTGTCTAATGATTTTACCTTAGTCCTTCTTCCTTCATTAACATTTATTCCATGATCCCAAGTAGCCTTTTGGGTACCTTTGTATAAATAAAGTTGTGGCAGTTAAACATTTAGAGGAAATAATTTGCATGGTGACATTTTATCAAGCTCCATTGGACCTTGGACTACATCTGTCCTGAGTGTTATATTTATTGTATTTGCGCTGATTTATTTAGAATATTCTAGTTAAGTAGTATAATGTGTACATACACTGAAAAATTAACCCAAACTGTATTAACAATGCTGTCTGGCTATTTACCCTGTGATTGACAGAATTAGTGATGTTTAAAGACAGGTGATGTGATCTGTTAGGAGTTAAACAGCAGACCTGTTGTCCTTGAGTGAATATTGTATAAATATCTGCAAACTCAACAGTCCTTACTCTGTTCCGTTTGTTCAGCCCTTGAGGTCATGAACTTCCTGGTGGTGCATAACTCCCCTGCTGGGAAGACCCAGATGTTCCAGCCAGCTACAGATCTTGCTTATCTTACTTAAGAACAAGGCAGTGCCCACTTTTGAGCCAGCCTTTTTACAAGGTGCTAGTTGATGTGTCAGAGAGCAACAAAGCCAGCTTCTCTGAACTGCGAACATGTTGCAGGTCTGGGCCTACTTACTAATAAGAGTCTTTATATTTTGCATGAGATTTGCTTTCATTGCCAGACATTATCTGGTAGCATGGGTGTGTTGCTATGAATTATCTTTGTCTGAGAAGGCTACTGATATTTACCAAAGGTTCTGACAATCAAATTGGGTTAGGTCAGTTTAGGACAGTGACAAAGTCAAATAAATTATCTGGAGAATTTAGAGTTTGTATGATCACTTGAGATTAGAAGCTAAGGGAAATAGAGGCTAGATATTTCCTTGGTTGGATAAATAAGATAAACTGTTATCAGTGGTATCAGCAATTTAAAAAAGACAAAGAAAAAGAGTTAAGATATGTGCATGAATAGCCTTCTCTTCCTGATCTCTAGCAGAGTAGTGGGTGAGACTGAATTAAGTTGTTAGAACAGATTTGACTAGGCTGAAATAGAAAGATTTGAGGTTTGTGACCTTTTATGCTATTCTTGATTGATGTAGATGGTATTGCGTTTGTAAGGTTAAGTTCTCAATCTGTTCATTCATTTAAAAATACCTGTTTACAGCAACTTTTCTAGGGTTCAGGGATACAGCAGAGAATGAAACAGGCAAAAAGTTCTGCCCTCATGAGCTTTATATTGTAATGTAGCAATGAAGGCAGAAAATAGATACATGGTGTATTAGATGTTTGATAAGTGCTACGAAGGAAATTAAAGCAAAGATGGTAGTGAAACCGTGCACCTCAGATTGGGACTTGAACCCACGTGGCCGGGGCTCGAACCCGGCCAAAACCCACAGTCTTCCAACTGGGATCACACACCTGGTTTCAGGACTTAATGAAGCTCAGGTTCTTGGTATCTCATCGCAGAAAGAATTCAGTGAGAGACAAAGTGATAGGTAAGAAGTGGATTTATTTAGAGAGAAACATACTCCATAGACAATAGTGTGGGCCATCTCAGAAGACGGAGAGTGGCCCCAGGGTATGGGGTTGTCAGTTTTTATACGAGTGGGTAATTTCATAGGCTAATTCCAGCTATTTCAGGAAGGGGCGGGGATTTCCAGGAATTGGGCCACCGCCCACTTTTTGATCCTTATGGTGAGTCTTGGAACTGTCTTGGTGCCTGTGGGTGTGTCATTTAGCTTGCTGATGTGTTACAGTGAGCGCCTCCTGAGGCTCAAGGTCTAGTGGAAGTCCACCATCTTGGACCCATTTGGTTCTAATCAGTTTATGTCATGTCCTCGGGCTATGTCATTCTTTCAAAGGTTGTGCTCTTCCCCCCTTCCCTCCTGTTTCAGTAGGAAGCATTAGAAAGGAGTAGGCCCACGAAGTTTTAAATAGAACAGTCAGGGAAGACCAGTTGGCTACACTGACCTCGAGCAAAGATCTCCAAGGAGGTGAGAGAGCAAGCCTTATGAATGCAAGAGCCTCAGAGGAAATGAATGGTCAATGTGAAGTGAAGTCACTGAGGAGGAATGTTCAGTGACAAGAAGTGCAGCGTAGGTGGAGATCAGAAAACGAGGGGAAGGGCAGTAGGAGATTAAGTTGGACCACGGGACCGAATTGGGTACTTGCAGACTCTTACGACTTTGGGTTTTATTTTGCATAAAAATGGAACCCAGTAGAGTAGTTTGAACAGAAGAGTGAGATACCTCAACTCATATTTAACAAGATCCTTCTGGTTGTTGGATTGAGAATAGATGGATGGCAGAAGGCAGAAGCAGGAAGATCAGTTTAGGTGGTTCTAATAATTCACAGGGGAAATAATGGCAGCTCAGCCCAAGGGAGAAGCAATGTAGGGTGTGATGAGTAGCTGGACTCTGGATATATTGAGAAGGTGGAGTTGTCAGGATTGACTGACAGATGTGTGAGAAAGAAAGAAGCTTTCCTGAGCATCAGGAAGGTTGGACTCACAGTCAACACAAATAGGGACCTTAAAAGAAGCAAATTTGGGGGGAAGATCAAGAGCTTAGTGTCAACATACTAAGTTTAATGTGACTATTAGACTATAATTGGATGTTCCAAGTAGACAATTGAGTCTACATGTCTGGAAATCAGGAGAGAGGTCTGGGCTGAAAAGACATATTTTGATTATCAGCACTGAGATGACATTTAAGAACTCATAAAACTACACGTGATCATCTTAATTGTGAATGTAAGCAGGAAAAGGAAAAGACTCCAAAACTGAGCCTTGGAGCACTCCCGAAGTAAGGGATCAGGAGAAATAAGGAGGAAAACCAGGGAAGTGTGGAGTGAGGGGTATGTTTCCACGAAGAAGGAGTTATAAATTCCACAATGGTATCACACATCATTTCTTTCTTCTTTTACCTTTTAAAGTTAGGATGCTGAATTAAAAGCACCCTTTGGGGACTAAGGTTATTACATGGAAATTTTTGAATATCTGTAACACAGGATTCCTTGGTATACAAACTGGATGGGGGAGAGGAGCTCTAGATTTATAAAGATGTATTGCATTTGTGGGAGCCATGAAACATGACCACCTGAACAGCTAAAATATCAGTCTTTTTAGATGCGTTTAGTTTTTTCTGTCTCTTTATGGAAGGCAGGTTTCTGTAATATTTCTGTGAGGTGAGCTGTATGCTTCACTATGCCCTCAGTCAGAGAGCTCTGGAAATTACAGTTTTCTGAGCACCTGGGATGTGGAGCTGACAGGCTGACAACTATTGAGAAGTGACAAGAAGCCCTGCAATATTAAATGTTTCTTCACATGCACTTCCTAAGGGCTGAACATATGTTTCTCTATTGACAAAAATGCATTTGTTTCAACCTTAGATGTAGCCATTTCCAAAATGTTCATCAGTAAGGACTGTAAAGAAAGGATTTCAACATTTTGCTAAAAACTGGGATATAAACAAGGAAAGTACGTGAGAGAATATTTTATTTTTTGCTAATTTATTATGAAAACGTTCAAGTATACAAAAAAGTTGAAAGAATTTTACAGTGGAAACTTTTATGTCCACCTCCTGGATTTCACCAATAAATTTTTACTATAGTTATCTTATCATATATCTATCCATTCTTCTATCCATTCATCAATCCATCTTTTTTTTTTTTTTTTTTTGATGCCTTTCAAGGTAAGTTGCCTATTAGTTTCCTCCTAAATACTTCAGCACATATATCACTAAGTACAGTTGGGTATTTGTTTTTGTACGTATGCTTGTGGATAAAATCATCTTAGAACACGAATATGCATTGCTTAAGAAGAGGAGATGAATAAGTGGGCTGATATTTACAGACCACCTAATGTGCACCAGATATTTGACTTATGTCATTTTGCTTAAACGTCTTACTCCGAGAGGTATTATCTCCATTTTACAAATGAGCTATGTGCTCTCTAGTATGCTTTGCTGTTTCCCAGAGCTTCCTTCTACCCTGTAGGCAGTGGGGCAATCAGGGCTCCCTAGGGTAAGCTTCCATACCTAGCTAGCCTTTCCTTTGCCTTCTTCTTCTTGCTTTTACAGTTACTTGATTTTTTTTTTTTTTTTTTGCAGTACGGGGGCCTCTCACTGTTGTGGCCTCTCCCGTTGCGGAGCACAGGCTCCGGACGTGCAGGCTCAGCGGCCATGGCTCACGGGCCCAGCCACTCCGCAGCATGTGGGATCCTCCCGGACCGGGGCACGAACCCATGTCCCCTGCATTGGCAGGCGGACTCTCAACCACTGTGCCACCAGGGAAGCCCTACTTGATTTTCTTGAGCCTTGTTTGAGACTAGGTGACAGCTAGCCAATCTATTAAATTATCATGATAATGTCCTATGAATGTTGGTGTCCTAATATATGCTTCCTGTGATAGATAATACATTTACTCTGTAGCAAGTCCTCTGGAGACAGAGGATCTTTATCTGAAGGAGAAACTCAATGGTGAGAATTTTAGGTGCTCCTTTAGATAGGTTGAAAATATATTTCAAGAGGCAGGCATTTGCACATTTCTAATATGCATGTTTACTGAACTTATAACAGTTTTTAGACTGTTGCTCATAGTTTCTAGACATATTATTTTTCCATATCCATCACTAGAAACTCAGATATTGCAAACCTGGTTCAAGACAGTACCTGAGAGTTCCAGAACCTTCAGACCTACTCAGGATGCCCCATTAAGGCATATTTAGTATCCACATGAACAATATATCTGGGATTCGGTTCTCTTTATTCCTTGGCCTCCTTACTTTCAGTGAATTATTTTTCCACATGCTGCCTCCCTCAACTATGGTCACATCCTTCCTTGTTCATCACAATAAAATCATGAGTTCTAGACCTTGATTTTAAGAATCCCGCTCATCGACTATCACCTTCTATCCATTTTGCTCTATCTAATTTCCACATTCTCAAAGACCTTCAACTTATTGCTCCTAAAACTTTTACTTTCCTGACCATTTGTTACACCTGTGGTCCATCCCCTTTTTCCTCATCCACTGCAGGGTACATGGCCCATACTTCCAATTACCCTTTACCTTCTCTCCTGTACTTGTCTGGAAGAAGCTCAATCCTGGTAAAAACGCAGCTATCTACTTCCTTCCTACTACTTTATCTCTGGCATCCAGAAAATATTCAGGCAACGTCTAGAAGCTCTGTAAATATCTGATGATTGAAGAATGATGGATGGTTGATGGGTGGAATTATGCAGTTATGTAAGATTTACCTTGAATCTTTCATTTCCTCCAGGATGTTCAGAATTACTTGGGATGATATGGGAGAGACCAGATAATACCAGTTGGTACCCTCTTGGTCTGATGTTTTCTGTGCACCTTCCAACTGCAGCTCCACTCTACAAAGGTTCCTGCCAATGGCAGAAGCACAACATACTGGAAACTTCGAGAGGACCCCCCTCCCTTGGCAGTTGCTCAGTGGCCCAGGGGGATCCTCTCAGCAGCTCATCTCACTTTTATGGGCAGCAGCTTCCTGGAAAATCTTGGGCTAATAATGTAGACAGTTCCAAGATATTCCTGGTAAAAACATATGGTGATTCTGGTGTCCATCCAGGAGCGCTCCCCTCCTCACAAAGCTTGTGGCTACATTAAATCAGCACAGTCCATTGTTCCTTGAGGGCAGCTCTGGCTTTTTCAAAGGTAATTAAAAAAATTTTTTTTCTCAAAAAAATTCTTTAAGATTCCCAAAGTGCTACAGGGGAAGGAATGAGTGTAACAGCACAATGCACAGCTACATTCCAATCTGTCTCTTCTTTTCAATTTTGGTGGAGGGTGACCTCTCATGCTCCTCCAGGGAGCTCTTTGCAGATCATAATATGTGCAGTCCACCACTCCTTTCTGGAACTCTCTAAACTCAGGTATCAAGAGAAGCTCCCACCGTTTTTCCCCATGTATCCTCTGCCCATAAGACTCAGGACCTTGAGGTTCAGCGATAGTCCTGGATTTATCATTTCTCTTCCTCCAATCTTTCACCCCATAAAGTCAGAAATACAACTAGAACTGTATTTTCTGGCTCTAGGTTAAAAGTCTGTGTACAATACATTCAAAATTGTCTAACACAGGTAAAAAGTTTGAGCATCCCTTTCTTCCTTTAGACTAGTTTCCCAAATTTGCCTAATTAAAGAATCACCTAGGGTACTTGTTAAAAATCTAAACACACAAGTAGTTCAGGCTCATCCCCTGGAGGTTAGGATACTAGATTATTTTGGGGAAGGGAGAAAGGGCTGGGAGTCACCTGTTTTAATGATCACAGATGATTCAAATAATCAGGCACGTTTAAGACGTTCAGATCAGAAAATAGGAATGCTGTTATTTTGATCATTCATTTATTTTCTCATTCACCCCTTCTGTCTGGGGAATGGAAAAGGTGTCCCTTCTTTCCTCCTCTGCTTTTCATCTTGGTTACTGAATGGGATGAAAATATGTAAAAAGTGAATGACTGGAGTAAAAAAATGAGAGTCAAATAGTTAAAATATTTCAGAAGCTCACTTTCAACCCTAGATAAATGTGGACTCATTTCTGCCTCAATACTTTGAGCTGTTATAACAAAAGTACTGTAGACTGGGTGGCTTATAAATAACATTTATTTCTCACAGTTTTGGAGGCTGGGAAGTTCAGATCTGGCAGATTCTATGTCTTGTGAGAACCTGCTTCCTCGTTCATAGAAGGCCCTTTCTTTGCTGTATCTTCACGTGGTGGAGGGAGCAAGGGAGCTGTCCGAGGGTTTTTTATTTTATTTATAAGAGCACTAATCCCACCCATGAGAGCTCCATTCTCCTGACTTAATCACCTTCAAAGCCCCTACCTCGTAATATCATCACATTGGGCCTTAGGATTTCAAAATATGAATTTGGGGGGACACTAACATTCAGTCTATAGCACTCATTTTTTATTCATTAGACATATTAACACTTGCATAAATGATTCCAAACATCGTGAATGAAAAAAATTAAAGTGCAGTCATCATAGAATAGGATCAATGCTTTCCAAATTATACAAACAGCTCAACCACAAAGAAACAGCAACCCAATCTGCCCAAAAATGGGCAGGAGACCTAAATAGACAATTCTCCAAAGAAGACATACAGATGGCCAACAACCGCATGAAAAGATGCTCAACATCACTAATTATCAGAGAAATTCAACTCAAAACTACAATGAGGTACCACCTCACATTGGTCAGAATAGCCATCATTTAAAAACTCTGCAAATAACAAATGCTGGAGAGGGTATGGGGAAAAGGGAACCCTCTTGCACTGTTGGTGGGAATGTCAGTTGGTGCAGCCACTATGGAGAACAGTAAGGAGGTTCCTCGTAAAACTAAAAATAGAGCTGCCATATGATCCAGCAATCCCAATCAAGGCATATATCTGGACAAAACTATAATTCAATGCTCATAGCAGCACTATCCACAACAGCCAAGACATGGAAACAACCTAAATGTCCATGAACAGATGGAATACGACTTAGCCACAAAAAAGAATGAAATAATGCCATTTGCAACAACATGGATGGACCTGGAGATGATCATACTAGTGAAGTAAGTCAGAAAGAGAAAGACAAATAGCATATGATATCACTTATACGTGGAATCTAAAATACAACACAAATGAACTTATCTATAAAACAGAAACAGACTCACAGACATAGAGAACAGACTTGTGGTTGCCAAGGTGGGGAGGAGAAGTGGGGGGAGGGATGGATTGAGTGTTTGGGATTAGCAGATGCAAACTAATATATAGAATGGCTAAACAACAAGACCCTGCTGTATAGCACAGGGAACTATATTCAATACCCTGTGATAAGCCATAATGGAAAAGAATATGAAAAAGAATGTATATACATGTTGAACTGAAATTAACACAACATTGTAAATCAACCACACTTCAACAAAATAAATTTTAAAAAAGAATAGTATCAACGCTTGACAGTACACACAGTGTTTCAGGAGTATGAGAGATAACGTTAACTTGATGTGGGAAAGAATGGGAAGCCTCCATAGAATCTCCTTTCTACTAGTCTGAGTGCTAACTGAACATTTCGACAGAATCCAAAATGAGACTGACTTAAACGGTTGTGCTTTGCTCAACAGAGTTTCTGGAGAGGAATAGATTTTAGATTGTATCAATAGGAAAATGTGCAAACAATTAGGAGATGGTGAGGTTAATGCAAGCCTTGGAAACAACCTGCTCTTCCTTTGGACTGGAGTGCTAATGAGTGGTGAAAAGAGCAATGGCCAAGCACAGTGGGGAATCAGCAGGGGGCCGGGCAAAACCCAAACCTCTGCTGACTCCAATGTCTTTTCATTTTCTTCACTTACTGCTTCCTAATAAATAATGGATAGTCCATTATTGGGGCAGTCACTCTCCAGGTTGTGATTGTTCTGTGTGAGCGGGTTTGGTTTTGTTGTATACGGTTTGTAATGTGTGATAAGGATGTAAGTAATATATACACACATATATTCAATAAATATTTATAGAATATTTGTGGGTACATGTATATACATATACATATCACAGATAGCAAAATAGTAATTACTTGTGTATACTATTCATTCAAAGAGCTTTCTACATATATTACTTCACTTATTTAACCTTTGTAAGACCTTTCTGAGGTAGGGATTATAATTATGTTCATTTTCAGAGGTGGAGACCAAGGTTTAGAAAGGCCAATGGTCTTTGCAAACGTGGCACAATCTGAGTGGTTGAGCCGGGATCCAAATTCTCTTGTTCTGAGCTTAAGGTTTCTGCTCATTCCTCGGTAATCTGTCACTCATCTTCTATTGTCTAATACTGTCTCAGGGTCAGTTACAAAGAGACTCTACAGGAATAAAGTTTCCTACTACTCCTTATACTTTTGAGTCTGTTCTTTTTACATGAAACCCTTCAAGTATCTGATAGCCTTCAGTCTATCTTATTCTTTTCTCATTTTTACAAGAAAGGATGTGAATATATTTATACTGGAAGGAGAGGGTACAATATTGAGGCTGAACATTTTCTCTTGTAGTGTTTTCATTTTAATTAGAGACAACATCTTCGCCAAAAGGAGTGTACGTGTGTGTGCGTGTGCGTGTGTGTCTGTGAGTGTTTAGAGTGATGAAGGGACCCACAGAAACTTCCAAATACATTTTTATCTACTTATTTTATTTTTAGGATCAACTCCGAGCTGCTGTGTTAGTTTCACCACTGAAACCACTGTTGAAAGATAAGGACAGGAAGAGGTTCTAAGCCTGATAGAAATAAGGAAAGTTACTAAAACTAATGAAGTCTGTTTTATACAAGGCAGCACAGAAACCAGTAACAACATGGTAAAATTCTCCACTTCACAACATTTCGGAGGTGTCAGTGTTTTTAGACCACAATTTAAGGGCGTGTGTGATTAACACAGATTTATTATCTTTGCTTTTCTTTGTGAAGGGAGTTACATAAACTTGTGTTAGTATCAGCTTTCTGCATGTTAACGAGTAAACTGAAAGATTAAATTAAACAAACTAATTTAGAGTCTTCTCTTAACCCTTATGCATATGTACATATGTTAGTGTTTACGGATTAACAGACTCAAGTTAGTTTAAATCAAGAAAATTGCTCACGTATTCATTTAATTTTAAATCCTTAACTACCTCCCTATTTTTAAGGCAGTGATGTAAAGAATACGGCATAGAATAAATAAAATGAGGACTAGAAGAGTTAAAGAAAAAAGGAGATGATTTAAAGAATAGAGAAATTCTTTGAAACACATGTTTTTTTTCAAAAAGATGTGTGTGTGTATATATATGTATATATATATCTTCGATGTTTGTTAGATCTGACTTCCCTAAACAATTATTTTTTAACAAATATTTAATTGTATTACATTTGCATTTCCGTTACCAACTAAAATAGCTCATTGGGTTGAATTAATTCAGCCTTAATATCACCTGGCTGACCTCTCAGTGGAAATGACACACGTGCGATAACACTGAGCACACACTCCGGCATTTGTGAGCTCTGGGCACTTTTACCTCTGTAAGTGCCTGCCTCCAAAAAATATTGAAAATCGTATTTTATGACTATTATTATAAAGACAAATGTATTAAAATTATATATGAAAACATTTTCATTGACTATTTTCCTCCTGGAAAAAGGTGGGCCTCTCTGTACAAGATGATACAAATAAATACCACCAGGACACAGCATGAATTTTCTGGGTCCCTTCTGTAATTAAAAATAATAGTAATAAAAATCAAAATATTTTACTACTACACTGTTATGAAGTCAATTATGTTAAAAATGTATATTAAAACATTTTCATTGATCTAAAAGTTCT
The DNA here is from genome assembly GCF_005190385.1 of Monodon monoceros. Classification (NCBI taxonomy): domain Eukaryota; kingdom Metazoa; phylum Chordata; class Mammalia; order Artiodactyla; family Monodontidae; genus Monodon; species Monodon monoceros. The sequence goes on along the minus strand of NW_021703765.1, from coordinate 11,591,771 downwards.
TTTGTTTTCTTCTGATTTTTAAGGAAATTGAGATTTTGGGGGGATCCCTGAGAGTATTATGGGCCCTTGACTCTTGATTCTGGGCCTAATGGGTAAGTTGGTCCTGGACATCCTAACTCAGCCAATATTATTTCTTCTGGGCCTCAAACATGCAATGTTTTTTCACTGATCTGTGTGTGTGTGTGTGTGTGTGCCTTTAAGGCCTTGCAGCCTCCTCAGGGGTTGCAAATTCCTACCCAGCCATGGAGACGCACCTCAAATTTTATCTCTTCTGTAAAGTTTTTCCTGAATCCCCAGGTAGAATTAGTCATACCAAGAAGTTCTCTTGGTACTTTCTATACAACTTTACAGAATTGAAGAGAAACCTAGCAACCACCATTGTAAATATCTTGTACTATCACTTACCATATTTGTTTTTGGATGAACTTTAAATTTTGGAATAATTTTTGATTTACTGCAAAACTGCAAAGATACAGAGAGTTCCCACATATGCCTCACTCTTTCAGCTATCCCTGACATCGTTATCTTGCATTATTGTGGTGCCCTTGTCAAATCTAAGAAACCAACCTTAGTACTTTACTATTAACTAAATTTCAGATTTTATTCTGATTTCATCAGGTGTATGATCAGGCCATTCAAGATGGCTGTTCTCTTGATCTCCGTACATCCCCTGCTCCACCAGTCCCTGTTTCAATCACGTGACTATCCAATCCTCTGAATTATAGGGCTTAATCAGTAACTGCCTGCTAATTGCCCTCTGCCCCAACCTCTGGTTTCCCTGGTAACTGATGAGCCAACCTGATGTCAATCCCCCTTATAAATGGTAGCCTCCTTCTCCCCCGAGTAACGAAGATTGCTACCTTGCCCTGCCGCGTTTTCTGTACCGGGTGGGGAGCTGCTCCAGGACTTTTGTTTCGGATGTGTAAGATCCTCTATCCAATAAACCACTGATATCACTGTCCCTGTCTCTAGATTCTTTCTTAGGTAGTGAGGCTGGGCAATTACTGGACTTTTAGGCCTGTGGGGTGCAGCCTAACATCAAGTTTTCCAAAAACGTTTTTTTTTCTTTCTTTTCTAGGATCCTATCCAGGGTCCCCTATTGCATTTACTTATCATGTTTCCTCAATCTCTCCTGGACTGTGACGGTTTCTCTGGATTTTTCTAGTTTCACGTGATCTTGATACTTATGAAGAGGAATGACCAGGTATTTTGTAGATTGTCCCTCAGTTTGGGTTTGTTTGTTTTTTGGCTGTTGGTTTTTTTCATGATTAGACTGAGGTTATGGGATTTTGGAAAAAATACCATCACGGTAAAGGATCCTCTCATGTCATATCAGGGGTACCACATTAATTGTGAGCTGTGTATCTACATGTTTACTTCTTTATTAAGGATAGGGTCTTGGGTTAAACGGAAAGTGCTTGTATTTCCCATATTCACTTAATATATTTTTAAATAGCACGTTGATTTGTTGTCTCCCTTGCTAGATAAGGAGCCTCTTAAACTACAGACTTGTCTTGTGCATTTGTTTCTCTATACCCTCTGCACTAAGCCCAGTACTTGGTGTAAAGAAATGCCAAATAAAGGTTTTGAAATTCATGTTAAATTAATTGTTCACTCTTTTTTGTAGCTATTTTCAAGGGCCTGCCATGTTTAATGTGTTCACACAAAGAAAGTAGTCGGCAAGTCACAGGCTCTTTTACTTAAGCTGATAAATGGTTATTCTTTGTAGTAAGTGCAAATAAGACTCAAATTAATGCTCTTCCCCGTTTATGAACATTAGTCCAACTTGATCTTTACAGAACAGAGACTTACTGAAGCTGTACTGAAGCACTGCCTCTTAATGCTGCCCCCAGGGTCTGTACTAGGATTTCTTATTCATTAGAAGTTAATTCCTTCACTAGCAGACACTCTGAGTGCTCCTGGCTTATGCTGAACCTGGCCTAGCAATTTATGACACACGGGAACTAATATGGTAGATAAAAGAGAAAGTGATACAAAAAGGCTCCAAATTAGAGAACTGATAGAGGTTAGTAGGGCGGCCAAGAAGAACAAGGCATAATCTAAAGACCTTTAACAGGACAATATTTACATAAATTATGAAACTAAATATAATGGGCTATTAGATAATCATTACAATTTTTGTTTAAAAAGAAATTTTAAGGGCTTAAGTTTTGTTCTTTGAGACATAAATAGTATTTACTGGAAGAAACGTTAACAAAGACACGCAAAAGTAGAATATCCCCAATCCCACCCACTCCTTTTTCCTATTTGTATGGGTGATGTCGAAGAGAGGAAGACAGACTGACGGTGTCAGAACAGAGGGACAGACAAAATGGGTATATGCTGGTCTTTCAACAAAACTGGGCTATTCCATACACATTATTTTGTAGGATTTCATGTTTTGTGTAAGCAATCCACACATTTTTTGGATATTAAGCTTGCTTCAAATAATTGTTTTATTGAAAGTTTAGATGTTTCAAATTTTCTGTCTTATAAATAGTGTACAACAGAGTAATGGTGAAAATCAGTTTGAGTTAAGAAAACATAGTAAGATATTTTTTAAAGTGACAAATACATTTAAACATTTTGGTCAATTCAATAGTCTACTTAGTACCACAGACTACAAATATTAAAAATCAGTGTTTGTTGTTTAATATTTTGATTTTAATATTGAAGATATTAAAAATATCTTATGGGGTACCAAAATTAACATTAGTTAAAAGAACAACAGCCAGATACATTTATTTTCAATTCATCATGTTTCATCAAATTCTTTTTGCTTCTCCTTTTGCAATTGATCTCTTAAGCTCTTCTTTTTATCATGTGTTTTATAGTATAGTCACTAATTTATGACTACCATAAGATTCTCTAAACAAATAACAATATAATAATAACAACAATAACAACCTTTTAGTACTTATGTTTACTGAATGTGAAGGACTGGGCTAAGGGTTTTACAAATAATAGCTTACGTAATCAGTACAGTAACCCTCTGGTCTAGGTATCATCTATCCCATTTTGCTGATGAGAAAACTGATAGGCTAGGCAACTTTCTAAAGGTCACAGGGATAGTTAAATGACACAGTAATTAGAACTGAGGACTTTAGATCTACATACCCCCAGGCTTTTCCACAAAGTTGTCTATCCTGCCTCTCCAAACTCTACTGCCTGTCTTCCCATCCTCACTGAAAATGTATTTTCTACCTATAACGCCATCTGTTAGGAAATGTACGTGGTTCAATTTAATGTGCTATAGGTGTTGAGTCTAGCTTATGGTTATTTTACCTCTTATCTCATATCTCATCCATTTCCATTCTCTCTACTCTTTTTAGAGCTATGGCATCATGGTACAGCATATGAGCATAGGCTCCAAGGACAAATTTAGATCAGGTGAGGTTCTACTATTTAATAGCAATTTAATCAATAATTTTCAGCCTCATTTTCCTAATCTGTGAAATGGAAATAATATTGTCTCTTTCACCTTTCACCTTTGTGAAGACTAAAGCAGAGGACCCACACAAAGCACCAGACACAAGCTTGATGCATTCCTCGAGTACTTGTATTAGTTTCCTTTTGCTGCTGTAACACATTATCACAAACTTCCTAGCTTAAAACAACACAAATTTATTAGTGTAAAGCCCTGAAGATCAGAAATACAAAGTGCGTCTCATGCGGGCTAAAATAAAGGTAACCACTGGGCTGTGTTCCTTCTGGATGTTCTGGGGACAATCCATTCCTTGCCTTTTCCCGTTTCCTTGGCTTGTAGCCCCTTCTAGCAATGGTATTCACTCTGACCCTTGCTTCTATTGTAACATCTTCTCCTCTGACACACTTGTGACTAAACTGGATTCACCCACATAAACAAAGATAATCTCCCTATGTCAAGATCCTTAATCGTTTTTGAAAACAATTTTTTTTTTTTTTTGCCATGTATGGTAACATATTCACAGGTTCCAGCAATTAGTGGATGGACACCTTTCAGGGCAACCACAGGACTCCTTTCCCCTTCCTCCTAAAATACAAGTCAGATGTCATTATTTTCCATCTTAAAAATTACACACATACACACACACTCATACACACAGACATACACACATTTGGTGGATTTCTAATATCTCAGACTAAAACTCAAACTTCTTAGCAGTAATACTTGAGACCTTCCATGATTCAGCCCATTCACAATCTTTTCTAACTCAACTTCTCTCACTTTTCCCACCCACCACTGCCAGCATTCTTCTACCTGCATGTTGTTTTTGCAAAAAAACTTCAAAGCCTTTGCCCATATTTTTTTCCTGAGCCCGGAATCTCTCCCTCTCCTCCCACCCCAACCCTCCATATGTGGTCTCCAAGTATGAGCTCAAATTTTCCCTTTTTTATGAAGCTTTTTCTGTTTACTTCAACTGAAAGACTCATTCACTTTCCTGCACAGACACAAGTCTTTGTGCACACTATCACACCTATTTCATTCTCCTTTGCATACACCTGTTTCTCAGGCCACTACTACATCAAGAACAAAACCTGCCTTTACTTTTTTGTAATACAGCCACAAAATAGTCTGTATGTGATATGCAGCATCTCCAGACCTTTGAAATTTTGTCCCCTCAACTATTTCTGGAAGACCCTGAGGCTGCCTAGTATCTGCCTGGTTTGTGTAAATAGTTTCTTGCCATCCATATGGTATCCGCCATTTTAATTCTTACCATTAACTGCAGAGATCTGGAACTGAGGGTTCTAAAGACGGTGCAAAGGACCAATGGATGTGACAAAGCAATATACCAAACTCCCTGTTCTAGGAGCTGTCTCCTGACATCTTTGCTACCAGTGAAGTTGTCCCAATGTTGCTCATTGCTGAAGCCTATCCACCTTTGTTTTACACTCTCTCTGAAAGCAATAGTACTTGAACATCTCATTTCTGCCCCCCGAAGATTTAGGTGTTGTAACTCTTTCAGTTTTTAGTAATAGTTCCCCTGACCCTGAGACTAAGCACAAGTTCATAGGGAATGGGCTGTGTGATGATCTAATCCACTTTCCTTGGAGCTTTGTTCAAAATAACTTGATTCTCAGGTTTTATTCTTAGATCAAGGTGTTGTGGTTTGACCCTTTCCTCTGAGATTTGAGTTGTTTTGCTAAATGCTTCTCAAGCATGCATGCAACTAGATTCCTGGCAGAACTACTCTCTAGTCTTCAAGTTATGCCCAGATATCCATGAATACTGGGATGCCCTCTAAAATTACTTTATGATTCATGTTAACATTCTATTATGATTTATTGTTTATGTGTCTTTCTGTTTGAATATTATATAAAGTCTTTGAGAGCAGGGAATAATTTCTGCATCTATCCCAGTGTTTGTGTCATGCTTTGTACAAAGTAAGGGTTGAATAAGTAATTTTTGAATGAATTTAACTGGGCCATCTGTAACATGGAAACTTTTCTCCCTATGCAGTTAGTGAAAGGGTTAACTTCACTGTTCAAAGAAGAGCTAGATCAAGCACAAATAAGTACACAATAAATGTGGGTAGCCAGCAGATTCCGGAACTCTGCCAAAACGTTTCAGGATATTTATTCAAATCTGCCATTTTCTCCATGCATACACAGGCACAGTTAGGGCTGATGTGCCCTGGGAGAACTGGCATTCATCAAGGTTTTCAAGACATTACTTTTTCTATGTGCCCTAGTTGATGCTCCCTTCAAAAAATGTGAAAGGCCTGCTAATTTCTTCCAATGAAAGAGCAACAGAGGCACAAAAGTTGAAACCTGAAAGGTCATTCTGTGAAATACACAAGGTGGGGGGCAATGCCCAGAAATAAGAAAATGAAAATGAATTCATTAGATCATCAGGGTTCTATTAATAATCCTTAATAAATATGGACATTTGGTTCCCATTAAAAAAGGAACTTAAAAAAGAGCATTTGTCTATTTTGAATTATTAAAATATCTATCCTTTTTCAAAATGTTTTTGAAAAGAATAATAAATAATGACAATATAGTTTATGGCAAATTCTCTTTACATTATTATTGAAGCTCCTGAGGATGACTAGGAACTGAGGAACTTCTGGAGGCCAGTTCAAAATCAAGGGTTCATCAAGGCCATGCTCCCTCTGAAGGCTCTAAAGAAGAATCCTTCCTCGCCTGTGCCAGCATCTGCTGACTCTCAGCAATCTTTGCCACTCCTTGGCTTGTAGATGCATCACTCCAGTCTCCGCCTCCATCTTCACATGGTCCTTTTCCTTCTGTGTATCCTCTCCTCTTCTTATAAGAATACAAGTCATTGGACTTAGGGCTCTGAGTTTTTGGTTAGATATGAATTTGAGGGAGACACTAGTGAAACGACTTCAGGGTATTATGGCCAGAACTAGGCAAACAAGCATTTCAATCAACCCAGAGTCCACATCGTAATGGGTTGCAAACATCTCACTAGTAGCCCAAAGGGCTTCTTGGTGAGAAAAAGCCTTTCCTCCATCACAACACTTTACTGCTATCTGCAGGAAAGTATATAAATCTAGGATGACTACCCATGGGAATGGTTTCCTAGAGGTGAGTGGTCCACATTCTCTGCAATGTATGTAGCATGTGTCCTCAAGACATTCAGTTACTTCTCTGGACCCCTCCCTGGGAATCCATAGGAACATTTGGGAACAGAAAATGTGCAGAAGACTGAACTTCAAGTGAGTAAGACACGTGGGAATGCAGACCATCGAGACGGGGGGAACTGTAGAAATTGTGACCAAATGTATACTCATCAACTCTTTAAGATATGAAATCAGAATCTTGGAGTATAGTTTTTCTGAAAAATCTCCCTTTTGTCTAAACAATTCCAAGGGAAGTTCAAAGCAATCACATTTTGTAAGTAATTTACATGAGAAATTTAGGTGGAGGTAGGGGGTACCTGAATTGTTGAGGAAATGGCCTTATTTCTCTTTCCAGCCTTTGTGGCAGGAACTTTTTTTAAACCTGTTTGATCCTGGAAGTCTCTCAATTTCTCAGTGTTTCTTTTATCCAACGGCCCAAGGAAGAATTAGGGAGGCTCAGGAAGCAGGTGGTTTGGAGGTAAAAATGTTCTCTGTTTTGTTTTTTCTAATTATTTGCTTGCGGCATGTGGCGAGAGAGAGTCAGTTAGGCGGCTAGGGTACGGACCACCAACATCCTTATAGATTCAGATTTGCACTTGCATCCTGATGGGACACAAGCAGGAAGCTATTTGTTTCAGGGATCCTAACATTTTAACTGCTACCAAATCTAGCCCCTTCTAGAATGGAAAGCAAGAGCTCTTTAATTGCCCTCAGTACCTCCCTCTAACAATTAAGAACAGGAAGTGAAAAGCATGGAGTCCAATTCCAACTGCAAAGGCAATAACTAATGAGAAATAAGAGGTCTTGTTGTTGTAGTTTCTTTTGGTTCTGATAAATAACATTGGTTGGGTATTCACTGTGAATTTCACAATTTATTTCAACGCAGAGCTGTGGCACATTAAATGTGTAGTATGAGCATTGTCTGTAAAATTTCACGCAGTGGAAAATACTATGAAATGGCTGGTTTATAACAGCAAGTTATGGTGTCCTATGAAATATTTTACAAGATTAAATAGAAATGGTTTGAGAAAAAAGAAAATAACTGTTGAGCAAGGGGATGCTAGCTGAGAATTTTGGGGGACTCTTCATCACTGTATTTGAAGTGTTCATTTTCATAGCAAGGTTGTACTTGGATTTGCACATGTTGGGTCAAACACATCTGGGTCCAGGAGTGGATAAGAACTGTCCACATGGATACTTGTATATGAGTCCAGACTCAGATCCAAGCAGAAACCAAGAGGTCCTGGTCCAGCTGTGACAACTTGTTTGCTTTTGTAGACTTGGCCAGGGTCCTGCTATGAGAAGATGTATCTGTGGTAGCCAGTATGAATACCATTAAAGACACTGCAGGCATACATTAAACAACTGCCACCCATCTCATGCATCTAGGGGCAGGAGTCGGCTTTGTGGATTATCTCGGAGAGATATTTTATATCACACACAACTTTCTCCTGCCATTCAGTAGACTTCTGGGCTGTGGATCTAGCTACCACTCAGAGCGTTCAGAGGAGACAAACCAGTACAGACTTTAATCCAAGGGGTTGGGGACAATTGGGAGGCTAGATGGGTTTTTTTTAATTAATTAATTAAAAAAATATTTATTTATTTTTGGCTCTGTTGGGTCTGCGTTGCTGCGTGCGGGCTTTCTCTAGTTGCGACGAGCAGGGGCTACTCTTTGTTGTAGTGCGCGGGCTTCTCATTGCGGTGGCTTCTCTTGTTGCAGAGCACAGGTTCTAGGCCCGCGGGCTTCAGTAGTTGTGGCTCGTAGGCTCAGTACTTGTGGCTCGTGGGCTCTAGAGCACAGGCTCAGTCGTTGTGGCACACGGGCTTAGTTGCTCCGCGGCACGTGGGATCTTCCTGGACCGGGGCTTGAACTTGTGTCCCCTGCATTGGCAGGCAGATTCTTAACCACTGCACCACCAGGGAAGCCCGGATTATAGTTGTTTCTTAAATGCAGGTATAAATTGGTTTTGTGGTTGAAGCAGATGCTGTGGATATCTGCCCGTATCTCCTTGGGTCACCAACTCCCAGTGCCTGTAACTCTTTGCCTGAAGTCTTGCTCTACTGACAGAGCCCGGACTGCCCGAGCATGTGGCAGATCAACATGCAATGAGATAGATCCTCACCTCCACCCCCAGGCAGCCCCTCACCAGTGGCTGAAGGGGCTGGGGGATTAACATCCTGCAATCTTGCCCTTGGGCATAAATTTGAGGTGCATGTCCTCACCAGTTTTCTAAGCGCTTTGGTGGGAATAAGCTTCAGTTCCCACAGTGGCAATTTGGTCAATGATACAAACTTTGCTTTTGACCTTCCCTCTCCTGTCTCCCTTCCTTGCTTCCCTCCCAGGGTTTCTTGGGATTACCTCCCTAAATACAAGACCTGAACTTGAGTGCTGCCTCAGGCTGTGCTTCCGGAGAGCCCAATGTAAGACAACAGTCACCTTCCACTTTTTATTATCTTGCCAGATTCAGAAAGCCAATTAAGCGTGCATTGAAACAATGCTTGCTATGTGTCCTGGGAGCCTGTTATGTGCTCAGACTGTGTTGGGAGCTGCACATTTAGCGTTTCTGATCCTCATATATCCATCGTGATGGGACTCAGTCACTGAATAAGTCATGTGCTCAGCCCGAAATCCTAACCCAATCCCTCTGCATCTCACTCTCCCAAGTTAAATAGTTATGAGGTGCATTTTGAGAAACAACAAACATGAACGCACCACTTAGCAGGACTTTCTCCTCTGTCATCAAGTGTCTGTGCCCAGGCAGAAGGGAGGCAGCCAGCGTGAGGCTCTCTTGAGGCCCCGAGTCATTCACTAAAGAGGCAGTTAGGAATCAGAGAGTGCAGGAAACTTCGGGCAAAGCTGGTTCATTAGTGCCTCTGCCGATTAATCAAGACTGGGCTGCCACTTCGTTAAATGCCTCGAGGTGAGGCTGGAGGCAATCAGCTCCGTGGAAATTGCTTGATTGCTTCTCAAAGTGGCAGTTTGCTTTTGGACACTGTGCTCATTCCCGTCACATCTGCATTGTGACCTTCAATAAGGACGATGACCCTGCCTCCAAGTGCACAGTGTATGATCACGCTATCTTCGAGCCGGCTGTTATACATGAAGAACCAGCCGCAAAATCTCCGAATGCAATTATGTTTTGGTTTCATAAACGCAGCTCAATTATTGCATTTGTCTTGCTTTTGTATTTAGCTTGGAACAGGCACTCCCACTAAATGTGCCAAACGCTTTATTTTTGTCTCCTTTTTAGACTGTACATCAGGAAAATGAAGTGCGCTCTTTCTCCCTCCCACAGTAAACAGCCACATAACTGTAATAAGCTTTCTGAATAATTTATAATTTGCAAACAAAAATTCATCTGATTATGCTGAAATGACAGACACTCTGCATAACAATGGGTATTATCAAAGAGAGCTTTCTTCTTGTTTCCATTCTGGTTACTATTTACACAAATTGAAGAGAAATTACTATGTACACTATTACCTTTAAATTATTTCTTAATCTGCCTTTTAATCTCTCAAAACTATACAGGAACAATATAATTATGCTCTGCCAATCACTGATGATGACGCATTCAGAAGTGTTTTCCTATGCGGATGAACGAAACACACGTTCAAGATAATATGCTGTTCGGTGCTTGTTTTTCCGAGGTAATGGGTGTTTTAGGGTTACATATCGTCAGCGGCTCATGACTATTTTATGCTCAATTTTCTTTTCTTACTGGAGAAAAGCAGATAATACATACATTTTGCTCCGTAGTTACACCATCCCTTCTTTTCTCCTCTTGGCTTAGTGTCAAATGTGAAAATGATGGAGCTCTTATTTTGTTTCAAGGCAAAAGTCTTCGATTAAAACTGATGGCTTGGTTGGAGCCACACTGAGAACTAATCAGAAGATATGGAGAGCAGAAAACGTAAGCCCTCTCCAAGATGCTGGGGGAAGATTATACAATCTGGAAGGAGTATGAAGTTTGGCTGAAAATCATGACGGCATGGATGAATCCTCTGCGGGGCTCTCCACATATGTTTAAATTATAGAATCTCATATCGTGTGATTGCTCTGGAGCTACAAGTCACAGCTGGGTTATAACATATAACCTCTTATGTTTTCAGAAGAATGATGATTTTTCTTGATTGAGTTAATTGTTTCCTCAAACAATCCAAAATACCAACATGTTTTCCCAAAATTATTTATTATTACCTAATTTTACCCCATGTGGGTTTTTGTATTGCCGAGAAAGGAAAATATTTTTTTCCTACCCTTCTAGGTCCTTCTGGCTGGTTTAAGAACTAAACTGACATGAGGCAGATGAACAGGAGAAAATCCAGCTTAAATATGTACATACGGGGCCCCATAAGAAAAATGAGACTCACGGACAAATTAGGCAGTTGAGGCTTATGCGGCATCTGAGAGAAGGAGAAGCAGGTAGGGGGTTGAGACTTCACAGGGGAGGGAAAGATTCACAGGACGGTGGGGGAAAACAAATGTTTGGTAAACAAATGTTTGCCATGATATTGAGAGACAATGGGACTTTGATCAAACAGGCCTTGCTAAGTGTCCCCCTCGCCTCCCACCCGCGTCTACCACATCTAGCTCACATTCACTGTAGCTGGTTCTGGTGATAGCTCTCTTCTTGGGATAGGCCCCCTTTTAGGCAGTTAAGGGGGCAGAGGTAAAGCTCTTCCTGAACCTTTCATTTCTCAAAAACAACCAGCCTAAAATAATCCTCATGCCAAAGAGACATATTTTGGGGTGGCAAATTTTGCTCCCCTACTGTATATTTCACCAGAATATACAAAAACTGGGTTATTGGGTTAAATAAGTATGCATGGCATGATTCATGTATCAGACACCTCTTTTCCCACAACACTGTAGCTAATTCTGGGAGACTTTAAGAATATTTAAAAATTTACAATATAATACTTCTGCCTTCTAGGACTTGAGAATTCATTTGCAAACAACACAAAATTACTGTCCGTTAGAGCCACAGATTCCTAGTATTTGCAAAGAGAGAATTTATTTTTAATAGCTTCAGTCGGGCATTTTCCCATAGAAATGGGTATTCAGGTGGCAACTACACTGCTCATCAGGTTAGAACCCAAGAACACAATGGGAAATTGGCCATAGAGATCTGCAAGGTTTATGGTCACCTGGAACCAGATTTCCTTTTTAGAGGTGCAAACTAAAGAATGTCACTCGCCATCTGGCTCTATAAGGATTAAGTCACTAGCCACGGCAGTTGCTGACCTTTAATACACTCTGAAAGGGGTTCGGGGTGGAGATCAGGAATGAGGCACTCTGTGCTCTCGGAAAATCTGGCAGAACAGGCCTTCAGATAGATATTTTCGGGAGAGAATTTTACTAACCCAAATTTCTCCATCTTGTCATACTTAGACAAGTATGACACTAACAAAGACATCTGCTCCTTGTGACCAGCAGCAATCTCCTACCAAGGTGTGTGCTTGATTGCACGTACCCCATTCACCAAAATCATATATATACTGACCTCCTCCCTTCCCCCTCCACCTCTTCGGAGCAGGTCCTCAGAACTATCTGAGAGGCTGTCTCCTGGGCTATCAACCCCAGTAAGGTCCAAATAAAACTGAACTCACAGCTCTCACGTTGTGAATTCTTTTTTTCTTTCTTTTTTTTTTTAGTAGACAGAGGAATCTGGCCAAACCTTTAGAATCAAGCAAAGATCTAGAAATCATTTGTGAACCCAGAAATTCTGAAGTGTGTGCATTCTGCCTTCTCTTGGAAGTACATGTGAATAACACCAGAGGCCAACTGGAAAAGCTGCCACCACCGTGGTAGCCAGCTCTGCTTCTTTCTCATCCCAAGTCAATAACAAGTGTGGTGACAGGAGGAGCATGGGCTGTCTGCAAGGTCAGTACCTCTTCCTTACAACCTGGCAGCGTGCTGCAAGGGGAGAACACTGATGTTTACAAGTGCGTCCAGTGTGTCGGATCTGGGATTAAATGGGTGGTCTCATGGCGGCACTGTGGGTAGAACTGGGGTCTGGTTTGATTGACAGCACTTGTAGGCTCCCATTATTTCACCATCAGGGTGAAACCTGCACTCTTGGCCTAAAACCATTTCGCACCAACATTGTCTTTAGAAATTCCATTAGGCTAACATTTCTCTGTGTATATTTTCACTAATATTTTTCTTGGAAAGCAGCCACTAGTTCTTTTTAAACTCCTTAACAGTTGTCAGATGATGAAACTTTCCATTCCATAATAACCTGGGGTGGATTAAACTATGTCATATTTCCCAGTTTCCAAATCATCCCATCTCCCCTGTATTAGCACATTTCTTAATGGTTAGGAGAAGGCAGACAGTCCACTTAGAACACTCCAAATAAGAATGTCAAGAAAGAAGACACCTCTACGTTGAGCAATGGCTAGTGCCATCTCTCTTAGTTTGAGGAATCTGACTGCATAATAAGGCAGGAACTTTCTTGCATTGGTGAAAATGATTTAAATAATACATTTAAGGATTTTATTTGCCTTTATCTGTCAGGGGTTTCAATTTCTATGGGGAGGAATATTTTTCCGGTCCTATAGTAATGTGATGAAACATGTCTAGAGATTCAGAAGTATCCCATCTATAAGGAAAGTACTACAGAAACCCAGATATGGGCCAAGGAAACTGTTCTTTGCCCCTTTGTGTTGATCTTGCCTGAGCATCCTAAAAGCAGCCCCCAGAGGGGATTGATGTTGGCCTGATGTCAATTCTCCAGGGCAACAGATGCTCCTCCAAAGAATCGTATGTTTATGGTTTTGATCCCTGTACTACGGTTTAGTTGCATTTTTGGTAGGAACACAAGTGACCTTGTGAAGGACAACAGTAAACAGGATGGGAATGGACCAGACACTATCATAATAAGGCCTCTGGAAACAGGCATTTCATTCCAAAAATTGAGTCTCGAATATAAAACTCTATTTTTTATTATCTCAGCAATGACTCCGTATACACAGGAGTTGGCTAATCAAATGTTTCCTTGATGATTTTCACTCACTCAAAGTTAGGGTAATGCTAAAGGATTTAGTGAAGATATGGGTCCTGAATTTTTATTAATTTTTAAAATTCTCATTTGTATTGACCACCAACAAAAAACAGTAACAAGCCAAACAGAGCCAGAGTTAACAGGAATCCAAATTTCTAACATTTGTCTCTTCAAAAATTTATTTGGATTAAACTTTAAATAAAATGGAACCTAAAATATGCATTCTATGAAGGGAGAGTTGAATGGGAATGGAAAATGTTCTTACAGGGATAAAAATGGAAATTTACAAATTATTTCATATTTAGGTTTCTCTTTTCATATTTGAAGTTTATGAATCTTTCCTCCCAGCAGAAAGGAAAAACCCCATAGTTACATTCCTTGGCCACATAAAGGGGTTGACGATACATCTGAGGATGTTTCCTACCTAGAAAAGAAGCCTGGAAGGACTAAGAGACTGAGAGGGCGGAACATTTTTGTGAGAGCAAAATAAGATCTCATGTGAATGGTCCCCTTGCAAACACCTGGCACATCACAGAAATTAAGTAGCATTGTGACCTTCCCTACAAGAAGAGAGAAGAGAGTAGCCTTCTGGGTCAGAAAAGCTCTCTTTTTACCTTTGGAGGTTAGTGAAAAAGAGCTATTTCTCCAATAATTTAATCTTTGTCTTTCCGAGCAAGGACAAAGTTCTTTCTGATCAGAGAAGTCTTCTTTGATAGCATCTTTTGTTATCCCAAAGCATAAATGAATTGGGACTGAGTTTTGTGGTTGACACTTTTCCATTTTCTTCAGACAATGGTAGTGTTGGACAGGAGAACAGGAAGGACAGAGGACAAGGTGAGAGCAAGTAGAATTATATTTATGAAATATGATAGCAGCCACCATTGACTGAGCTTCTATAATACACAAAAAGTGTCATACGTAGTATTTTACTTCTTACAACGCTACCACAAAGCTAGTGTTATTGCCCTTATTTTACAGATGAATGGAAATGAAAGCCAGAAAAATTCAGAAATATTATCAAAATAATACAACGTGCAAGAAGCAGCTATGATTTGAAGTGGAGTCTTTTGGATCCCAAGTTAGTATGATTTCCATGGTACTTTACTGCTTCTCACTGGTTTATCTCTGCTACATAAGAAAACATCCCTAGCCGTTGAAGTGGGACCAGGTCCTCGCACTCTCTTGGTGCCGCCCTGACCTCCTACACCTACTAGGGGCAAGTCTCCAAGACAGTGGCTCTCACGACTGGGCAGTGACTTGTTGAGATCAAGGCAAGAACAAAGAGGAAGAGGTAAAGACAGGCACCAGAAGTGAAGAACTGGGTAGGGGCCAGGGGAGTGAGGAGTTTAGGGAGACGTGACCAACAATCAATTGTAAATTTTCTGTGATGCTTCCTAGACGAAGCTCACTCCAAACTGGCTCCTTCACTGTTACCGAGGGATCACGAGGATCTGTCTGGCGCATTCCAATCTTTTTTATGCACTACCTGTTGCTACTTAACAGATCTTCTATACTTTGCCCACGTAGAAAGAACAGAATCTAACAGCTGCATTACTGATCCCATTCTTCAGAGGCACGTACACACCCAGTCTCTTGGATTTTCCCAAGTCCTGGTCCCCCACGCCAGCAGCACTGGGAAATGGACTTGAAATAGTGCATGGGAAGGAGGACTCGAGCAGTGCATTGAAAGGTAAGGACATCAGTCTTCCTGTCAAGAAAGACAAAGACACCCACAAGTGGGCTTGTTTCACAAAAGACTAAAGTCTCATTTATCTACTACTGCTTAGACCCACCCATTCAGTTTTACTGTGGTTCAGAACGAGGTCTCTGTGGGCACTCCTGTGCCCTAAGGAGTCTCCTTGGGGTGTTGAGGGTGCTTCCAAAGAGCTGGTTTCTTTTTTTTTTTTTTGTGGTACGCGGGCCTCTCACTGCTGTGGCCTCTCCCGCTGCGGAGCACAGGCTCCGAATGCGCAGGCTCAGCGGCCATGGCTCACGGGCCCAGCCGCTCCGCGGCATGTGGGATCCTCCCGGACCGGGGCACAAACCCGTGTCCCCTGCATCGGCAGGCAGACTCTCAACCACTGCGCCACCAGGGAAGCCCAGAGCTGGTTTCTTGAGGCCGAAGTATTGAAAATGAGCAGGAGGCTGGGAAAGACGCGCAGAAAATTATGTTTGGGGGCGTTATCTCCTCCACCTTTGTTAGCACTGTCAATCTTTGTGCTGGAGAGTAATGGGAAGAAGAATTTGATCAATCGTCCAGAAAAGCTTGTGGAGGAGAAAAGAAGGGGAGTGGATTCTAAAGTACAGCTGCTGAAGGGATGTTCGTTCCACCTTGATCAGTGGTACATCACCAAGGGACCATGCTGCCAAGGGCAGCACTGCTCAGACACATTTCCCATCATTGTCTACACTGGATACCTACTGGCTACTCCAATGAAACATACAGTCTAAGTACAAAGTGTGTTTGCTAAACTAGTACAGCTCTAGGCCAAGTATCCAAGCTCATCATTCCAACTAGAAGGAGCCCCACCATAAAGAGATTCTGAGGTGGTCACAGATGTCAACATAAAGCACAGATTAAGTCTGACATACACATTGAGTGATTGGGAGTTAATCTGTCTATAAATGTGTATGTGTATAAATTATATATATATATATATATAGACGTTTATATGTAGATAGACAATGCACAATTCACAAATGTATATTCGCCTCCCCCCGTCAATCTATCTTAGAACCCAAAGGTTCCTAAACTCCATTTATGAAAATATAATCATATTTAATTTAACACCATATTTAAGCCAAATAAACAATTTTAAGTTACACTATTGTGAATCACTCTTTGCCTCATCTTATTTTGAGCTCAGAAGTACAATTACAATATCCAACATGAGGACTAAGTTTCAGAATACAGGAATCACAGGTGTAGGGAACTCAATTATTTGATTTCAGACGTAAAAAGATACATTCTTACAGGGATCGTGGAAAGAGGAGTGCATTTACAGATGTTCAGCTGCAATTTGTAAGAGAAGCATAAAAACAAAGGAGCTGCTCCAAGGATTATCCTTGCCCTGGTCTCCCAACAGTGGGCTGACCCTGAAGAACACCTACTGCTAGTACCAGAGGAAATATGGCATAAGGGGGAAAGTACTAGACTTTAGAAAATATGTGTATTGGGAAATAGAAAATAAGACAGTTGTAAAGGCAGCATTTTATTAAGGGAGCTGCCTGGGAGGACTCTGAATGCCAGAGGGACAGGAGCTGGGGTGGGGATGGAAGGAGATTTTGGTTCACACCCTCAGTGCTCTCGTTGATTGGATTTCAAATAGACGCATTTTGTCTTTTGAAAGAACAGTATTCTCTCTGTGACAAATAGGAATTATTCTCTCCATAACTATACACTGTTAGTTTAAAGAGGTCTCTTTTATTCTGACATGAAATTAGCACCTTTCTGTCATCACAAGAGAGTGAAAGTATTTCCCAGATAAGTTGGAAGCAATCTTGAACTTTAGGCAGATATGTAAGTACAAAACTCTGATGCCTTTAATAGAAAATTAATATTTCAAAATACTTTGTTCTACTATAAAGTAAAGGAAAAAAATAATCCTAAATCTTAGGCATAACTTGGATGGGGGCATCTCAGCTTCCCAGTGCCCTATGTTCCAGAGGAAAAAGGAAGACATATCTGTAGAAAAAGTGTTAAACCGGGTTTCCCTGGTGGCGCAGTGGTTGAGGATCCGCCTGCCGATGCAGGGGACACGGGTTCGTGCCCTGGTCCGGGAGGATCCCACATGCTGCGGAGCGGCTGGGCCCGTGAGCCATGGCCGCTGAGCCTGCGCGTCCGGAGCCTGTGCTCCACGACAGGAGAGGCCACAGCAGTGAGAGGCCCGTGTACACCCACCCCACAAAAAAAAAAAAAAAGACTGCCAACAACTTGTAACCTAAGAACCTAGAAGTAGTCACGAAAAATACTCACCTCTCTTATTTTATGTTTTCTCTTGCACATTGACCCTTAAAAGGAAAATCATATTGTACCCCAACTGCTTTTCTCTACATACAATTTTTGAGAAAGATACAAGGGAAAGCTACACTGCATTCGCTCTGAAACTAAACAAAGGTGTAAATGTAAAAGGTTATTCTCCTTCAGAGAAAGGTTAGAGTATTTTTGTTTGTTTGTTTTTGGCACTATCTGGTCACTAAACTGGAAGATTGTAATACAGTATCTTTTGCTGTGGTTCCCATTTCTACTCCTTATACTCTGGCACCTACTCTACTCCAGTGTTTAAGAAATTGTTTTTAAATCTAGAAACAATTTTAGCATAGTCACTGCATCAGTACCTGAGCCCACCTTTTGAAAAATGTAAGTACCTTTAAAATATGTGCAGGAGGCACATATATGAAGGAGGCAGAGGAAATAAAGAATATACAGGAATATAAAGTCTAGGCAACGATTTACATTGAGCAGCAAAAATTTTTTTAATCGAACCACACTTCATATTTAAAGTATCTACCTTAAACACCTTAATGCATTCAGATGATTAATCAATGCTGACACTTTTTCATTTTGAGAGGAAAAAAAGGGAAAAAATAATGAGATAATCTCTATTAAAAATAACAAATTTAAAAGTCCACGTTTAATTCCGTTTATTTTAATGCATTTCAACACATGTTTATTGAGCACCTACTATCTTCCAGGAATTCCCCTGAGGACGGGAAGCATAGGGATTGACAAGACAGAACAAGGCGCTTCACTGCATGAAGTTTACAGTACAGTGGGGAATAGAGACATAGAGCAAGTCATTCTGGTGTGATGACTGTTAAATAGCAGTGAAGTGTAAGGAGCTATGAGAACACAGAACAGAGGAATTTAACCTATTTCAGGGGTTAGGGAAGCCATGCTCACTCCATACCTGGGATGCTCCCGACTGAAATATGAGTTGATATGCTGTTCCAATCATACACTGGGGGATGGAACTGGGCTTCCTATGTGCTCTTAAGTCATGCATATTTGGCAAAGTATTTGTAAACATCTTTGTGGTTTGTTCAATTCATTTTGAAAATCCAACTGAAGAATACCAGAAAATCTATTCCCCTATTTAGGTGATCCTTCCTCTCTTCCACATAAGATAGTGGGGTAGGTTAAAAATCCACTTCCGAATGCTTGAGTGGAATGATGTCTAGGACTTCCCACCCTCCCTCTACACCTGAGATACTTCCAGGCCAAATAGATAGTATTTGGGGTGAACCCCTTGCAGTGCCTTATCCCAGGGAAAGTTCACTCAGGAGAAGTACTGACTGTCCATACTGGTACCAAGGTCTCTATGTGTTTTCTGACGCTCTACTAGTTCCCAAGAATAGCTGTTAATGGGCCTCTTCCTGGTGGTTCGTCTTCTTCCTGTCTCTTGATCTCCAGACTGTCAAGTTCTTCTCATACTTTTAGGATGAAACACACAGAGAGAAAGGGTCTAATTGCCTTAGATGATTTTCCTATCAGACAGTATTATTGTTGGTTGCCAACCATCTTTGGGTGAGATGTCCATTTCTGACTCAGTTACTGGCCACCTCTGAGTAAAGAAAGCCTTGTAATATTTTCCCAAATGAGGATTGCTTAATTCTAAATGGGGAATCTGAGAAGGGCAAATGTGATTATCTCTGTTACAAGAGAAGTACAGTACTACTCTCTCCTTACTTCATATTCCTTCATTGTATCCATCACTCTTTGATGTCATAGTATTACATATTTACTCATTTCTGTCTGTCTTCTTTGCTAGAATTAACTTCCAGGAGGTCAGGAAATTAGTTTTGTTCACTGCTGTGCTCGGGACAAGAACAGCTTCCCAAAGTCAATTGTCAACAAATATTTCTTTAATGATGCATGAACAGTTAGAACATTCAGGCTGTGTGCATTTTTTCCTCCAACATGCACAGGTTTCCAACATTTTATATAAAATCTAACCCCTAGGATTTAAAGTTAAAATTTAAGGCAAATTTTAGATTTAATAGTAATTGGTCCTTTCTTTTCCCAAAGTTTCACTGTTTAGACATGTTATGATTGTTACTAAGGAATATTTTATGAGAGCTATGAAGACTGCTTTCGCAGAGTTCGAGGAAGAATTCGAGGTTCTAAGATATAAAATCACCTCTTAGAAATTTTACTCCAAGGGCCTTGACTGAAGCCAGCACATTCTCTTGGCTCTATTACAACACTGAAGAGACTCCTGGGGTGGATTAAACTTTGCCTACACGAAAGTCATTTCTGGACCCCTGTACAGGGTGAAATTCTTAGTAAGGGCATTTCAAAGGAAAACACTTATTTTCTCACCTGGCTCACTGTTTCACTAACTACTGGAAGAAACAGTGTATAATTGTAGTGAACACTAACATAAAAGGATGTATTCAATTTAATTCCAAATGTGTATCTTTTTTTCACTCTCCTTATAGAAAACAATGTCTCTAAAATTTATTCCTACTTGCAAACATTGAACAATTTCCTAAACCCATCCTAGCCCCTTTAGGGCAACAGCATGTAAACAACTCTCCTGCTAGAGGATGCCTTTTGGAATTTTCCCAGTGGTACACTTAAGGGGGCTAAGGATCATGATAGTTTTCCCTAGAGCTGAGTGAGCAGATTTGCTAAGACCAATACAAAGTATTTTCACAAAGGCCGTGGGTCTGTGATTTGAGCTAGTTTGTAATCGTAATTGCCTGGAGGGCTTGTTAAACAGATTGCCAGGCCTCACTTCTAGCATTGAAAATCAATAGGTGTAGGGCCTGCAGCCAGTTCCCAGGTGATGCTAATGTCGCTGATGGAAGACCCCACTTAGAGAGCCACCTTGATGGCCAAATCTGCATTGTAACTTTTACACCTGGCAATTAATTCTCTTTAAATTTCCCTGTGAATTCTCAGGGTTCCTCGGAAAAAAGCTCACAGAGCATTTTGCCAACTCAGGATCTAGAATAGTGAGTAAAATCTGACCAAAGGAAGGGTGTCCTTTCCTGCTCTGATGACCTTAGCTGTGATTCTGAAATGTAAGCCCTTAATGAGTAACCTCATACAAATGTTGACTATCCTAAACTCTTAAAATAGTGGCCTAAAAACTCTAAAGAACGCCACTTTTCCCCATTGTGCCTATTTTATGAGGTGGGGAACAGTAGGAAAACCTAGAATTTCAACAGCACAGAAGAGTTACTAATTACTTTTGATTGCTCTGGGAATGTGGGAAGTCACCCACCATGACATCCCTCTTGTGAGGAGGTAGGGAAGGAAGGGGATTTGGGGCCAACGTATGATATAACGGATCTTGGAAGCTCACTTGGGTATGCTAACGCTTCGAGTCATAAAGAAGTGATTGAAAAGTGGGTCAGATTTCCACCTCTCTAACTGGGATGTCATCCTGGTGTGTAATGCCTGTGAAGGAGCGTGTATAAGTGTGGACATAATCGGCACTTTTTGTGTAAGCTCCCTCTGAGCTTACTGAGGAAGGAATTTAGGCCAGGCCTACCTTGAGGGAAATCAAGATTCCAATAAATTAGCCCTTATTCCAGGTAGGTGAGTTAAATGCATTCCCCTTATGAGGCAAGAGTGAAGTGAACGTAGAAAGTGGATTCATGCACAGCAGAGTTTTAAGTATAGAGGCGCCCTTTTTTTTGCCAGTGGAAGATTCAGAACTAACACCTATGGCATTGTTTAAAAGTGGAGTGAGTGCAGAGTTCAGAGCCTTATTCTTGTTTGGGTAAGGTACATTCAAGCAAGTTAGGCAATTCTGTATTAAAACTCTAGACCTAGAGAATATCATTTAATCAAGTGCATAACCATCAGCAAACTAGGTGATTCATGAGGAGGATGAGGTGGGCAGCAGGGCTTCAAGTTAAAGTAGTTTCTAAACCTGTTCATCTAGATTCTTTCTGTGTAGCAAATCAATCAATCAATCAATCAAATTGGTGGTTACTTGCCTCTATGGCAGAGACGCTAGACTTTTGTTTACTAATTGCAGTACCTATACCTGGTCATTCCCTAACTGTAAAGACATCACACATGCTGAATTCATTTGGAGGCAAATACATTCCTTTTGAACTGCCTCATTTTTAAGGTAAAAATGTGTTCACATTACAAAACCACTGCATCAAAGCACTTCTGTTAAAATAGCCCTGCTACTTGTATTTAATGCTTTCTGGACTGCCGTGTGGCTCAGAGGGGCTGTGTGAAGCACATGGAGGCGTTAGAGTAATCATTAAAGATCAAGGGCTTTCCAATTATCAAGTCATACTTAGTAGACAACAGGCTGAGATAAATGAAGCATGGCTTGGCAGTTGCATATTCTGAAGCAAAGATTTTCAGAACAAGGGAAAGATGCCTGCCCCTTATGAAAGACACAGGCATTTGTCAATACATTTGAGGAAGACGCTCATCAAAACTCTCCAGCAATTCCCTGTTTCCAAGGTTTTAACAGAAAATGTTTATATGAAATTTCTCCCTGTGATAAAAAATCCAGGGGTACATTTGCAAGACCACTGCCCACATTCCCATTCCAAAGCTATTATTCCAAAATAAGGTACACTACACTGTCCATCGATGAAATCTACTAAAGCTTCAATTAACTAGCAGTTATGTTTCTTCTGTGCTTAATTTTAGTAAAGTTCACAAGAAACTAAGCTGTAAGGAAGGACTGTTTTCAAAAGACTGACTTCCAAGGTATGTCCTGAGGTCAAACAGACACAGACCAATCTTCTTTTTTCTTTACATTTACAACTATAGCACAAGACTCCAAATGATCCCCCCAAGGCAGTGCAAGATGCTCCCTCATCTTAGAAAGATGCAATTGTATTTGCTGGACAGCATCTGCTAAGGCAGAAAAGGGGACTAATGTGTTTTAGGAAGATTTCCAGCAGCAGGAGAGGAAGAAAAAAGACATGGCTGAGTAGTCTCATTTTCATAAAGTGCTAAGCACAGTTCATTGCAAGCACAGGGAGATCAGCTCCATGCTTTGTGACCACCTAGAGGGGTGGGATAGGGAGGGTGGGAGAGAGATGCAAGAGGGAGGGGATATGGGGATATATGTATACGTATAGCTGATTCACTTTGTTATACAGCAGAAACTAACACAACACTGTAAAGCAATTATACTCCAATAAAGATGTTAAAAAATGTTTCTTTAATTATATTATATTTAAAATAAAAGATTGGTTAGCATCAGTTAATTGGAGGCCAGATCATGTTCACGATTGCTCCCAGTTCGGGCTTGCTTTCTATGGCAGTGTAACCTAACTTTGGAAGACATGACCACTCTCGGTATATACATGGGAGAAGCTTGTTTCAAGGTCTCTGTGGGCAGTTAACTCATATTTAGGTTTCTGTTTCTTCCATTCAACAAGGTCTCCAGACAATAATATTTTTAAAAATTCTCCTCCTTGCCAACTTACTCAGATCCAACCAACATTTATTGCATTATTACTATGTGTGTGCACCAGAAACATTCATGCAAACTTAATTACTTTAATCCTCACAAAAATCATGTAAGAACACCAATAACATTTCTAAGTGAGAAAAATGAGTCTTCGAGAGGTAACCTATCCCAAACCACTTGTAAAATAAATGACAAAAGGAGGATTTGATACAGGTGTGTGAGTGTGTGTGTGTGTTTATTTCTACAATTTTGGTGTTTGGTGCTCTATACCGTTCACTCAAATATAGTGCACTGGGATTTGGGGCCAAAGCTCCTCTCTTCAACCAGAGACCGTATCCTCTTGGGTCTCCCCGGCTATTTCTTACTTCCAAAGGCTAAGGGTTTCTCTCCCACTCAGCCCAGAGAGTCAGTGTTGAATAGCTCTTCCCTGTCTTCATAATAACATCCATCATATACTGAGGTTTCCTATGGTTCTTACTTCTGTGGGCACATCGGGGTGAGACAGCCTTATTTTAGCCCTTGAATGCCTGTTAAAGAGCGTGTCACCATCAGGGCTCTGCTCATTCCTCTGATGAGAATGCAATGCTACTCAGCTATTGTAAGGAGAACCCTCGGGAAAGAAACTTGAATTGCCTTAGTTATGCTCCCCTGGTCCAGGATGCATTCTCGTAACTTGATTCAATGTTACTGAGAATCTTTTGTATGCTGAAATAGTTCTGGAAGATGGTGATATGGAAATAAATAAGACACTGTTGTTAACTTCCATGAACTCAGAGGGAACACAATAACCAATAATTGTGGCCTGTTAAGGGGTTTAATAAAGGCATGTATGGGATATTATAAGGAGGCATATTATGATGTGATTAATTCTGATTAAGGAAATTTCAGAGAGGGCTTCAGAGAAAACGTGACAATTGATTTGAGCCTTGAAGGATTAGTCTTCTTTGCCAAGCAGAAAACTAGGGAGAGAGCTGTGTAGGAAGAAGAAATAATATTGAAGAATTGGGGAGCCTGAGATGATGACTAGGGGTTGATTTGCAGTACTGACCATTTTCCTTCATTTGGGTAACAGTGTAAGTCATTAAGAGACTTATCAAGAAGCTCCAAAGTCCTCTCTTGGTGTATCCCCTGTACTTTGGACTCCAGGGCACTTGTAAAAATGATGTCCTGGGAACAGCCAAGGACAACATTCTGCATCTTCCTGTACTAAGTGACCATGCATGTCTTGTTGACTGTTTCATATGCAGTGCCACACGCAGTGCCTGTCACGGGATAGTGCCACATGAACATTTATTAAAATAATTAATTGCAAATAAAACTAAATTGAATATATGATTTTAGGAAAAACACCCGGGTTTTTTTTTTCATCATTTCATGTATATTTCAGTTGATGACAAATTCTAGTTGGCCTCTAGTTCTGCTGATCAAGGTACCAATAACCATTTAAAAAAATTTTTGGATAGTCTATGTGTTCTTTATTTTTTCTATTTTGCATTGGAACTTACCATTCATATACTCTAGTTTGTTAAAGCACAACTTAACCTTGTAATTTATCCCCCTCTTTGCATCAGATAGCTCCAGCTTTATTTGCTAAATGTGGTCACAATGAAGAAATATTTTTCCCCCCATACACGCAACTACCAGAATTGTGCTTCATTAGGAACAGATGGTGAAATATTGCTTAAAGTGTTTGATTTATAAATGCTGTGGGACCTATTGTCATCAGGGTTCTTACTAAAGGGAGTTTCTTTGAAAATAATATTCCCCACTTCTATTAGCATTACCTTCTAGATAAACACAATAGGACTTCACTTATCTAGCATATTCAGAGAATGAACGGTCACACATAAATAAAATTTCCAAAGAGCTAAAGCATGCCTTTCAGAAAATGAACGTTTGTTTTTTCAACTGTTGTGTATTTTTTTAAAAAACGACAATAAAAGAACTTTAAAAATCTCTATCATGCACCTTTGCCTTTTAGAGTTTTGGTCATAATTGTGCCTTTTCTTGGTGATTCAGAATTACGACTATGGATGTGAATTATTGTACAGTCCTATAATATAGTAGGTATTGTCCATGAATATCTATTTCCTCCAACGTTAAAAGGCTTCCAATTGCTGTGTTGAAGGCTTCAGGATTCCTAGATGAATACACATCACTCTAAGTATGTCACTGTCCTCTATAAACTTGAAAAAAATTATGAGACGAGATATGTCATGAGTAACTTAAAATCCCCTTGTCTGGGGGCTTCCATTTGTCTTGAGCAAAATTCGTAGGCTCTGCAATAGCTTTTTTTTCACCCCACATATAGATATTTTTTCTATTTTATCTAGGTTCAAAATGTGACCTTTAGGTAAGTCAAATGTCACCATTTTAACCTACTCCTCCAATTTTGTTTTGTTTTCTCTTCCTGTGTGGAACTTAAAGACCTGGCTCTCCCTATCTGAGTTCTCACAGAAGTGAGGGGTAGACAGTGGGCCCAGTCCTTCCTCACTATGTGATACTGGGAGTTGATGGCATCCTCAGTGAGTCTCTGTAGATTATCCTGACAACTTCCATGCCAGGAAGGATGTGGATGAAAGTAATAAGAGTAATAATAATAATAGCAGCAGCAATGATAGGTAATATTTGTATTGATAATATTATAGAATATATCATAATTTTAGGTTAAACTATGAGATATTTAAGTTCGTATCCATTACTCTTCTCCCATTATTTGGCATCACTGAGAGCCCCTATATGTTCTACTCTTTCTGATAAGATGGAAATAATCAAAAACTAAGTCAAGTGATTTTAATGGCGATCTCTGGGATGAGATAATTTTTCAAAAATCTCTTTGCCAACCTGTGACAACTGTAGCTGGACAGAAAAGACAGCATACCATATTAGGTAGAGAAAGCTCGGGATAGCACTGCTCATCATCATACGTTTCTTAGTTTCAGCAGAGGGGAGAGATATACAAAAATTTCCTATGGTGTCTGGATCCCTTGCTCTCCCACTCCACCCCAGATACACACACAACAAAAGAAACAGAATATAGCAATAGATGCGAATTTTGATGCTGGTGTGCTTCTGTAGGCTGTCATGGTAGTGTAGGGGAAGGAGCAAGGGGGTCCCATGGTGGAGGTCGTGGACTGGGCAGCACATACGTGGGACAAGTTGTAGCACACAGCTGATTCCCAGAGGACATACCAGGCAAAGCCAAGAAAGTTTGAACAGGTTAGTGTTGGTGCTGGTGATGGTCAGGAGTGGAGACAGACACAGGAGCCACTAGACGCCCAAGAGCAACAGCAACAAATTGCTTCTGGTAAGAGAACCAACCATGAGATAGATAACTTTAGAAATTAGCGGCTGAGGCAAAGGCGCTTAGATGCTCAGGACCAGGAGGGAAAAGTGACATCTCCTTAGAGACCAGTGAGGACTCACGGATGGAACTCAAACCAGAAAACCCTCACTCAATGCCCTGATAGTAAGTAAGACCTCTAACCAACTAGTTTGGAAATTAGCACTGTGGACAAGAGGCAGGGATGTTGATACAACTGGGTTGAAATCCACACTTGACCAAATTTAAACCTAGTCATGGCAAAGTTAGATGAATGGGTAGGCAAGTTTAAGTTGATGCTGTTGTTTTTATCCTGCCAACACTGAAATACAGGTCTGGATGCTTAAGTGGAGTTGATACAGGAAAAAAAAGAAGCTGTAATTTTGTACACTTGTAGAGAGAGCAGCGTGAAATCTCCTGCTTGTCTCCTTAGGTCAGCAGGGATGACCTGGTCCTTGCTCTTGTTTCCTCACCCAGCCTGTGCATAGTGAGGAGACTGGGGGCAGTTTTATGCTTTGTGCTCATCAACACTGAAAACTGGCAAAATCAATCCTGTAGCATCTTTAGGTATCATTGGTGGAATTCATTTTTAGCAAAACGACATTGGGCAAAACTGTTGAGCTGTGTAAAATTTATCGCAGCATGATAGTTAATGATACATGAGAATTGTACAGATGGTGCTTCACCTGCTAAACAAGTGTGGATTATGACACATTTTAAGGGTGGTCAGGTCCAGCTATATTCTGCCATACATTACCAATATTTTCTGAAATGGCTGGTAGGTCCTTGCCAGATTTCCGGCAGTTTGATGTTGAAAACATTGTGGATGGTCCATTTGATACTGGAAAATATTACATGTTTTCCTTTTTATATTTATTAAGCAGAACGTTTTCATTTTAGTTTTTACTCACTGTTCATATCCAACATTCTATGTCTTCTTTTGTCTCAAAGGATGAAATACAAGAGGTACGATGTTAATGGAAATGAGTTTTCCTTACAGATGATGCGACAGTTTTTCCTGCTTTTTTTTTTTTTTTTTAGTTGAGGGAATTAGAAATCTGTTTAATTCGTTTTTTTTACATTGCTGACACTTTTTAAAATAACAGATTATTAAGATATAATTCTAACATTCTTTTAAAATGTACAATTCAGTGGTTCTTAGTATATTCACAGAGTTGTACAATCACCAATGATATTTAAGAAAGAACGTTTTCATCACCCCACAGAGAAACTTTATACTCATTAGCAGTCAGTCTCCATTCCATTCTGCTTCTAGCTGTTGGAAATGATTAATTTTTATTCCACATCTAAAGATTTTTCCTAATCTCAACATTTCATATCAATGGAATGATACAATATGTAGTGTTTTATAAAAGGTTTCTTTTATTTATTATAACGTTTTCAAGCTTCATCCGTGTTGAAGCATGTATCAGTACTTCATTTTTAAATTGTCAAATAGGATAGCTTGCTGTATGCTGTTGTATGGATATAACACAATTTGTTATCCATTCATCAATTGATGGACATTTGCATTGCTTCCACTTTTTGGCTATTATGAGCATTGTTGCTATGAACATTTGTGTACAAGTTTTTGTTTGAAAATACATATTCGGATCTCTTGGCTATATACCTGGGAGTAGGATTTCTGGGTCATATGGTAATTCTGTGTTTAATTTTTTGAGGAACTGACAAGCTATTTTCCACCACGTCTGTACCATTTAATATTCCTTTCTGCAACGTAATGAGAGTTCCAATTTATCTACATCCTTACAACGCATGTTATTTTTTTAAAAAAATTATATTGTACTGGATGTGAAGTGGTATTTCAGTGTGGTTTTGATTTGCATTTTCCTAATGACTAGTGGTATTCAGCAACTTTTCATGTGCTTGTTGGCTTTTGTATATCTTCTTTAGGGACATGTTTAGTCAAATTTTTTATCCATTTCTTAACTGGGCTGTTTTTTTCTTATTGTTGAGTTCTAAGAATTATTCATGCATTCTGAATACTAGACCCTTATCAAGTAAATAATTCACAAATATTTTCTACCATTCTGTGGGTTGTGTTTTTCACTTTCTTGATAGTGTCCTTTAATGGACCAAAGCTATTAATTTTGAAGTACATTTCATCTTTTTCTTCTGTCGTTTGTGCTTTTAGTATCATATCTGAGAATCTATTGCCTTATCCAAAGTCACAAAGATTTACAACTATATTTTCTTCTAAGAGTTTATAGATTTAGCTCTTATATTAGGGTTCTGATCCATTTTGAGTTAATTATTGTATATAATGTAAGGTAAGAGTACAACTTCATTTTTTTGCATATGGCTTTCCAGCATCATTTGTTGCAAAGAAAATTCTTTCCTACATTGAAATTTCTTAGTATCCTTGTTGGAAACTATGTATCCCAACCTGGGAGGATGTGAGGAGGAATTTTATAGCAATAGTTCAAGGGTGGTTTACTGACAAGATTAGGGTGTGTGCAGGGTCTCAGGTGGTTGTTCTCCTAATCTTGATGAGTTTCTTTGGTCCCTTTAATCTTGTCTCAGGTGGTTTCTTGGCTGTTCTTCCCTTGATTAGCAACTGTTTGACTCTGCCCTTTGGAACTCAGGGAAGGTCATGGAGGCTGGAGTCTTACCTACAAGAAACAGGGGACAAAAAAAAGCTTCTGTGCCCAGGACTTCCACAGGGTCCTACTCGGTTTCACTACCACGCAGTCTGATTACTGTTTTTCAAAACAAATAGGAGAAAAAATAGTTACAAATAGAAATGCATTTATTTTCTCTTTTATATTTACCTATGTATTTTCCTTTATTGGTAGTCTTTATTGTGTATGAATTTATTTTACTCTTTGGTTTTCTTTTATTTCAGCTTAAGTACTCTCTTTAGTATTTCTTGTAGGCCAGGCCTACTAGTGACTCATTTTGTCAGTTTTTAATGATCTAGGTATGTCTTATTTTCTCCTTTCATTTTGCTGGATACAGAATTCTTGGATGGTGGTATTTTTCTTTCAGTACTTTCTTTTAATTTCTATGGAGAAGTCAGCTCTTAATCTTAAGGATCCTTGAAATGTGTAGCCACAGGGTACCCAGTTATTTAGTTAAACATCACCTCTGTAAGGTTGTTTCCTGAAGAGATTAGCATTTGAATCGGTACACTGTGTAAGCAAATTGCCCTCCCTACTGTGGTGGGCATTATCCAATCCCCTGAGGGCGTCAATAGAACAAAAAAGTGGAGGAAGGGAGAATTCACTCTCTCTGTTTGACTGAGTTGAAACACTGGTGTTCTCCTGCCTTTGGACTGACCCACCATCGGCACTCCTGGTTCTCCAGCCTTTGGATGTGAACTACAAGTAACACATCAGGTTCTCCAGGTCCTCAGGCCTTTGGATTGGGTCTGGAACTACAACATCAGCTTGCCTGGGTCTCCAGTTTGCAGATGGCAGATTATGGGAGTTCTCAACATCCGTCATCATGTGAGCCAATTTCCTAAAATAAATTACCTATACTATCTCTCTATCTATCTATCTACTAACCAATCTATCTATATCTATCTACACGCTATTGGTTCTGTTTCTCTGGAGAACCCTGACTAATACTGATTTTGGTACTAAGAGTAACTCTAGAAGAATTTTTCTTTTCAATAGACTTTATTTTTTACAGCAGTTTTAGGTTCATATCAAAACTGAGTGGGAGGTACAGAGATTTCACATATAAGCCCTGACCCCAGGCATGCATAGGTTCTCCCATTATCAACATACCTCACCAGAGTGGTACATTTGTTACAAATGATAAACCAACATTGACATATCATTATCATTAGCACCCTAAGTCTACAGTTTACTTTAGGTTCATTCTTGGTGTTATGTATTCTATGGGTTCAGGCAAATTCGTCATGACATGTGTAACTATAATAGTATCATACAGAGTAGTTTCACTACCCTAAGTAACCTCTGTGCGCTACCTATTCATTCCTCCATCTCCCTGGCAACAACTGATCATTTTGGTCTCCCCATAGATCTGCCTTTTCTAGAAAGTCCTGTAGTTGTCCTTACAGTATGATGCCTTTTCAATTGGCTTTTTTTGCTTAGTAATATGCATATGTTTCCTCCATGTCATTTCACGGCTTGATAGTTCATTTTTTAGCACTGAATAATATCTAACTTTCTGCATGTCCTATAGTTTATTTATTCATTCATCTAAAAAAAGGGACATCTTGGATGCTACTAAGTTTTGGATTATGAATAAAGCTGCTATAAACATCCATGTGCAAGTTTTTGTTGGACAGATGTTTTCAACTCCCCTTGGTAAATAGCAGGGAGCTTGATTGCTGGATCATATGGTAAGAGTATGTTTAATTTTGTAGGAAACCACCGTATTGTCTTGCAAAGTGGATATACTACTTTTCATTCCTGCTAGCAATGAGTTAGGATGTCTGTTGTTCTACATCGTAACTGGCATTCGGTGTCGTCAGTGTTCTGGATTTTGGTCATTCTAATAGGTGTGTAGTGGTATCTCACTGTTGCTTTAATTCAAATTTCCCTGATGACATATGATGTGCAACATCCTTTTTCATATACTCATTTGCCATCTGCATATCATCTTTGGTGAGGTGTCTATTAAGGTATTTGGCACACTTTTAATTGGGTTGTTTTCCTTTTTACTGTTGAATTTTATAAGTTCTTTGTATATTTTGGGTAACAGTTTTTTTTATCAGATATGTCTTTTGTAAACGTATTCTCCTAGTATGTGGCTTTTCTTTTTATGTGAATTTTCTTTTTTAGTCTGTTCATGCGATAGATTACATTATTTGATTTTTGAATGTTTGAAGCAGGCTTGCATACCTGGACTAAATTCCACTTGGTCATGGTGTATAATTCTTTTTATACCTTGTTGGATTCTATTTGCTAATATTTGATTGTGGATTTCTGCATCTATATTCATGAGAGATATTGGTCTGTAGCTTTCTTTTCCTGTTCTATCTTGTCTGGTTTTCATATTAGGGTAATGCTAGCCTCATAGATTGAGTTAGGAAGAATTACCCCTGCTTCTGTCATCTGAAAGTGATTATAGAACATTGGTATAATTTCTTCCTTAAATGTTTGGTGGAATTCACTAGTGAACCTAACTGGGACTGGTGTTTTCTAGTTTTGAAGGTTATTAATCATTGAATTCAATTTCTTTAATAAACACAAGTCCTATTATATTATCTATTTCTTCTCTGAGAGTTTGGAAAACGGCTTCTTTCAAGAAATTGATCCATTTCATCTAGGTTATCAAAGTTGTGGGGCACAGAGTTGTTCATAGCATTCCCTTATTATCCCTTTAATGTCTCTGATACAGTCCCCTTTTTCATCTTTAACAGCAGTAATTTGAATCCTTTCTTTTTTTATTGGCCTGGCTAGGAGCCTCTCAATTTAATTAGGCTTTTCAAAGAAACAGATTTTGTTTTTTTAATTTTCTCTACTGGTTTCCTGTTTTCAATTTCATTGATTTCTGCTCTAATTCTTATTATTTCTTTTCTTCCTCTTACTTTGGATTTAATTTCTCTTCTTCTCTCTAGTTTTCCAAAGCGGAAGGTTAGATTACTGATTTTATATCTTTCTTTTTTTTCCTAATATATACGTTCAACGCTATAAAATTTCCCTTCTAAGCATTGCTTTTACTGCATCACACAAGTTTTGATAAGTTGAGTTTTTATTTCCATTTCGTTCAAAAAAGTTTTTAATTTCTTCTGAGATTTTGTCTTTGATCCATGTGTTATTTTGAACTGAGTTGTTTAATATCCAAGTACTTTGGAATTTTCCAGCTATCTTTCTGTTACTGATTTCTAGTTTAAGTCAATGTGGTGAGAGTAGAGAGTGTATGTTTCCTATTCTTTTAAATTTGTTAAGGTGCATCTTATGGCCCATAATGTGGTCTAGCTTAGTGAATGCCCAGGTGAACTTAAGAAGAATGTGTAATACGCTGTTGTTGGATGAATTTTTCTATAGATGTCAATTATATTCAGTTGATTGATGCTGCTGTTGAGTTCAGCCATGTCCTTACTGATTTTTCTCCCTGCTAGATTTGTCCACTTCTGATGGACAATTGCTGAAGTGTCCAACTATAACAGCAGATTCATCTATTTCTCCTTGGCACATACGCATTAAGGATTGTTATATCTTCTTGAAGAATTGACACCTTTATCATTATGTAATGTTCCAATTTATCCCTGATAAATTTCCTCACTTTGAAGTCCACTCTGTCTGAAATTAATATAGCTACTCCTACTTTTGATTAGTATTAACATGGTTTATTTTCCTCCATTCATTTACTTTTAATATGTGTGTCTTTATATTTAAAGTTTCTTATAGGCAACATATAGTTGAGTCTCACTTTTTGATCCACTCTGACAATCTCTGTCTTTTAATTGGTGCATTTAGACCATTGGCATTCAAAGTGATTACTGATACAGTTGGATTAATATCCAACATATTTGTAAATGTTTTATAATTTTTCCCTTGTTCTTTTTTTTTTGGCTGCACTGCAGCATCTTACTTCCAGGGCCCTGGCAGTCCTAACCACTGGACTGCCAGGGAATTCTCCTTCACCCTTTTTAAAATACTCCTTCCATTTGCAGTGAGATGGATGGACCTAGAGATTGTCATACTGAGTCAAGTAAGTCAGGCAGAGAAAGACATATACTGCTTATATGTGGACTCTAAAATAATGGTACAAATGAACCTATTTACAAAACAGAAATAGAGTCACAGGTACAGAAAACAAACTTATGGTTGCCAAGTGGGGAAGGGAGAGGAGGGATAAATTGGAAGATTGGGATTGACATATACACACTACTATATGTAAAATAGATAACTAATAAGAATTTACTGTATAGCACAGGGAACTCTACTCCATACTTTGTAATGACCTATATGGGAATATAATCTAAAAAAGAGTGGATATATGTATATATATATGTGTGTAACTGAGAGGAGAAACTAACACAACATTGTAAATCAACTATACTCCAATAAAATAAATTTAAAAAAAAAGTCAAACTCAAAGGAGAGAGTAAAATGGTGGTTGCTGGAGCCTGGGGAGAGGGGAAAATGGGGAGGTATTAGTTAAAGGGTACAAATTTTCAGTTATACATGATGAATAAATTCTAGAGATTTACCATACAGCATGGTACCTACAGTTAACAATACTGTATTGTATACTTAAAAATTTGCTAAGAAGGCAGATCTTTTGTTAAGTATTCTTATCTCACATTATATATAGATAATAATAATAAATACAATGGGAAGAAACTTCTGGAGATGATGAATATGTTTATGGCTTAGATTGTGGTGATGGTTTCATAGGTGTATATTTATCTCCAAACTCATCCAGTTGTATACATTAAATACATACAGCTTTATATTTGTCAGTTATACCTCAATGAGGTGGTTTAAAAAAAAATTCTTTTTCTGCTTTTTGTAGTTTTAATTGAGCACTTTATGTGATTCTATTTTCTCTACTTTCTTATCATATCAGCTCCTTCTTTTTTCACTTTTTTTAGTGGTTACCCTAGTTTGCAATATTTATTTACAGCTAATCCAAGTCCATTTTCAGATAAAACTGTACCACTTTATGTGTGGTGTGAGTGCCTTATAATAACAAAATAACCCTAATTCTTCCCTCTTCTCCCTGTTTATTGCTGTCATTCACTTCACCTTTATATAAGCATACATAAGCTTATATGTACATAAGATAAGCACATAAGCATGCATAATTGAATACACTGTTGCTATTGTTATTTTGAAAAAGCCATTATCTCTTACGTTAATTAAGAATAAGAAAATTAGATGTTTTTATTTTATCTGCACTTATTCCTTCACTGAGCTCTTCTTTTCTTTACATGTAAGTCTGAGTTTCTGACCTATATCATTTTTCCTTCTCTCTAGATCAGTTCTTTTAACATTTCTTACAAGGCAGGTCTACCAGCAACAACTCCCTCAAATTTTGTTTGAGAAAGTTTTTATTTCTCCTTCACTTTTGAAGGATAATTTTGCAGGATACAGAATTCTGGGTTGGTGGTTTTATTCTCTCAGTACTTTAAATATTTCACTCCACTTTATTTTTGCTTGCATGATTTCTGAGAGGTCAGATGTGATTCTTATCTTTGTTCCTCTGTAGGTAAGGTGTTTTTCCCTCTGGCTTCTCTCAAGACTCTTTTTTTTAAGCTTTAATTTTCTGTAGTTTGAAAATGATATGCTTATGTATAGTTTTTTTTTGTCATTTATCTGCTTGGTTTCCTCTGAGTTTCCTGAGTCTGTGGTTTGTGTCTGACATTAGTTTGGGAAAATGATCAACCATTATTTTTTCAAATATTTCTTTTGTTCCTTTCTCTCTTCTACTATTCTTATTACATGTATGTTACAGCTTTGTAGTATCACTCAGTCGTTGGATATCCTGTTCTGTTTTTTTCAGTCTTTGTTCTCTTTGCTTTTCAGTTTTTGAGGCTTCTCTTGGGATATTCTCAAACCCAGAGATTTTTATTTTCCTCAGCTATATCCAGTCTACGAATAAGCCCATCAAAGGCAGTTTTCATTTCTGTTAGAGTTTTTGATCTCTAGCACATCTTTTTGTTTCTTGGAATTTCCATCTCTTGGCTTATATTACCCATTTTTTCCTGGCATACTGTCAACTTTATCCATTAGAACCCTTAGCATAATAATCATAGTTTTAAATTCCTGGTCTGATAATTCCAACATCTCTGCCATGTTTCAGTCTGATTCTGATGATTTCTCTCACTCTTCACATTGTGTTTTCTGTTAGAATGCTTCATAATTTTCTTTTGATATCCAGAGATGATATACTAGGAAACTGTACTGTAAATAGGCCTTTAGAAATGTGGTGGTAAGGTGTCTAGTAGGGGAAGCATTCTATAGTCCCATAATTAGGTCTCCATCTTTTGGTGAGCCTGTGTCTCTGTACGTGAACTTTACACGTGCTTCCCAGTACCCCAGCCGGTAGGTGGAACAGGATGGCTAGAGTGGGCTACGGACAGTAGAGGGAAGAAAACCAACCTGCACACCATATCCAGCCCAAAGTTTGCCAGTGTCCAACTTAATAAGTTTTTAGTTGAGGTATATGAGTTAATGGTGTGCTATTTATAGGGAAGAGGATATATTACTATCTTTTCTCCCTTCACTCAGCTTCAATCCACAAGGGAAGAAACATAAAAACAGACTTCTTGTCCTTTGGCTCTCCCCAACTTCTATTTTTCAATCTCTTTCTACAGAAGAAGAGATGCATTTTTTTTTTAACA
The DNA here is from genome assembly GCF_005190385.1 of Monodon monoceros. Classification (NCBI taxonomy): domain Eukaryota; kingdom Metazoa; phylum Chordata; class Mammalia; order Artiodactyla; family Monodontidae; genus Monodon; species Monodon monoceros. Next base: position 11,556,171 of record NW_021703765.1, on the reverse strand, counting down.
TGTTTATTGGAGTATAATTGCTTTACAGTGTTGTGTTAGTTTCTGCTGTATAGCAAAATGAATCAGCTATATGTATACATATATCCCCATATCCCCTCCCTCTTGCGTCTCCCTCCCACCCTCCCTATCCCACCCCTCTAGGTGGTCACAAAGCACAGAGCTGATCTCCCTGTACTTGAGGACACAGGGAGGGGGAAGGGTAAGCTGGGATGAAGTGAGAGAGTAGCAGCACTGACATATACACACTACCAAATGTAAAATAGAGAGCTAGTGGGAAGCAGCTGCATGGCAAAGAGATGCATTTCTGATTGGTCAGAACCGCACTGCCCAGGAGCAGCGTGACTTTCACTTTGTGTACCTATGTTGTAAGAATAGGGAGACTGGCCCCTTATGGCTGGTTATTGTGTGGGCATCTAGATTAAGAGGAGAGGATGTAGGGAATTCCCTGGTGGTCCAGTGGTTAGGACTCCAAGATTCACTGCCGAGGGCCTGGGTTTAGTCTGTGGTCGGGGAAGTAAGATCCCACAAGTCACGAGGCATGGCCAAAAATAAATAAATTAAAAAAAAAAAAAGGAGAGGATGTAGGAAGGAAGAAGCTTTACCTTGTTGCTTAAGCAGCATTCTCCAATCCCACTTCTTCTCAGACAAAGAAGTTCTGCATTGGAGAATCAGATATTTGTATCACAATTAACTAACAAGATCCTTTTCCACTTCCTTTGGTGTACCTCACTCCCATGACTTAGAATCCTGGGAGGGGAAGGAGATTAGGAAGCTCACCTTGCATTGTTAGCAGTTTTAATTGAGCTAGATAAAGGAAGAAAAAAATTAGCGTTTTAGGTCAAGGGCAACCAATTCAGATTTGGGTATGTTAAATTTCACTTTGACTTTTGAGACAAATGTCATATTATGTCAATAACATAAATTTGAATTCAGAAAGATTTGAGCTTTATTATTCACTTTTCCAAATATAATTTGTATGACTTTGGGCCTCATTAGTAAAATGAGGATAGTAATGATTTCTTCACATAATTGTTCAGTATTAAGAGAATAAAAGTATTCATGTCCTAGCATGATTATTGGCACAAAAAAGCAGACAGCCAATGGTAGTCTTTTCCTAATCCTGAACTACCTTGGAGATATTAAAAATTTGAGCTTAGAGCTTACTTAAGATATTAGACCAAAATATACTGATTTCTGAATAATCAATAATAATGGTAACTAAGGCAATAGGAAAAGAAGTCATGGAAGTAGGATATATAAAGTTAAGGGGAAAAAAAAGGTCAATGACCGAAACCATTGACATGACAAAATACACAGGTAAGTAGAAATAGAAGTCCTAGGAAAACAATCATGTAGAATTGTTATGAGAATAAGAATATATCTTGATGGGAGGAAGGCAATGTTATGCATTGGTAAGAGCATGAATATTGGGGCCAATAAGCATGGATTTGAATCTTTGTTCTGCAACATGCAGTTGGTACTCTGGAAAAATTATTTAAGCTTTCTATTTCTTGATATCTGCCTCCTTCATGAGATAACCTTAACCACTTCAGTGGTATAACAATCAATGTGACAAAAACACTTAGAGAAAGGTTTGGCTATGGTTCACAGCAAACAGGGGTTAGTATTATCATGGAAGTGAAGAAGAAGATTACATAATGTGTGCGTAGATACTTCAAAAGATACAACAAAAATCATGAGTTGTCATTTACCTAAAAAGGAGGAGTTTTCGTTCAGTAGAAACTGTGGATTCAGTGGATACATACTGCTTTAGATTGAGGGAAGGGAAATTTACCTTACTTACTTTGAGAAAAGAAGGTCTAGAAAGAACAAAATATTTTAGGAAAGAGACTGAGAATCTTATATCAGGACAAGGCTCACATCTCAGGCCAAGACGCAGTATCCAGATCTATTCATTAAATTGGGGGGTTTTGGACTATCTTTTCCTAGCTTATCTCTTTCTGTAGGTGATTTCATCTTGCTGCTATCTTCCAATGCCATTACATACTCGTAACACTAACATATGTATCTCCAGCTCCACATTTCTTCTAAATTACAGAATCATCTACAAGTGTCTACTCAACCTGACAATTTGAATGTCTCAGTGATAACCTCAATCGCCACACGTCACGATCTTTCTCCACGTTCCCTTCAAAGGTTCGTTTATTCCAGTGAGTGGTTCTGCCATCTATCCATTCAGTTACAGAAACTAGAATCCTGAGAGTTATTCTACATAATTCCTGTTCATCCACCTTCATATATAGCCAATCTTTTACTAGGTGCTGTCAAATTTACCAATTTCTCATCTCCACCCAGTCCCAGCCATCATCACCTGGACTCGAGAGAAATCATTTGTTGGTACTTCCTGAATCTGTTCTTTCCTCCTCACCCTGCCCCCAGCATCCTACGTGTCCTTGACAAAGCATCAGCATATGAACATACCTCTGCTTTCCCACTTTTCTAACAACACTTTTTTATGGTTTTACGTGGCTTTCAGGATAAAGATCAAAACTTATAACATGTCCTACCAGAGGTCTTAATGATATGGTTCCTGCTTTTTCTATAACTTTACTATCATACCCTGCTATGCATAGCACTTGACATACAATAGATGTGAAACAAATGTACTAAATAAATAAAGAAGTCAATATCCACAGTGAGGCTCATTTTATTTTCATATATAAGGGAGGGGAGAAATAAGCCGTAACACCCTGGAAAGAGTCGCTGTGGAAAAGAGGAAATAAATTCTCTACTTTCTCTCGCCAAATCACTTCCTTCCACGTAGAAAACTGCTGCTGCTGAGGGTAGCACGGTCACCTTGATCAGACCTCTGCCTAATTCCTGAACTCATCCTAAAACTGTTGGATGAAATCTGTTTTAAAGGCCCTGCTGTTTCTTTGTCTTCCGATACTTGAAAACCAGAATTCACTTTTCTGTAGATATTCTGACTTGGAGAAAATACAAAAAATGTTGTTCGGAGAGACTGAATATAATAAAAAGGAGTTACACTACAAGGCCTGGAGGAAAGGTGACAGCAAAGGGACTTTCTGAGACACTAGAGAAAAGATGACCTTTGGGAACAGTGATGGCTGACATCCTATCCTGATGCTAAACATAGTCTCCTTTGTTACTTCTTCCTTCCTCTTCATCACCTCTTCAGTCTCAGTCTTCAGTAAAGCTCTTTTTTACCATTAAAAATTAGAGCAGGGCTTGTCTTACCTCTGTCTAGAATAAAGACAGGAGGGCCAAGATCATGGTTTGGAGCAAAGTAAGATCTGAGAGAACAAGAGGAGCTTGTGTGATATACTCGGAGGTGATGGAGGTAAAACCTGAAGTTGAAGATTGATGGGTGATGATCAGATTATAAAACACACAGTATCCCCAACACCCAAATCCAAAGAAAAATTAGGGACAAGATATTTTTTGAAATTAAATGTGGTTTAATGTGGTTTTGAAGTTACTCTATTTGGAAATTAAAGCTAAAAGTGAGTCTTGAATTTCACCCCTCTGCTAAAATGATTTTTGCTGAATTTGCAGAATGACTTAGAAAGGAAGATGGTTATACAATACTTTTTGACAACATATGTAAGTCATAGAGCATGGAACTATGTCTCAAGGTTGTAATACCAAATACGGAAAACAAAAACAAGTGTTACTCATTCTTAGGTGCTGTCATGGTACACAGGGCAGTCAGCCTGTTGACTTGATGCCTCTGCTCTCTCTGTTCTCTTGGGAATCTGTTTGAGGATTCTTATAGGGACTCACTCTAGCCGAAGTTCTAGCACAGAGTTTCAGAAGCAACTGTGTTCTAGGCTGGCAGCTTTGATCTGTGCCGTGTATTTTTCCAGCCATCCTAAGCTCATGGCATTTTTCAGGATGCCCCACTGAGATGATGACTGATGGTCAGTCACTTTGGTAATGGAGACTGGGTCCCCTGTACATCAGGTTACCACCATTAACATTTTTCAACCCCCCATGGGTGGATTACTGATGCTTTTCATGAGCTTCCTTGACCTTTCCTTAAGCTTTACAATCCATGGTGATGAATTTATAGTGATTGTGACTGTGCATAAATCGTGTAACAGAAATAAATGGGCATTAGATGTTGACAAAGCAGAGAGAAAAATATTGTTCTTGACACCTTTTGTTAGCAAACGCATGATTTGTTATAACTCTTCTTTAGTGACTTACCTATAAATCTTCTTTTTTCATTTAATAAAATGCCCCCCACAGCTCCTCCGGGGCTGACACCATGTTTTTGTAATACATTATTAAAGCCATGTCAAGCTCAAGGTGCAATGTGCTTGGGGGCTCAGAGTAGTATTCTTTACCTTCCAGCTCTGAAAAATACTCAGTTCCAAGGATGTACGAGCTCGCTTCTGCATTGTTCTTTACAATTTAACCATGGCTACCTAAAGCTTTGTCGGTGGATATGTTTCTTTCACAAAGTTTTCTCATAGGTGTTCCATGAAGTTTTGGGAAAATTATTTTTAAAAATGGATTGTAGGACTTGAGAAAATGAGAGTTGTTCTTCTCAAAATTAAGTTCAGAAGAATCATTTACACAAGGGTCCTAGATCTAAAAAAGGTCAAATGTTACTATTATTCTGTAACTCTTTTGCTGACTGGCTTTAAGGAGCCATATTCTCTTTTTCATTTTCTTGTTTATGCTCCAAAAAAGGTATGTTATTCTCATGTTTTCAATCTTTCTTTCTTTCTTTTCAGGCCAAGGCAAGAAAGTTGGTTGACAAATAGTTTCCAGCGAATTTGTCTGCTGTATGTGGACTCTCCTGGCTACAGTCAAGAAAGCGCTGTCAGCCACTCTTCTTCAGGTTTACGGCTTAATTAACTCTGTGCCTGCTTCCTGTGGTCCATGACCACTCCCAGGTCTTCTAGGATGAAGTTCAGAACCAATTCACCAAAGTCAGCATGTATCCAAGTATGACAGGCCCAAGCTTAGGACTTTACCATACATGGCAGTGGGTCAAGGTGCCAATACTTTTTTGGTTAGGATTTATCATGATGTGATTTCTTTTGTATTATGATTCCCACTCATCTTGTGTGAGACTTATAAGCTATGTTAAGTCATGTTAAGTAGTTCAAAATGGAGTCACAGTGGGCAAGGTGAACTTCCACATTAGTTGTTTTGGAAGGTCTGCTGCAGAACTGTGAGGGTCTTAGAGTGACAAATGAAGAATATTATTTTACACAAGTGGTTTGATGGCTCACGTGCATCACTGGAACAGAAGGAGCAACTGATGGAGCCAAGACTCCCTCCCCTGGGGTAACTGCTGCTTCTTAAAAAGAGACCACGAAGCTGAGTGACTTGAATGATCTCTGGAGGACCTGAATCCATGCTGCTGAGAGCTGCTGCAGAAAGATGCTGCCACAGGTCCCGTTAGAGCAGAAGGGGACTTCCTCTCACACTTGTTGCCAGACCCATTGCTGGCCAGAGGCTGCTGGTACTGAGATGCCTGCTCCCCGGACTTACCCTGGGGGTGGTTCCTCACCTGCTCTTCCCTATCTTTACTAACCAGTGTTGTGTGCTGATTGTATGCCATAAACCAAGTGATTCATGAATTGCTTATTGGTTACTGTTCCGTATATCTCCAATCCCTGCCCTTACTGCTGGGCCCTGCGGCAAACAAGATCCCCAAAGTTTCTTATATGCAGCTATTTTGGAACATTGAACAAGACCTGGAGAGATGCATGGAGTTTTGGCTTTTGAAGATGTGGAGAAATACCAGTGCAAAAAAGGGTGGCAGCAACCGTTTGCATTAGATTTTAAAATAGAGATTCAGTCAACTTGGCCTGTGCTGTGTTAAGATGATCAGTTGAAAAGAGAGTTTGAAGCTGGGTAAGATTAATCTGAAGGTCCTAGTAATAACTGTGGTTTTTATTTATAAGTAGAAGATACTCTGTATGTTTTTACATTGGCAGGTGACTTAACTGGAGCTGTTCCTCAGGAAGATAAATTTAATGGTAATGAGCTGGATGAGTCAGGGAGAAAATAGATTGGAAGGAGGGCTATTAGCTGGGAGATTTTAAAAGGTCAGGCAAGTGGTCAAAAGGACCTGACCCTGGGAAATAAGGGGTTTTTTATTAGATAGAAGGAGACAGAAACTCGAGACCTTCTGGTAAACTGGGTAGGATGATTCCAGGTAAGTTCAAAAAATGCCATGCAGAAAATAGTGAAGGAAATCAAACAGTTCTGTCACGCATGTAAACATGTCACTCCTCTCAAAGCCTGTCATCCTATTATTACATGACAGTCTCCTCTGGGTTATTTTTCCATCACAAGAAGTTACAGGAGCTGGTAAGCCTGTGACTAATTTAAAATGTAATTGTTGTCCTGTCTTCCTCAGACATAGTTTGTGTCTCATTTCCTTTAAGTGAACAGTATAAAGAATTACAGTCAAGTTCAATATTAGGAGCCTGATTCTTAGAAATGGAAATGGGCTTAAGAAAGATCCCTAGCTGTAAGCCCAAAGCGATCTTCAAATTCCCACACCCCATCGATGGTGTGTCATGCTGTCGTGGGTGAGACCTTGTCCCCAGTTCTGTGCTTCCAGATTGAGTGAGGTTTTCTGGTACTGATACCCGTTAAGGACACAAAGTAAACACTGCCGGGGACTGCTGGGTTAACAGGTCATGGAAAATTCATTTGGAGGAGAGATTTCATAAATCATAGAATGTTAGCCCTGTAAGGGATTATAGAGATCACCTAGTTAAATGTAAGAGTTTCAGAGCCAGGTCAAACGGGCAATGAATTCTCAGATCCCCATATAGGTACTACACGTATGGCTTTTATTTTACTAGTAACCATTTTTCTGAAACAGTTTCTCCATCTTACAGATGGAGACATAACCAATCACAGAGTCACTGCAAGGATTAAACAAGTTAAAAAATGGACAGCACTCAGCCCCAGTACATGGCAAACACTTAGCCCGTAACAGCTGTTACTAGCAATAAAACCCAGACCACGACTCGGGTCTCCTGAATGCAGACTGGGGCTCCCACCCAGAGCTATTCCATCCTCTTGTATATTCCCACTTGAAATCAACTATTCCAGAAAACTTCCTCCAATTATATTGACAACACCTTCCATATCAGATTGTTTCCATCATTACTAAGAAGCTATTAAAGTCAACTCTACCTAATCGATCGTTTAAAAAATAAATTGAGTATCTGAAAAGAACATGCATTTTATGATAAGTAACACGCCATCATTAAAAACTTAATTATTACCTATTGCCCTGCAAAATATTGATCAACATTATTATTTTTAACCAGAAATAAGAGGCACTGTTCTGGAATGAAGGGGTTTGGGATTGGATGTGTGAGTAAAAACCAGCCCCTTGGATGAGGGTTATGAGTCACTGCTGTCAGGATTCAGCTGCAGTTTGGAAGGACATATTCTGGTTATTTGGAATAGGCCTTCAGAAGCATGCAGTATAGTCCAATATTTAAAATTATTATCTGATTAAACGAAAGTATCAGCAACACTTGGTAGAGAAAATACGTCAAAGCAAAATAAGAAGTAGATGGGAAGAGAAGGAAAGGACATCATATCAGCAGAGCCGCCCACTCTGGCCAGACTCTTGGTATAAATCATTGCCTCTCATTCTCAGGACAGCTCTAAAGGGTGAGTGTACTTATTTTCATTCACATTTTATTGAGAAGGAAACTAAGGCTCAGAGGTGAACTTGCCAGTCTCACAGATGATATGTGATAGGTCAGGATTTGAACTCAGATTTTATTTCACTCAAAAACTTTCATTCTTTGTTTCTTTTATAAATCTTTTTGCTATAACATAAAACACAGTTACAGAAAACCACACATAAGAAATTCATAGCTGAGTGAATTTTTAGAAGGGGAACAATTTTGTAACCACCATCCAGGTCAAAAAATAGAAGCTTGCCCCTTGCTCCAGACGCCACGCTCCCTCTCTCCAAAAGCAAGCACTACCCCAACTTTCATAGTAATCACTTCTGTACATTTATTTATGATTTTATTAGCCAAATGCACATCCCTCTAGCATAGTTCAGGTGTTCATACATTTTTAAGCTTAATATGTCTGTGATATCTCATTTAATATAGAAATCCCTTTTGTTTTCCTTATTTTACCTGCTGAAAAACCCAGGCCATTTTACCGGTAGCATTTCCAGCTGTCTGGATTCTGGAGGTTGAAAACTCATGGTGCAATTCAAACTACTGCTCTGTCCTTTATTCCTTGTTAATTGACCTCTGGATCCAGAGTTTTGATGAGACTCAGGTTTGATCCCTTGGCAAAATCTTAGGGGAAGGTGAGTTTTTTCACCAGGGGGCAGGCACATGAATCTGAGTTTTGTTTTGTTTTATTTTAGCATCTATTGAGGCTCAATACCTCATGATGAACCCTCTGGAGGTTGCAAAAGGTGATAATTTGTCACTTACATTTCACTATTCACTGGAATAATTTTAAAGGAAGAAGCTTACTCACCTAGTATTTGGTTCCTTTTCATACAGAGAAAGAAGAATAAATGCTGATTCTTTCCTTTCATTTACCCAGTTTTTAAATATATGCGGTGTGCTCCACTCCATTCTAATTTTCATCCTTATTGAAGCTCAAATATCTCAGTCTTTGACCTTAGTTCTTTTGATATGGCATTAGAAGTTTTTGATAACTTCCTAGCTATTTGATATGACACAATGTTCCAAACTCTTCTTGCGTATTTCTTTCTAAATACCTAGATAGCCATTTCTACAAGAAGCTTCATTTATTTGAATAGGAAATGGTATTTCAAGATCAGAATCTGGGCATAGAGATGATAATTGCTACTGGGTTGATAATTGTTTCTATCTTTTTAGATAGGATATGGTTAAAATACCTTGTGATTTAATAGCAGTATTTCTAATTCAAACTTGAAGAGTTTTACTTAATTTCTTTGATATTACATTTGTATTTCTTTTTTTCCACACTGAGAGTCCTACTTTTCCAGGGCATAAGGGATGACAGAATTAAAATGTGCCGTAAATATTCATTTGTTTTTCCCCATACTATATACAGTAGCCCCACTCCCCGCTCTTACTCAGCAACTTCATTTTACAATTTTTCTCCTTCCTTATTAAGTTGAGAACTCTCACCTTCTCACTTAAAGGTAGCACTTTATGGCTTCTCTTTGACACATCTGAATTGCCAGAACAACTGTTCTTGCCCTTATGGCCATTATTAAGTAAAATAAGGCTCACTTGAACACTGTAAAGCACTGCAGTACTGAGACAGTCAGTCTGATAACCAAGAGGGCTACTGACTAACAGGCAGGGTACACTGGACAAAGAGATGATTCACGCCCCAGGGGACAGAGCAGGACAACACAAGATTTCATCAGCTACTAGCAGCAGTGCTTGATATAAAATTTATGAATTGTTTTGTTCTGAAACTTTTCATTTAATGTTTTTGGACCGTGGTCGACCACAAGTAACTGAAACTGCAGAAAGCAAAACCACAGATGAGGGCAGACTACTAAGGATTTTTTTCAACAACAACAACAAAAAAATTCAGACAGCTTTCTCGAATTATCATTGTTTTTTCCCAGAACCTTCTATTATCTGTAGGTTGAATCTTCTTTGCCTATGTTCAATAGTTATCTACCTAGTCCCAGGTTCATCTCTTTTATTTTTAAAAATTTCTTCCTTCTTCAATACATTAAAAAAATTAATTTATTGTATTTATATTATTTATTTTGGGCTGTGTTGGGTCTTTGTTGTTGCGTGCAGGCTTTCTCTAGTTGCAGAGAGCAGGGGCTACTCTTCGTTGCAGTGCGCGGGCTTCTCATTGCAGTGGCTTCTCTTGTTGCGAAGCACAGGCTCTAGGCACGTGGACTTCAGTAGCTGTGGAACGCAGGCTCAGTAGTTGTGGCCCACGGGCTCTAGAGCACAGGCTCAGTAGTTATGGCGCACAGGCTTAGTTGCTCCGTGGCATGTGGGATCTTCCCGGACCAGGGCTTGAACCCGTGTCGAGAGTAGAAAACAAATAGCAGAATATCTTCCTTATAGATAATAAAAATATGCCAAGTGGACTTATTTAAAGACAGATCAAAACAGTAATGTATTGAATTAAAAGTAAGCTAAAAACACTTAAGAAAATAACACATGATATAAAAGAACAATGCATATCAGAATCAGAAACAGTAATTAGAAAAATCATTTTAGAAATAAAGACTAAACTTAGAAGGAGCACAAGAGTGAAAAACACATCAGAAACTTACTAGGATAAAAAGAAGATTAAAAAGGAAGAAAATTGTATGGACTTCCCTGGTGGTGCAGTCATTAAGAATCCGCCTGCCAATGCAGGGGACATGAGTTCGAGCCCTGGTCCGGGAAGATCCCACATGCCACAGAGCAGCTAAGCATGCGCGCCACAGCTACTGAGCCTGTGCTCTAGGGCCCGCAAGCCACAACACCTCTGACCCCGTGTGCCTAGAGCCTGTGCATCGCCACGAAGAGTAGCCCCTGCTCGCCGCAACTAGAGAAAGCCCCCGTGCAGCAATGAAGACCCAACACAGCCGCAAAAAAAAAAAAAAAAAAAAAAAACCATCAGCAACCCAGGGATCCTTCTGCTTTCTGGTGCCTGCTACTCGTCTGTTCCCCCTAATTCAGATGTTGCTAACATAAAGGCCATTGATGGTCTGCCCCTAATCGCTTGCATTTTGTGGCTCCTCTGGACATCTCTGCACCTAGTTTTAATGCAAATGCTGGTCACGGATGTGTGACTTTGCTACCTAGTCACTCTTTCTTGTTTTTATGTAGGGGTTTAGAAAGACCCAGAATCTATGCTTCTACTGCTGTCATGATATCCCTAGATTTTAATTTTCTGAAATCTAGGCATTTCATTTACCGCCACCATGTTACCTTCATATATGAATACAATGACAATCACAGCTCAAATACTCAATGTGTTTGTAACTGAATTGTAACATGGGGAATCCATTTAGGAAGCAACATCTCTGAGTATATTCTAATCAGATTCTAGATACACCCTGATCTTTCCTGCAGGAAACGTTGATGCCCCAGATGATCCACACAAGTTTTTACTGGGTGAGGCAAAAACGTATTTATTGGGGCAATACAGTGTAATGGAAAGAGTGTGGATTTTGAAACCAAAGGAGCTGAAGTTCATATCCTTATTCTACCATTAAATAGCTGTAAAATGCAGGCAAAGTGTTTTTGCCTTATAAGTACAAATTTCCTTATTTGTGAAATGAACATAACTGTATCTGTCTCTCAGTACACAGCACATTTTGAATACATTTTAGCTTCCTTCTACAGATCTGAGAATCTCCAGCACTGTGTAAAGATCAAAACTTTTAGGACCTTTCTTATTTACTTGTGTACTCAATTGGATGAAACGTACACAGGTACCCTATTCAGATGTGTAAAAAATTATACACTTTCTCCTAAAGAATTATTTGCTTTTTATAAACTAGAGTTATTTTTCCCTTTGTTCCCCCAGTATCTGTTTTGATTTGCTCCAACCCACTCAATTTAGGAAAATATGGGGAAGGAAGGCAAAGTAATGTAGAATTTGGAAAGCAATTATATAGATTTAAGCACACTTTAGAACTATCTCTTTCTACTGTCCAGGGCAAACCCACAGGGAGAGTTTTCTTTTTTTTTTTCTCCCTCATGCAGACTGTCACATAATGAATTATAAGCAGAATTCAACTTCTGTGAAATGTTGGAACTGGGGATTTGGGGTGTGCTCAGAAGATAGGCAACCATGATTAAAAAGCTTTGTCAAATGCGAACTTTGAACACGCTGTGGTTTGGTTTCTTTTAATGTAACTATGAGCAGAAAATAGCATTTTCTCACTCCATGAAGTCACACCTCTCTTTGTCAATGGAACAGTTGATAAAGCAGTGAAAACAAAATTAAATGTAAATTGAGCTTTCCATCTGGCCACTGTGATACCCTTTAATTCAAGCCAAACAACTTGTCTTTGAGCAAGTCTTTTCTGAAGTACACTGGATTGACATGATAAAGGGATCCTTTTATGGTGCAGGAAAATGTATAGAGTATTTGAGGAAAAAAATTCTGAGCAGAACAAAAGAAGAATATAAAAAGGGAATGTCTGGTTAGTTACCTTTACTCTGAGACAGAAGGTATGTTTGCGTTTAAAGAACATAAATAATTCTGTTAGTCACCCACTACTTTTTTGCAGTGTGCTGATTTTCCTTCTGTCTGGGCTCTTTTTGTTTTCCTTTATTTCCTTCTTGTTATTTCATTGATTTTAAGGACCCCAAGGGAGAGGGGAGGGAGGAGCAGAAGGAAAAGGAAACCAATAACAAATTCAGGAACTTGAGAGAGAAATGGTTAAGGGATTCAACTTTGGAGTCTGCCAGACCAGAATACTAAGTCCAGCTGGGTCATTTATTAGCTGAATAAGCAAGTTTCTTAACTTCTGTAGGCTTCAGAAATAGATGTCACAATATAGGTATATGTCATATAGTAAGCACTCATTAAAGTATTAGTTATTTTTATCAGCACATGGTTTGAGGACTAGGTTAGAATATCTACTTCTTTGGCACTGTACCTTAAGTTATTTTTTTTTATATGGTGGTCCATCAACATATAGTGAGCTCATTTTATATTCAGTGGTGTATCTGATGATATAGAATTAAATGAAATATGACAGCTACTTCTCTTCATAGTTGAACATAACTAGTCATTTGGAGCACACCTATTGTGTTCAGAGGAGAGTCACTTGAATTTCTTATCTTAGATATGGCTGGTAGGTTTCCAGAGGGATGACAAAAATACAATCCTTTGTGCGTTAAGGAGGGAGTCCCCAGACAATGATCATTTCTATGTACAACTCTAAAGAAGGGATGGACCAATTTCCATAAGATGTCCTTTTTGGGGATGAAAGAATGCAAAACTGGCACAGGTTGGAGTCCCTAAAATCAGAGATGGAGCTGGAGTTGGGATGCAAGGCATTTATTAGGGATGAGTATGTGTAACAGAAAGAGGAAGGAAGAAGGATTGGGAAGAAGAAGGTGAACGTCTATGCCAGCCTGACAAAGTCTCCACCAACCCAGCAAGGGTTCTGGACCAAATATTATCTATTTGTTCATCTGAAATGGCCTGATCTGTTTACTTCTGCTTTGCACAGCCACCAAATACGGGCAGCTGTAGGAAAGTGTAGCCTCTGGGCAAGGTGGCTCTCCGCAGTTCGGACAGGTCCTGAAGGAGTCAATGCTGGAGGCTGTCTGTTGACTGTACTCCGGTAGCTGGGAGCAAGTCCTTTCTCAAAAGGGGATCTGATCTGGCATCTCCATGTTCGCCACAGACACTGAAACAGTACCACCTGAAATTTGAGAACTGTAAATCCTGACCTAGTGGAACTGGCTGAGTAGACCCTAAACATTATTATCATAGTAATTAACGTCTTTGGGAAGGAAAGGACACCAAGGACCCCAGGGAAAAACTGATGAAGGAAGAAGGGAGAGTCTGGGCTAAGGGAGCAAGATCAATACAAATACCTAAGGGTTTTGCTTTTGGTGGAGGGGAGCGCTGAACAGCACACAAAGTCTCTAAACACAATAAATTGTCAGCTTTTCTTTATAACATTACTGTTGTGTTGAATTTAATTTACTTTATGTCTCATATTTAAAATAAACATATTTTAGTGTTAGCTTTTCCTAATATTGAAATAAATATTTAGCAGTATTTTGGAGCCACCACTGTTATATACCCACACTAAAATATTCGTACTCATTCTTTCCCTTTCTGCAAAAGAGCCGTTGTAAAAGTGCAAATCCTTCCAAACATTGTATGAGGAGGAAAATGTAGTGTCCCTTGTTTAGTAGCGTACTTCTGTATTCTTAAAAGATATATTAATTCTAGCTAATAATACTATTGGAATCATCAAACTCATCACAGCAAAATAAATGAAAGTATATTGTCTCACTTGGGAAGCAATGGCTGAGTGTGTTATGAATGAACTAAAGGAGATGCAACCTTGGAAAAGTGCGCCATGGCTGCATGTAAAGGAACCTGGATCAGTGCTCGGCAGCGGGCGAGTATCCATGGCAGAGGACTAGGCTTCAGTAGCAATGTTGCTTGGCTGAAAGTAGCAAGGGCACTAGTACGTAACTCATACTTTCTGTTCCAGTAACTGGAAAGAAGGACGGGGCTCTTTTGGACTGACCAAACCTCAAAGATTTTTTTTGCCAATTAAAGTATATGTGTATGTGGGAGGGGCAATCAGGGGAGAAAACAGACCTTTTGCTAGTAACGGAGCTGGGTACTTGAATCAATTTGAAAAATTAAAAGCATATATCGATATTTATATTATGAGGTTGTGAAGCAGATCATATTAATTACATATATAAGAGGGGAAGCAAAGTGTATTGCTTCCTCTTCCTTTAGAGGTGAAAACAGTATTTTGGTTTTTTTTTTATATTTAAAGACTTTTTTTATATCAGTGTTTGGTACAGAGATTTCTCATAAACCCCACTTTCCCCACACATGCCTAGCACCCCTACCAGAGTGACACACCTGCTACAACTGATGAGCCTGCACTGACACATCATCATCACCCAAAGTCCACAGTTTACATTACATTTCACTTTTGGTGTTGTACATTCTGAGTTTGGACAAATGTATAATGACATGTATCAATCACTAGGGTATTCTACAGGGTGTTTCCGCTGCCCTAAAAACCCTCTGTGCTCTGCTTAATCATTGGACCTCCATCACTCCACCTTCTGGCAGCCACTGATCTTTTTATGGTCTCCATAGTTTTGCCATTTCCAAAATGTCATATAGTTGGAATCATAAGTATTTAGCCTTTTTAGGTTGGCTTCTTTCACTTAGTAGTATGCATTTAAGGTTCCTTCTTGTCTTTTTGTGGCTTGATGACTCATTTCTCTGTAATACTGAATAATATTCCATTGTCTTGATGTATCAAAGTTTATTTCTGCATTCACCTACTGAAGGGCATCTTGGGTGTCTCCAAGTTTGGGCAATTATGAATAAAGCTGCTATAAACATCTGTGTGCAGGTTTTTGTGTGAACACAGGTTTTCAACTATTTTGAGTGAATACCAAGGAGCGTGATTGCTAGATCATATGGTAAGAGTATGATTAGTTTTGTAAGAAACTGCTAAATTATCTTCCAAAGTGGATGTACCATTTTGCATTTCCACTAGCAATGTATGAGAGGTCCTGTTTCTCTACAAAGTTGCCAGCATTTGGTGCTGTCAGTGTTTTGGATTTTGGTCATCCTGATAGGTGTGTAATGATATCTCGTTTTCATATGTATTTTTCTGGTGACATATGCTGGGGAGCTTTTGGTTTCTTTTTGAATATATGTATTATACCAGGTAAGTTCCTTCATCATTCTGGAATTACATTTTCTAAGCTTAAAAAAAAAAAAAGCAGTTGAACTAGATCTCATGAATTCTTTTAATTTTCTATGATGCTTAAATACATTCTACCAGTGCTATCCACGTATGATTTTAGCCTCTTGCATATAGAGAAAATTGGCATTTTACTTTTCTGTAAAAATTAGGAACAAGCAAATAGATCCTCCCCAACTCTGCCTTCAGTTTCCTAGAATACTGAGCTGTGGTGTTTATAAGGAAGATTATCTTTTAAATCCTGGTTTTCAATTTTTTGCTGTCATGAGGACAAAACTCTAGCAAGAATTAGATAATGAAGTTGAAATACAAAATGACAACAAAATAGGACATCAAATAAAGCTCACAGGTGTCCATCGTGGAAATTAGGCAGATCAGTTTCTGAATTTAGACAATCTTCAGTTGTTTCTAACTGAATATTGAATAAAAGAAACCCCAAAGAATTTATGGTTACCATCTCTTACTCAACAAATCATATTGGACTGAGTTTGTTAAGGTTCAACAGTGCAGTACTTTTCTCTTAAAATCTATAGCAGCACCTTTCGTATCAAGTTCCCCTTATTCTCTTCCCTTCACAAGTGGTAAGTATTTTCCTGAATTCCTCAAATTCCTTATGACCTTTACCCCATATTTCAGTGTCATTCCTTTCCCAAATGTGACTAGGGTATTCTCTTCTAGCACATTGTGATGGACAGAGCAATCCATTTTGTTGTCTAACCTCTATATCAAAGTGACAGAAGATTCAGAGGTTTAACAGCTGGAGAAATTTTCATGACATGAATGAGATTTAGATAACACTTCCATTAACAGTACTTAAGATCAATGTCCTAAACATAGCATTCCCAAATCCCGAGTTTATTGTGTGTTTTAACACTTTAGAGCCACAGAGTTTTTCTGATTCAAAATGCCTGTCACACAATTTGGAGGGAAAATTATTTAAATAAATGTTCAGATAATTTATTCGAAACCCTCAGTGAGTAGCTGAAGATGGCCCTCCCACACACCAAAAGAGAAAAAGTAAAATAAAATAATAAAAAGAAACAAAACAAAATAAAATACAGATCTTTTAAGAGGCCAGTATGCCGCTTCTTTACCTCCTAGCGGTGCTTACAGAATTCACTGCTAACTTGGAGAAATGAAGTGTACAGAGGAACAACTTTAGTCTACCAGTCTAAACTTCCTTCCAACTGGTGGGGTTCAGGGCAGGCCACCCCAAAATGTGCCCCTGTGGCCTGTGGACTATTTCGAGCTGAAAACAAGAAAGGCCTCCAAAGACCCAGGAAGAACCTCTGCCCTTCCATCTAAAAGAAATTAGCATAGGAGGCTTAGGGCTGGAAGGAGCTAGGGAGCTATCACCACAGATAATCATAGTAAAGTAAGAACTAGCTGTGGCAGACAGGGAAGAATCTAGCAAGGCTCAGTTTGATCAAAGTCCTCTTTGTGTCCCATTGTCTTTGGATGGCCCAGCAATCCTTTGTTTACCAAACATTAGCTCTTTTTATCTTCCTGTGAATGCCTTTACTTCAGTTTGAAGTCCCAGACCCCTACCTCCTTCTCCTTAGTCCAGAATAATATACACCTCACCTTGCCTTGCTGTCTGTGGGATTCTTCATGGTTATGTGGATTCCCCATGTGTACATAATAAATTTGATTTTTCTCCTGTTAACATGCCTTATTCAGTTTAATTGCCAGCCAAAAGAATTAAGAGAGGAAAGAGAGGAGCAACTGCCTCACCCACATTACCTACAACTCTTTCAAATAACGCAAAAGTAAGTCAGAACTATGACCTTGTTTTAAAATTCTATCTTCTGGCATAGCACAGGGAATTATACTGAATATCTTGTAATAACCCATAATGGAAAAAAAAATCTAAAGAAGAATATATATATACTGAATCACTTTGCTTTATACCTGAAACTAACTCAACATCGTAAATCAACTACACTTCAATAAAAATTAAAAAAAATAGTTAAAAAAACCCACATTCACTGAATAAAAGGAACTCCTGTGATTTGGCCATTCATATTTCTGCAAATATATTGTAAATCAGTAGTAATCCTCAAACAAATCTTATTCCTCTGTACGTGCCTAGACTTTTGCACACATCAGCAGTCCCATCTTGGGCATTTATAAAATTATTAAAGTGAAATGCAACTGCTTTTGTATTAACAAACACAATTTTCAATTTAGTGATATCGTGACATTACTTCCTGAATTAAATGTCTCAAAATTTGTTTTGTTTTTCGTAGAATTTAAGATATACTAGTTTAACTTTTATCTAAAGTAATTGCTTGATATTCTGTGTGCCAAGACAATTTTTGGTCTCAAGGATTCATTTTTTTAAAAAATTGATATAAAACAAAAACAAACTGACAGTTCTCAAGAATTATTAAAACCAGTGGTTGCTAATGTTATAGAAAGACTGTTCATCTTGTAGTATCCAACACAAACGCTCCCCTAAAAATCTATGGAGTACTCTCTTGATATCAGGGAAAACAACATTTCCTAAATTTCCAACACCCTCCTGTCTTCCCCACAAAGAACTCAGCACAACAGCAGTGAAAAATGGACTTGAAGACTCCACTGGTCAGATGAACAAGATAAGGCACTGGAATGAAGAGTGAGTGAGTTTAAAATATCATGAAAAAAATCAGGGATTTGCATAGCTAGAGCATCGCACGGGTCTCAAAAAGAGAAGCAGAGGGAAGCAGTGGAGGAACATGCTCTCACGTGTTCTGATAAGGGGGGTTGGTTTCAGGGGGTGCTAGGGAAAAGGATGTATCTCTAATTTTATTGGCTTGATTCACAAAATAGCCAGTATAATCTTCATGACATGAATGTTGACTGCAACCTCAAGCCAAGTTACATGGAAAGAAGAAAGATAGTTATGTTCCCACACACTCCTACTGCATTATACAAAAACCGTCCTGTTAGTTATAGTATCTGGTCAAGTGTACGTTCTCACGCATAGAGTTTGACGGAGGGAAGGAAAAATTGATCTTTCCTGTGTTAGTACATGTGGTATGTCCCTGGTAATTCCCTGATAAATATATCAAGTTATTTCTTAATCAGACCACTGTCAGCATTCTGTACATACTTGTTATGCTCTCTCAGGTTGGATAATTAAACTATGGTTGACTTATTTGATGGAGACAGTCCAAGAAAATCAAACCCGATAATTGAATTTTGCCTATGATTTCATCACTTTTTTAAAGTGAGACAACTTAGCCAGATGATTTTGATTATAACTGATACTCGAGCACACATTTCCTGTTCTATTGTTGCACCCGGATAAAAATATTGGACTGTGGCTATTTCAATGTTTTCTCCTTGTGTTGTGGAGGTTTATTTGGTGAATTTCGGTTTTAACCTTCCCTTACCCTGAAAAATGAAGCTTCAGATAGTCATGCACAGAAGTGAATCTCATCAACTATATTCATCCATGCCACTGAAGTCACTTGAAAAATACAGATTCCCATGTCCCTAGACTTTTCAGTTTTTTAATTATCTAAAATATTGAGCTCATATCAAATACTATCTTTTATTTCTGACTAATGTGTTTCAAAGACCGTAGTGTTTGCTCATGTCAAAGAAGCTAATAAAGAAACTCATTTCTTCATGTTACATGAAATTGATTCTTGAAGTTCCAGCTTTCCTACCTGGGTGAGATATTTTACCCAAGGAAAGACTTTACCTCTTTCCTGCATTTCTTTATTAGGAACTGAAAATAGCAACATAAGATTATGCCACTAATAGCAATAATTCAGAAAGCTGATTTTAACCGTGAAAACTGCATTTAAAAAAAAAAAAGAAGGAAAGAAAACTGGGTGGAAAACGGTTTCTAATTTGCCTTGGTAATAGGCAAATAGACTGATGATTTTTCCCTAATTGTCCTTAGAAATGGCAAAATCCTGTATCATTACCAGTGATGTAGATCTCTGAGCAGGCAACAGTCTGACAGGAGCTAATTTCTCTACTTTTTTAAAAAAAATAAAAAGCAAAACAATAAGGGGCAAGCATATGTTTTGCATTTTTGGCACAGAGAAGTGATGCTGGAAAGCTCTGGTTTTCAGACGTTTTCTAAGCGATTTCTGTGCTGTTCCCAATCTGTATGTTTCCACCATGTGCATCTCCCTGGTGTGAAATTGATTAGTAGCAGCGTGAATCTGTCACCCAGAGTTACAGTGACTAGGATTTAGGGAGATTTCAGCTTATTTTTGTTGATGCTGTACTGTGCCCTCACATCCCTTCAAATGTGACCTGGGTCTGGAAATGATGTGGTTTGATGTATCAAGGTCCTTAGGGACAGGGATTTCTTTTTGAGGAAAAATAAAAACAATTTCCACCCCCTAGGTGTCCTCAAACAAAGAATGAACAGGTCAGGGAGATTAAAATGTCTCTCAATAAGACAGTGAATATCTACAGAGTTATATCTGAGGAAAAGAACAGAAAATGTGAGAAAACTACCCAGCAGCAGCTTAAAAGGTCATAGTTATGTCTTTTATGTGCATAACACTAACCCTTTTCATAATACATACTACTTCAAATTCCTTGAATTTAGGGGCCTTCAAATGTTTCTTCTATCATATATTATTATTTATATGTAAAAGTACACGTCAGTGCTGTGCTAAGAGGATGAGTTAGCTTGGATTGCAATGGCACTGACGTCTACAGTTGGAAAGTGGTAGACCGTTAAGTTCTAACAATGTCTTCTTGCAGTTAAACAGAAATATTCAATATCTGAATTTAATTTTGTAGCAAATGTGCATAAAATCCATTAGATTTGGTCAAATAAATCACAAGATATATATTTTTAAACATACACTTGAATTTACTGAAATTTTAATACTTATGGTTGGTTGTTTACTTAAATTAATATAGTTGCTTTGCTTTATTATTGGGTTCTATATTTCTAAAAAACATAAAAAAGGGAAAGTGGCTGTATTTCTTACCAAATAAACACTTTCTTTAACTCTTGAAAATGTTTTTATAAAAACTCAGTACAGCTACTGTGAAGCTATTGTATCAATTACATTAGGTTATCATAAAACAATCATATTGTTGCTTTTTTGTTATCCATGCATTAATCATTATACCTGTAAATAAATATGAATTTTTTCACATTATCTTTCATTTTTGATGGCTTGTATTGGTAATACATATAACATCTATAGTGTTTTGTTTTGTATAAGACCATACTGACGAAGGTACTGACAGACGATTCATCTTATAACCAGATGATGTAAACTTTCAGTATCTATATAGACAGTACAGTACTGTAAATACATTTTCTCTTCTTTATGATTTTCTTAACATTTTTTCTCTAGTTTACTTTATTCTAAGAATATAGTATATAATACATATAATATACAAAATATGTATTAATTGACAGTTTATGTTATTGGTAAGGCTTCCATGGGCTATTAGTAGTTAAGCTTTTTGGGGAGTCAAAAGTTATACACAGATTTTCGACTGTTCAAGAATCAACTGTACTCTCATTTTTTTTTTTTTTAATTTGCCCACTGTAGACTATGGTAGTATTTCAGCTAGTGGTTCAAGGAATAAAACAGATACTTTTCATTTGGAGTGGCCCAAAATACTGAAATGCCATATTTTGTTTTGAGAAGAAATATTTCATCTTATTTGAAAATGAATAATTATAATAGTTACAATTGTACCTGTTGTATGCTAGTGACTTTCTGTGCATTGAACTTCATTGAATTAGAGTCTGGGGTCCAGGCACTGGATCTTTTAACAGCTTCTCAACCAGGATTGAGAACCATTAACCTAGCTCAAATGTTACTTTCTTCTTTCTGTGCCCTATTTTTTGCATACTCCCTCTAAGCTGACATAACTTTCAGCAGCCTCTCTGTTAGAAAAGCATTTTACAGATAAATCTTATCTATGGTACTTATCATATTCCACACTGTATTAGAATTCTTTATGATCAGTAGGATTTCCCTTACTAGATTGTTAGACCATTCAGGTCATGCTCAGTGTTCTTATCTGACATGATATGTTTGCAAATATAAAGATTTAGGCAGACAAAGGAATAACCACACATATGAAAATTTAAGAAAATCTAAGTATGTGCTTTTAAAAACTCAGATGACTTCAACTGACTGAATCCAAATACATGGTTGTGGACTTTGAAGAAAATAAAGATGAAGCTGGGGTCCAAAGAAGGAAACCACATGGTCTGTGTATAGCAATAAACACAGCACATCGGGGAGATTGTGGAGACCATGTGGGTTTCTGAGACATGGTGACTGTGAAGAGGATGCCAGGACTTGGGCTTACCTCTGCTAACTCATGTCAGTTTTGTCCCAAAGATTATGGTCCTCAAGATCATGTGACACTCAGCATGCATGTATTAATACTCAGCATGCAGGGTAAACAGGGTGGTGCCATTTGGATATTCAGGTGTCCTATGCAAGAATGTAGAGCAAGGAACTACCATCTAATTTCCCTCTTACTTTCACAGAAAGTGGGAGATTCGGAAGGAGTCAAGTTAAGGAAGGAGGCTGTTCCCGGAAAAGCCATATTGGAAGTGGGACAGGAAAATGAAGATATCAAGTCTTGCCGGGTCAGATCCGGTTAGAAAATGTGCAGCACCGTGTGTTGCTCAGTCATTTCTTATACATATTTCCTCTTTATCTGGCTTTTTAGTGAGATGCTCCCTCAAGTTATTTTCAGGTGCCTCTTTCCCTCATGCTTTAATTTCTGGGTTCTTATCCTGCTATGAAATCCTCTGCCTCCAGCAAAGCACAATACTGATCTTGCCAATGTCACAGAGACCTCGAAATCATATGTGCTTTGGTGTGAAAGGGGAGTACAGAGCTCATAAAACTCTTATTTTTATTAGGGAAAGAAAAGAACATGATGCAGCATCTTTTTTTTTCTTACCCTGGTTATATTCCACAGTCTGCTAATAATGACACTTTTAATATGAGAGCACTTGCAAGCACGACTCTCTCCCCCCTTAATGCCTGGTTGTTATTTACTATTTACATATAGTGTTGGGGATGTAGAGAGTGGTAATTCAAACACTGAATCCTAAAATTAGTTAAAATAACTTAATGCTTTAACCAGCACTCCATAGGAGAAGGCTGGTACAGAAGGACCATAGAATATTGCCCCTGGTTTTATTAAGAAATATAGAATAAGAACATTAGCAGAAGTGGTTTTATGTTAGGCAAAATTTTCTCCAATTTACCATTTAGTCTACAAAATGATATGTTTTATGAGGGTGAAATCTTTAAAATGCAATTCTAAGCGCTTTTTATTCTTGTCATTAAAAAAACAGACATCATACAGGTTAGGAGCAAAAGTGAGTTCTCACAGTAAGATAAATATGAATGTTTTAGTTAATATATGAGACTAGTACACGGCTAATAATTTACAGTAACTACATGGCTTTTGATTTTTTGAATCCTGTCTCTCTTCCATCATTTCAGTGAAAAGCAGAATTCACCATAGGGGAAAAGTATGGTATTTTCCTATATTTCTATAGTTAATCTCTTCTGTTATATAAAACCTAGCTTTCATGGCCCAGAGCAATAATTTTTATCTACTAAGGAAGTTTTAACTATGGATTATTATGGGAATTTTTTTCCTTTGCTCAACTTCTATAGACCCAGAAAAGTTTAAAATATCAGGGATCGTATTCCTCTATTCTACTTTTAGGATTCCTGAATATTATATTTATATGAGTCAGCAGAGGTAGTAATTTATATAATATATACATTATAAGTCAGACAGTTATATTACCATGATCCCATGACAAATTCATATCAATTAAATGTTCCACTTTTTCAGATTAAAATTCTATAAATTCTTTTCCACTTTACCAATAATTTGGAGCTCACATTTTAAATTATTACATTTCTGTGACTTTTTTTTCCTTCTTTACCCTCTCAATTGTCTGAAAGTCCAGCTGTGTCAAGAATGTATCAAAGTATTGAATGCCTGACCAGTCTTCTCCTTTGCCTTTTTTCTTTTTTTTTTTTTTTTGCGGTACGCGGGCCTCTCACTGTTGTGGCCTCTCCCGTTGCGGAGCACAGGCTCTGGACGTGCAGGCTCAGCAGCCATGGCTCACGGGCCCAGCCGCTCGGCGGCATGTGGGATCTTCCCGGACCGGGGTACGAACCCGTGTCCCCTGCATCGGCAGGCGGACTCTCAACCACTGCGCCACCAGGGAAGCCCTCTTTGCCTTTTAATTTGATAAAATTGACTTTGTTGAGTGCTTTCCTTGTGGAATAAGCTGTGTATTTTCCCTGCTCTTTCACTTGCTCTCACTCTCACTCCGACACTCTCTCTCATTCTCTTCTCCCCACAGCGTATTTAGTACCCACTTTTTCAGGCTCAAGATGTTCAATTAGCTTCAGAAAATATGCAAAATGGAGCATGATCTCCATGGTCAGTATATTTTGTTTGTTTCCTTTCTCACTTCAGCTAGTTTTGTCTCTGTCTTTTCCTTAGCTGTTAAATGCTCTAAGGGTATAAAATTAGGGGTATGATGTTGAAGAACTCCAGATAAAGAAATAAAAAATGTGTATCTTCTTTTTATTTTAAAAACTAGTATGTCCTTGCCACTTATTTATCTTGAATCAGTTTTCTAGGGGTTATAAGGAAGGACTGAACCATAAACCACAAGGGTTTTTTTATGGAATATTTGAGCTCTGGAGGATACAGAAATCTGCCCTCTGAGGAGGAAGGCGCCATCTCAGGTCCTCTGGCGCTGCTCCTCCAGCCAGGCACACGGGAAGGGCGGGTGAACAGCCAGTGCTGCTTCTTCCAGCTGCTGTTCACCTGCCACTGGAGAGGAAGGATGATCTGAAAATAAGAGGATGCTATACCTTGAAAAAGACCATCTAAATAGCACAATAAACAAGGCCACTACTCCCATCATGTCTTCACTCCCATTACCACCTTTCCAAGGTGATGCTTTCAGCTTACCATTCTCCTTGACTGTTCTGTCTTCTCCATTCTCTTCCGCATCTACATTCTACTCCTCTGCTTCAAATCAGTTAATGAGCCACCTTATCACTGCCTGTGCTTTGCCTTACCTGTGGAGGTTTTTCTCATTTTCCATTTCTATTTTCTGACCATTCTGACCATTCCTTAATGCCTCTGACATCACTTTGACTATCACACACACACACACAAACACACACACACGACACACGTCAGCATACATGCTTCTCATTTATTTACAGTTTAGAAATATAGACATGAATTTGCTTTACCCACATAACTTTCCATTTCCCTTTTTCATTTGTTTATGTACTATAAATATTGTGGTTTTAGGGAAGTTATGTTTTATTACTTTTCTTCTTGAGGTAGAATGAGAATTTCAGAAATTGGGCTCAGAAAATCAAGGCTTACAAAGCAGATTAAAGTGTGCCCTGAGGGCTTCCCTGGTGGCGCAGTGGTTGAGGGTCCACCTGCCGATGCGGGTGACGTGGTTTGTGCCCCATGTGCCGTGGGGCGGCTGGGTCCGTGAGCCATGACCTCTGGGCCTGCACGTCCAGAGCCTGTGCTCCACAACGGGAGAGGCCACAGAAGTGAGAGGCCCGCGTACCGCAAAAAAAAAAAAAGAAGTGTGCCCTGAGGGCAGAACTGCACATCTATAAAGGGAGCGCAGGGCTGTTGCTAATATTCGTGAGAATTCTTCCTGAATGGCCAGATCACAAAGATGTTTCTCGCCCTCTTTACATGGTCCTCTCCTCTGCACTTCTGATTCCAGACTGTTCCATGGACAGTGGCTCAGACCCTGGACCTGCCCAGATTTCAGGATCTCTTCACAATGGTGTGAAACCCTGGCTCTGCTCTGACATCATCAATTGGGTTCTGGTATCCCATGTGTACTTTTCCAGCATTTTGACCCTTGACATTTTCTTACATTGTACTTTGAATCATTCATGAATAGGTTCAACTGCCCAAAGAGAAAAATGAAAATAACAGTCATTTCATAAATGAATTCTGGAAATAGGCAATCCAGGGTTGGCATAGGAGCTTTATGAATTGTCATAGACATGGTCCTTTTAGCTTCTGCTCTGTTATTTTCAACACATCCTCAAGGTTGCTTCATGTACCAAATGGCTGCTTGAACACCCTGCATCACATCAGAATTCCAGGATGCAGGGAAGAGGTAGTAAGGGAGGGAAGGGGAACTCCTGTCAGTTCAGTCACTTCCTTTTGAGTAACCTGCCTGAATTTTTGTCACATATCCATGTACTTCTTGTTTGGAAAGGCAGGGGAAAACCGCCTGGCTAAATGCATTGTGGCTATGTTTCTTTTCTAGGCAAATAAAAGGGGGATTAAATAATAGATTGAAACAAGAATTCTCTGACATACTATATTTTTATTTCTGGGCTGACTATTCCACAAAGAAGAAAAGGAATGGGACTTGCACTCACTTCCCTACTAATGTGAAAAGCAGAGTACTTTTTTTTATTCCTTTTTGAGACCAAAGTTAGTCCTCACAAAGCATATTTTCAGAGACTAAATCCTTTTTGAAATACAGTTTAGTTTCCTTCAAAAATCTTTCATTTATTTTGCAGCTGTTTATTATTTCTTCTCCTATTCCTTCTTTTCTTTTCTCTTCTTTTTTTTTTAGGAGAGTCCCTGAATTTCATTTCATTTCAACAACTTGCAAATTCACTCCTAAGTCTCTTACATGAATGCGGCTGACACAAGTTCAGATCAGTCTGAGGGTGTGGATTCTACAGTCTTCAAGCCTGTGTCCTGCCTTGAGAACTCCCCTACTGAAGTGTTTACCATGAAGAAAGCGTCTCCGGTGTGCAGGGCAGATGTCCAGGGGTGGCCCTTTCCTCACTCTCCAAAGCCTGAAATAAGACTTCCTATAAGCCACTCATGGGGCTGAGACAGAGGGAGAGATGGATCGCTCCTATTTGGTCTGGAGAAACTCTGTCCCCAGGGGACAGGCTCCCTGAAAGCCTTGCTGCATTTAGTCTGAGCAGTCCCCATTAAGGTCACATGATGCTTATGACAGACTTTAACCACTTCCTGTCCCCACTGGGGGACTGCTGCCCTGAAGTCAGCTCTGTTACTGAAAATCACTCAAGAAAAGTTCACTAGGTGCCACTAATACATATTCTTAGCCTTGTCTTCACCACTGTATGAATTCTTCCCTCCCTCCTTCTTGGAGGGCTCCTTCTAAGGTAACCCCTGGTCCTTAGACCAGAGTGAGAAAGGCACTTAGGATATTTTTCTCTCTGGGAGAGGTTCTATTGCTCAAGATAGTCTGAAAGTATGCTCTCTCTGTATTAGTGTTTTTTCACTTTGCCTGAATATTTGATTTGTTTGGGGCTAAGTCCTAGAGTTGCCAACTTCCACACCCCTCACCAGAGTTCATATTCTGTATCCTCTCCAACTTCATTGGAATTTACCAGGAACACCTTGTGAATCTGACTACAAGGGATCAAAGTCTATAGAGGGTGAGAAATGTTGGAAAACATCAGATGTATTCAGGGGAATTCCTCCCCAAAACCTTCCTTAGGTGATAAGGTGATCACCCTTACCCTTCAGGATTCTTAGTCCTCCAACAAATTCCTGCCCGTTCTTTCAAAATTCTGTTCTCAGTCTTAGAATGCTAATGCCCATATGAAAATTTACTTGTATTGAGACACTCCTGACCTCTGTTTTCTCCCAGGAGGATATATTTAGTTCAATACATGCTTTATGTTCCTTTGGCATGTGGTATCACACAGCACAATGATGGGTCATGGTTCATGGTGAAGGACATGTTACAAATAGCAAAAATACCAAAGCTTATAAATAATTTTCTTGGAATAAATCAATGAAATAAAATCAAATTTAAAAAGTATGGGTCTCAGGTTTCTCGCTCTGGTCAAGGTAGAGTAAGAAGGACCAGATTTATTCTATTACTCAAAACAATAAACAGGAAAAAAATATATGAAGCAATGGCTTTCAAGAAATTTGACATCAAGCAAAAAATGACAGTGGTCCTTGAGAGAAACAGATGAGGTGAGCCCTCTGATTGCCCGAGCATACTGCCTGGGAAGTTTCTAGGCTGCAGGGTAAGGAGGGGGCACCCAGCCAGGACCTGTTCTCACCTGCCAGACTGAAAACCTCATAATTGAAGGGATATTATGTAAACTACTGAAGAGTGTCTTGTCTCAGTAATGGGTAATTTAACCCTAGGTCAAATGCTGCTTGGATTCCCACCCACCAAATCTTAAAAGCAAGACCTGAAAAGATCAAATTATTTCCAAGTAACTTAATCATGTCACAAAGAAAGTACAGAAAAGATTTCAAGAATACGAAAATATTTAGCTCCCCAACATGGTAAAATTTACAAAGTCTTGCAAGTTACAGAGATGCAAAGGGAAGAAAAACACTCTCTACAATGAAGAGAAAAACCATCAATCAAAACTGGCCCAGAGCTTCCCTGGTGGCGCAGTGGTTGAGAATCTGCCTGCCAAAGCAGGGGACACGGGTTCGAGCCCTGGTCTGGGAGGATCCCACATGCCGCGGAGCAACTAGGCCTGTGAGCCACAACTGCTGAGCCTGCGCGTCTGGAGCCTGTGCGCCGCAGCAAGACAGGCCACAATAGTGAGAGGCCCGCGCACCGCAATTAAGAGTGCCCCCCGCTTGCTGCAACTAGAGAAAGCCCTTGCACAGAAACGAAGACCCAACACAGCCAAAAAAAAAAAATTTAATTAAAAAAAAAAAAACTGGCCCAAAAATTACCCATCATAGAATTAGTGGACAAAAACATTTAAACAGTAATTACAAATGTATTCCATATGTTCCAGAAGCTAGAGGAAGGACTAAGCATGCTAATAAGAGACGTGTATAATTTTTAAAAGGCCCAAGTAGAATTTCTAAAGATGAAAACTGCAATGTCAAAGATAAAAAACACACTGACAGCATTAATGGTGATGATATCAGAATATTAGAAAAAAATAAGTGAACTTTTAAGACATAACAGACATTATCTAAAATGAAAATACACAAAGATGACTAAAAATAATTAACAAGCATCAATGGACAGAGAGGAAATTTAAGAGGCCAAATGTATGTGTAATTGGACTCCCCAAAAGAGGAGGGAAAGGAAAATAAAGTAAATAGCATCTGAAATTTTCCAAATCTGAGTAAAACTAGAAACCCACTAATCAGTGCCCAATTATAATCAAATTGGTTAAAACCAGTGAAAAAGAGAAAATTTTAAAAGCAGCTGGAGGGCAGGGAGAGCACATTCAATAGAGAGGAACAGAAACAAGGAAGACAGCAGATTTCTCATTGGAAACAATGCAGGTGAGGAGAGCATGTAGCAACATCTTTAAGTAATGAAAGAGGGAAAAAAAAACTCTGCTAATCCGGAATTGATTATCCAGTGAAAATACTTTTTAAAAATGAAGGTAAAATAAAAAGTTTTTTGAGATGCCCATAAGTTGAAAGGATTAATCATACTATGAGTTTTTAGAAAAAGTCATTCAAACAAAAGTAAAATGATACAAGATAGAAATCTGGATCCACATGAAGGAATGGAGGCTCATGAAACTGTAACTATAAGGACAAATATTAAAATGTTCTCTTATAGCTTTTAAAAACTATTTCTATTAAAATTTTATTTATCATATGTAAAAGGGAAATGTATGACCACAAGAGCACAAAGGCCAGGAGGGGAGAAATGGGATCACACTGCTGTATATTATACTATACACGAAGCACAATCAAGAGTTATGCATCTGTGGAGTCAATCACCATGGATCAAAAATATTAGGAAAAATCATTCCAGGAAGTTCCAAAAAGCAAACTTGAATTTACCACGTGCCTACAACTATTCACATAGCACTTACATTGTATTAGGTATTGTAATTAATCTAGAGATGCTTTAAAGTATACGGGATATATGTGTAGGTTATTTGCAAATACTATGCCATTTTTTATAATGAACTTGAGCATCCTCAGGTTTTAGTATTTGTGGAGGGTCCTGGAACCAATCCTCTGTGGATACTAAGGGACAACTGTAGTACAATGCCACCTGAAGGTGGGCTGTGATTAAGTTAAAAATGTATAGTATAAACCCTAAAGTAACCACTAAAATAAAAAAAAAAATTATGCTGATAGCTGAACTAAAAAGGAGAAATATTTAAAAAGTATACCATTAAATCAAAAAAGGATTGAATGAAAAGGGAATAAAGAACCAATAGAACAAGTGAAAAACAAATAGCAAGATACTAAAGATGGTACATGTAAAATCAACCATATCCATAATTATGTTAAATGTAAATGGTTTAAATACCCCCTTGAGTTGCAGAATTTCTCAGATTACATAAAAACAAAGCAAGTTCTAGCTACATGCTGCTGCAAATTAACAGGGAGTTATACAAAACATACATCTTGGAGATTTCCTTAAGCTGTAAGTACTCTCTGAACAAGTTTTTTGACAGATCCTCAGACAACTGTTTATGTTCTTGTGATCAGGGATATTTTCCCTTATGTTTAGGATTGGTAATATCTTCAGATATTACATATCTTGAAATTCAGATACTAAGGTCACATGGTGTTTTTTCAGAAATGGGAAGGTTAATATATATCTTTGTAGAAGTAAGAACAGTTTCAGGAGGAAGAGATGTATTGTGCAAATCCCAATGGCAGCTATCAGGTACATATTATGAAACTGCCTGAGAGAAGAAAAAGAAAGAGATCGTTTCAGCCAATATACATTAAAAAGAAAGAGATGGCAGGTATGAAAATAAATTAAAATTATCAGTGTTTAAGTGCATAAAATATCACCAAGATTCATCAGACACTAATTAGGTTGGCTCGGTAGAAGATGGATGTGATGGTTCATTCTGTCTCTGCAGGAATGGAGGATGCCAGGGTACCTGGGGAAGAGCAGAGCTACACTTATCGATAGCTGCAGGCAGCAACATTTTGTGGTCTCTGATAACTAAGAAACATTGCTTTATTGACCATTCAGGGAGGGGCAGAAGTACAAATAGGACAGTAGAACATTTAGTTTGCAATCATCTCTTCTAGTGTAGAAATGTCTAAACCGTGGGTGATGTCAATATGTGGTCGAGATAAGTCCCTTGCTTCCTGTGTTAATCTGGGAAAAGTCTTTTAAAATCATTTCTCTTATCCACAAAATGGGTGTGTATGTGTGTGTGTGTGTGTGTGTGTGTTTGTGGAGGGCGGTGTGTGGGTGTGTGTCTTTCAATCATATTATAACCTCTATAGACTGAAAACTATTTGAACTTTTGGTAGAAATGGGGAAGGTCAACAGAGCTTTTAGCAGCCTAGCTTCACCTCTCTATCCTTTGAAACTTTTTCAGTGAAGTCATTTATACATTCAAAAATATTTCTTGAGTTGCCTACAATGTGTCTGGCATAGAGAACATGGCTGTAAACATCACTGCCTTTATGGATTTCACATGCTCTGTCTTTGTTGTCATTGTTACTGAAGGACATGGACTTGCAGATATGAAGAGCTTCTGGAACTCGCATACTCATTTCTGACATCCTCTTTTTCTAGCAGGATACACTAAAAGTATTCACGAAGTGAGTGAACTAATAAATGAACAGGTGAGAGCAACAGAGTATTCCCACCTCCTCCATTTGACCTGACTCCTGAAGACCTTGAATCAATATGGGTTTCTCTTTTCCCGTAACTACTTCTTCCCTTGAATTTTCTGTTATGCTCCGTGAACACAGGCATACATATATATGTTGCAGGGGCGTCTGTTGCTTTAAAAATCAAGAACAAAGGTTTTCTCCCCCGTAGTTGTTATGTAGCCCCTTAACTCTCAGTGACTCTTATTTCCCTAGCCACCAATAGTAATTTGGTCTTTTCATGGTTTTTAATATATTTTTCCATCTCCCTGGAGCACTATGAGAATTACCTTCTTTTATGTCAGATTCTGTAAAAGGCACCTTCACGGTCCAAGGAGGAAAGGTGCTGTACATAATATATGTAATCTCATAACGATGCATCATAGGAATATTGCAAGGAATAATTGGACGCGGTCTGTAAAATATGGTGAACTCCTCAGAAGACAGGTGCGACTGCAATTTTCTTCTGTGTAACTAAGCTTTCTGGCTCATAAAAAAAGTGTGTGTCTCTTTTTAAATGCCCATTTTTTTCATTTGCAAGTATTACGTCTCTGGGTCTTGAAAGATGTTTGAAATAAAGGATGAAAGTAGAAAAAACTTTAAATGGTAGTTGAATACATTTTATTGTCAGTTGCATAGCAGAAAGGGCACCAATGTGAAAATTAAGAGGAATGGGTTCTAATCTCCTTTCGGTTCCTGGATTACTGTACACCTTTAGGAGAGTGGCAGATCTCTTTAAACTTGAAGAACTCCTTCTTGTGTGAAGCCAAAGATGGAGATGGTGAGCTTCAGGGTCCTCTTCCACATTTTTCAATTCTGATTCCACTTGTTCCTTGCAGGCAGAGACTATGAATTTTTTTTCATTTCCTGATTCTTAGTCATGAGCATGGCGCTAGGCAAGTGTTAGACCCTCCGTAAACATTCATTGAATGGATGCCTTTCAACATATAATTGGTGATAGATATTTGTGAAAGAGATGCAGCAATTCCAAGGTTTCATATTTTCTGATATGAAACAACACTTATCTGTTCAAAACACGACCGAGGAGTTGATATCATTAAGACATCCTCTTGGGAAAGCAATAAAAACTGTCAGACTGTGTCATATGGACCAGCTCTGAACAGATGCTGTGCTGAGGGATCTGGGAAAGAACCCCATGAATTACATTCTAAAATTAACTGTGTGAAATTGTATGTGTTTCTGGCTGTCAAGTGGAAATGGGTTTGTGCGGTTAGTTCTGCTTCTGTGTTTGAGTGAACCAGTTGGAAGGTTTCTGAGTCACCAGCATGCAGAAGGTCGAAGGCTACGGTGAGCTTGCTTCAACCCTGTTCAGCAGTGAGTTAGTCTAGGGTACCAGTTAAAAATCTTCTAAAAAAGAACACTGAAATTTGGAGGCTGAGTGAAGCGCACACCATTACCTCTAGAGATACCTGGAGAAGAAGAAAATGTCTGCATTCATTATAGCTAAATTTTAGGGTCTAGATTATGAAATATGTTTTAGTCTTCTGGGTACAAAATATAAATTAAAAGACAAAACAGCAGCAAGCAAGAGGATGGGTACATTTCACAGCTGAGAGTCTATATGCTTTTGCTTCTCATTATTTTCCTTATTTCTCAACTTGCTTTATCTCTAAGGGTCTGAGGAAAATCATCACTAGGAAATTGAGACTGGAAGAAAGATTAATCTTAAGAATATAGGAAAACCAAAAAGACCTGGATTTTAGGAAATCTAAAATAGACTATTCTAGACATAGAGCAGAGCATTGATGACAAGAACATATCAAGAAAAGGATAAAGAATAAAAATCTATTTGACAAGCTTGCTTTGAGGGATTTTTTGGTTTTTCTGTTTCTTTGTTTTTAAAGGAGGAATAAGCTCAGATTTTAAGATTGACTTAAAATCACCTGGGCAATGTGTTCTGAAGGAGATATTCCTGAAATCCATCATGAGAAATTCTGAATTAGAAAATCTGGCTTTTGTTTGCTTGCTTTTTTATAGTTTTCCAATATAAACAGCTGCCGTGTCCATGTAATGTTTGTTAATATCCTACGAGGAGCTTCTCAGGTATAGACCGACCATACTTGGCTTAAACACTACAAACAGCTTGATCTGTCCCTACTCCTGCCTGGAATGTGGCCTTGATTGAAGGTGTGAATAAAGAGAATGTATGCTGGTCACAGCTAATTTGTGTGCTTCACTTCATCCTATTATTTCTGGTCCATTTCATAAATCCTAGCCTCTGTTATAACTAATTTCTCTCCCTCTATCTAAAATTTCCCAATCGTGAAGGTAGATCACTCTGAACATATCTTTTATTTAAAAATAGCCATCCTAGGACTTCCCTGGTGGTGCAGTGGTTAAGAATCCGCCTGCCAATGCAGGGGACACGGGTTCGAGCTCTGGTCTGTGAAGATCCCACATGCCACGGAGCAACTAAGCCCATGTGCCACAACTACTGAGCCTGCACTCTAGAGCCCACGAGCCACAACTACTGAGCCTGCATGCCACAGCTACTGAAGCCCGCATGCCTAGAGCCCATGCTCGGCAAGAAAGAGAAGCCACCGCAATGAGAAGCCCGCGCACCTCAACGAAGAGCAGCCTTCACTAGGTGCAGCTAGAGAAAACCCACAAGCAGCAACGAAGACCCAACGCAGCCAAAAGCAGATAAATAGATAAATAAATTTACAAAAAAATAAAATAAAATAAAATTTAAAAAGATAAAAATAGCCATCCTCACATGATGATTTTAGAGTAAATCTTAATAGAGCCTGAGAGATTATTTTTTCCTTTATTAGAGTGCATGTTGGACCTTCATTTATTAAGTAAGAGTGAACAAAAACATAAAAAAAATTAGGGATCATAGGTATATGGAATGCTAAGCACTTTAAAATAGAGATAGATTAAGCTTAATGAGATAAACAATTAATAGAGATGCATCAGAATACCAGCTATTGATGCTGGGCAAATGAGAATTTGTGGTAGATGGTATTTGATGACTCTAGTTGATCTTTAATATTGCAAGAGAATGATAACTTCTGCCACCGGTTTGCTTTTAAAACACTTGAGAAGAGTCCCTATGTATCAATGGAAGCTGCGGATTAACACAGCTGCATAAAGCCTCCACTCATGCCAAGATGCTAAAGAGAATCATTTGCTTTCCTAATAGCTCTATTTCAAGAAAAGCCGTGTTACCAACGTTGTCATTCCACAATAATCTCTGGATGAAAGAACAATGATATAGAGCACAGATTTCTGCATTTATTGAAGCATAGCATTTTTCCTTTATTTTTGAAAGAATTCATAATTTGTGTTCCATTTTCCTTTGGTTATAATGGACTGAGGTTTGATTCAAGGTAAAAACTCACCTGCGTAGGGAATTATACACTGGAGAAATATTCACAAGATGCACTGTAATCTTTCCAGCTACAGTACGTTAAATTTTCTTCTCATATCCAGGCACTTGAAATTGATACACTGAATATTTCCTTTTCCCCAGGTCACAGTATAAGAATAATATCATGTAGTTTACAAACTATACCTTGGGAGTCAAACTTTATGTGGCATAAAACTAAAGATGGGTTGATACTGTTTGGGCAATTTACAGACAAACATCTTCAGTGCCCGTGGGCCTGTAGGAATAACGAAGGCGATATGATTAAATGGCAGTCCCCTGCTTGATATTATTCCACAGCTTCCGATCACCTTGGATTTAATTCAAATCCTCTCCATGGCCTATGAGGCCTTACTGGATCTCAGTCTAGACTCTCTCTTGGACTTCATCTTGTATCAGGCATCTTTTTTTTTTTTACTTTCCAGGTACACTTGCCTTCTTAATGTCCTTCACACATCAACCTCATTCCTCACGCATGGAATTTGCCCTAGTTCTTTCCCCTGATGAAATGCTCTTTGCGTAGAGTATTAACTTGGTGTAATCCTTTTTATTAGATAGGTTTAAATGTCTTCTCCTTTGAGAGGCCTTATGACCACCCATTCCAAACTAGTCTCACAGACACTCAATTACCTTGCCATGCTTAAAGAAATAATAATAATGGTTTTAACTATTTTTACAAGTGTTCATTTTTTCTTCCCTCCTCACTAGAATGTAAGCTCTGTGAGATCAGGTTCCCTGTCTGTTTCATTGCTGTACCTGAGGCAGTACCTGGTGATAACTGGCACTTACTTTTTGTTGAATGAAGCACTGAATGAATAAATTAAGTGGCCTTTCAATCTAAGGACAAAATAAAGCAAGTAAAATCCTATTTTCTCTCTTTCTTTCTCTCTTAATGCACTCATGCTTTAATTTCACATTTAAATTCCATGAAAGGCAATATCAAAGGGTAGTTTCAATTAGCTTCAAACAAAAATTTAAGATAGAGAAAACAGAATGTAGAGTTTTTCTTTTTTTTCTACATCCCTAGAGCCAGCACTCAGGGACTTTGGCCTATTTGCAGCAACGGTTGATTAAGATTCTAAAAGTCTGGCATTTAACATGAGCTTCCACATTGGTTCTATAAATCTCTCTCATTTTTTAACACCTTTACTGGAGTATAATTGCTTTACAATGGTGTGTTAGTTTCTGCTGTATAACAAAGTGAATCAGCTATACATATACATACATCCCCACATCTCCTCCCTCTTGCGTCTCCCTCCCAGTAACAAAAATCAGTAGGACCAAAACACAGTAAACTTGGATTTTGGAATTACTGGCTATGGACCATAGAATATGAAATAAATTAATGTATAAAGAATAAAAGTATGAGATAAATAATATAAGAGCAAGATATGATATATTAAAAAAGCACCAGGTAGATTTGAAACAAATAAATCAACAATGACAACAACAAAAATGATGACAAAAACTCATCTGATGAGTTAAACAGTAGGTCAGGAATAGCAGAACAGAGCATTAGTGAATTAGAAGACATAAAAAACTATAATATGAAGCACAGGCAGACAAACAGATGGGAAATACAACAGAAAATAAAAGACAGGGAGGATTGTGTGGAAACACCTGACATTCATCTAGTCAGATTTATACAGAGAAGATAGAATTGAAGATTAGAATTAGTTGAAGAAAAAGTTGCTGGTGAATGCTTCCTAGCCTCAATTTTAGGATTCACAATGAGTCCCAAGTATCATAAATAAAAAGGTTTGTTCACCTAGCTACATCAGCTTCATACTCATGACCAAGAAAATAGCTTGACATCCTTCAGAGAGAGACAGCAACCTTCCGCAAAGTGAGGGCAACAAACCAATACTTAACTTCCCAACGGCAACAGTAGAAGTCAGAAAACAGCATAAAGATATCTTCCAAATACTAAGATAAAATAGCTATTGATATAAAATTACACACCACATAATACTATGCTTCTAGTTTGGAGTGAAATAAACACATTTTAAATAAGCTAAGAAGTAAACAAGTTTACCTCTGTCCACCCTTACTAATGCTATTTCTAAATGATGTACTTCAGAAATATGATACCCAATGGATAGTGTTAGATGAATGACATTATTATAATTTTAATTTTTTATAAACATATTGGTAATTAGTTGGTGATATAAAATAACTGTGTCTAATATGTGAGGTTTCAAATAATGACTGAATTAAAATACAGCACAATAATAAAGTAATCTAAGAGGGTGTACATTGGATTTAAATTGTTTTAAGACCTTGATATTTTTCTGGAGGAGGATGAAGTTATTTATTATCATTAGCATTTATTTATATTTAGAACATGGGCTAACACTAAATATGTAGTGCTTAATATCCAATAGAGAACCAGAAATCTAGTGGTTACCTTCTAAATTACTGGAGAGAAACAAAAAAAGTTGGGGAAAAAAAATTAAGCTATTCATAAAAAGGCAAAAATAAAAATAAAATAAATTTAAAAAGTGAAACAGGTGAAATAAAACGGCAGGATTAAATCCAAATACATAAGTAATCAAAACAAATGTGAATAGACTAAACATCCTAGTTGAAAGACAGAGTTTTTACTGAGTTAAAACATCATACTGTTTATTAAAAGTTAGAGTTACTGGCTATATTATACTATAACCATTTCCAAAATATGAGGATACAGAAAATCTGAAAGTAAAAGCACATAAAAAGACTTAATGGTTAAATATATTACCCAAGAAAATGTTACTGTAAGAAAATTAATATCAGACTAAAAGGACAAAAGTGAAAATCATCCCTAGATGATTTTCAAGGCAGTCACTTTACAAAGTTGAATTCACCATGCAGATACAGTAATCACAAATACATCAATAATGATATTGCTTCAAAATATATAAAGCAGCAATAGAAGGAATTACAAGGAGAAATGTTTAAATCCATATTATAGTGGGAGATTTTTACACCTTTTTTGGTAGTAAATAGGTTGAACTATTAGAAAAATCAGTCTGCATAAGAAGTATCTTTTTTTTTTTTTGCAGTACGCGGGCCTCTCACTGTTGTGGCCTCTCCTGTTGCAGAGCACAGGCTCCGGACGCGCAGGCTCAGCGGCCATGGTTCACGGGCCTAGCTGCTCCGTGGCATGTGGGACCTTCCTGGACCAGGGCACGAACCCGTGTCCCCTGCATCAGCAGGCGGACTCTCAACCACTGCACCACCAGGGAAGCCCAAGAAGTATTTTAAAAATGTGATTTAATAGACATGTACAGAAGCTAAACTTAACAATTAGAAAATGCCCACATTGATCATTTTTAGGCTATATATCAAGTCCAACAAATTTTAAATATTTAGTAAAATATACAGTATGTTCTTTGAATTAAATGCCATTAAGTTGGAAATAAATACTGAAAAAAAATTATCAATAAAAAATTTAATCAATAAAACATGGATGCTTCCAAATTACTTGTGGTTTAAAGAAAACCATAATAAGAAATTTGAATACTCATACTTGTATATCAAAATTATGGAATGCAGCTAAAGAAGAACCTAGAGGAAAAGGTATAGCTTAGAATGCTGATATTAGAAAATAAGAGAGTTTGAAATGAAGGAGATGGGTTCAAGGTAAGAGTTAGAGACTAAATAATAGAATAGATCCAAAGGAAATGAAAGAAATTAAATATTCAGGTTAGAAAATAATTAGTAAAATTGAAAACAAACATTATGTAAAAGTTGGTTCTTTGGAGCAATATTAATACAATTGAGAAAGCTCTGGTAAATTTTATTTAAAATTAAATAGAAAGGCTCAAGTAGAAAATATTGCAAATGAAAAAAGGGACACAATTGCAGATACATTAGAGAGCAAGAAAATAGTAAGAAAACAAAATATTTATGACAATAGCTTGAAAACTTAGGCAAAATAGAAAATTCTAAGAAAAACAAAAATGCTTTACTGTGTTTACTTAAAATGCATCTGAAATCTTCTGTGGTAATAAAGTGTTTTATTTGATTAGATAGGACCATGCCATCTAAAGTCCATGTTTAGGAGAAACTGTGGTCTTTATTCATACCATCCTGTTCCCCTTCAAGAGGGGATGCAGGAAGTGGCCAGGAGCATTATGGTACATGGTTTGTTTGGGGTGACTCACCAAATGACTGTTTTGCCAAAGACATCTATGTTATATGCCTGTCATGGGAACTGAATTGTCATTACAAAAGTCAATTTGTTGGGGTTAATAAATGTATTAAAATGTAAACATCCAGTGAAAATGTCTTTGGCATGGAGGTTTTTTGTTAATGATGCGTTGTAAATTAGTTAATAACTAAAAAGAACCCAGAATGACACAGCAATCCCACTCCTAGGCATATATCTGGAGAAAACCATAATTCGAAAGGATGCATGCACCCCAACATTCATTGCAGCACTATTTACAATAGCCAGGACATGGAAGCAACCTAAATGTCCATCGACAGAGGAATGGCTAAAGAAGATGTGGTACATATATACAATAGAATACTACTCAGCCATAAAAAGGAATGAAATAGTGCCATCTGCAGAGACGTGGATGGACCTAGCAACTGTTATACAGAGTAAAGTAAGTCAGAAAGAGAAAAACAAATATCATATAATATTGCTTATATGTGGAATCTAGAAAAATGGTACAGATGAACTTATTGGCAAAGCACAAACAGAATCACAGATGTAGAGAACAAACTTACAGTTACCAAGGGGGAAAGTGGGGGGACAAATTGGGAGATTGCGATTGACATATACACTATGATGTATAAAATAGATAACTAATGAGAACCTACTTTTAGCACAGGGAACTCTATTCAATGATGACCTAAATGGGAAGGAAATCTAAAAAAGAGGAGATATATGTGTATGTATAACTGATTCACTTTTCTGTACAGCAGAAGCTAACACAACATTGTAAAGCAACAATACTCCAATAAAAATTTAAAAAATAAAAAGAACCCAAGGGTGGCAGAAGAAAATTTTAAGGGGTGGGAAAATGTATCTGTAGTGTAAAGAGACCTAAAAATGAGAAGAGCAGAGATGAAAGAAGAGATGAACAGAAGGTGCCCAACTCAGCATCTCAACACATCTGGTGCCTGGGAGTTTTGGGGGAAGAAGGCAGAAGAAAGTGAGAAAAAAAAAAGCAACACAAAAGTATTGAAAAAATAGTAAATAAAAACATATGCCCTCTAAATCAGGTCTAAGGACAGATATGATGCAACATGTTTTACTGGAAGAAGAACCAGACTAGAAGTCAAAAGAACTGAATGTTTTTCACTTGCTGTGAGATCTGCTTAAGACATCTCATTTCTCTGACAAATAAAGATATTTGTTTATATGGGAATCCCCAAGATCCCTTCCTGCTCTAACATTCTATTTCTATACATTTTAAAGTCACTCGCCTAATACAAATACTTTGTTTTCTAATACAAATCCTTCTAATTTCCTGGTATCATTTCATGTTTAGCATTTTATTGTGTTTGAAGTTACACAATCTTCTGTCCTTAAACCATGGAGCTAAAGAATGTCAACTTGTCATTATTTTTACTGCTATCCTATCTTTTTGAGTTACTAGTTAGCATTTCTGTGTTATCGTATATGCTTTAAAGTCAACAATTAATCCTCAAAACAGCTCTCCCATGGAGGCCCTCAAAAGATTTTATAAATACTAACGAAATTCACTGCACAGTTCCTTAAGAAAGTATGCCAATGATTTCCCTATTGGATGACTATGATTCTATATCAAGTTTCAACTTCATAAACAGAGAACCGTCAATAGCACATGTACTAATTAAGCTTCTGTTCCTTAGTTTTACTGTGATGTTTAATTGTTTATTAGCCCTAATAAGATGCTTTGCCAGGATGAGAACTGTCAATTTTGTAAAATTTATTGAGCGAGGCTTAGACCTGACTGGGAAAAGAATGGAATAGAATTGACAGATATTTGTGAAATGCAAGCACATTATCTCTTACTTTCAGGCGCTGATAGAGGTCATAAATCAAGTAGAATTTAGTACAACAAAGAGGAGCTCTCACCTGATGATAATAGTTAACACATGAGCCAAATGGATGACTAGGTGAATCCTTAGCTGAAATTCCATCTTTTAGATGAATGGATGTTACCTGAACATAGATCCCAGCAAATGTTTGAACGCTGGCTTGCTTCCTAAAGAGAATTGTAAATGCACCAACACCACACTGTTTTTATAGGCCTCCCACGAAGACATTGCAAAATTACAAAGTATTTCTTATTGAAGATATTTCTGTGAATGGGTTTTGAAAATCTGATTCTACAGTGTCCCTCACATGTACATTTTTTTTGTGAGGACCTTTTAGAACAGGAGAAATCACTGGGCAGTGCTCTGTGAAGAAGTCAAGGGGATAGAAAATGAAAAGAAGGAAACAAAGGCAAGTTGCATCCACTTCCTAGTTTTGTGCGCCTTTTCCTGCTCTGTGAGCGTTACTGTGGTCTAGACTAGGGTGCTTGGCTGTGCACGGACTTTATCTCACATCTGTTTCTCAGCCTGCGCCACTGACAACAGGAAAAACAGCTCTCTCGTTGGGTGCTGTAGTCTGTTCCAGCTGCTACAACAGAATATCATAGACTGAGTAGCTTATAAACAACGGGAATTTATTCCTCACGGTTCTGGAGGCTGGAAGTCCAAGATCTAGGTGCTGACAGTTCCAGTGTCTGGTAGGATTCCCCTTCCCTATAGGTGCTGTGTTCTCGCTGCAACTTCACCAGGCAGAAGGGGAGAGGGAGCTCTGTGAGGTCTCTATTATAAGAGCACTAATCTTACTCATGAGGGCTCCACCTTTAAGACTTACCTCCCCAAGGCCTCCTTCCTAATATTATCACATTGGGGATTAGGTTTCAACCTATGAACTTTTGTGGAGCTAATGACATTCAATCTATAGCACTGGATTAGTGTGAGAATCCCAGATAATGAATGGGAAGGTGCGTAATCAAATTGGAAGGTGCTACATACAAAGTGTTTGTTATACCTTGTTGAAATGACCACATCTCAAGAAGCTGGTATTGACATTCCTTGGAACTTCACATATTGCTGAATTTGAAATATAACAGTCAAACTGCTAAGGGAATTTCTGAGTAATTAAATCGTTTTGATATTTGGTACACGTGTATGGCCATATCTACACACACACACACACACACACACACACACACACACACCCCTCTCAGTAATATATTACAAGAGATTTCATAGTATACTATAAATGAAGTGGCCCATTATAGATGACAGAAGAAAAAGGTTTCTGAGACCGGCCAGCTGACACTGGCTGTCATGAGGCCAAGCTGACTCAGTGCTGTGAATGAGCATGGTTCTGTCTGTGAAACTCCACGTTATATCTCAGCCACTGCTGCATCCCTAAAGCTAGTGCACACTGAGAAGCTAGCATTTTGCTTTCTGTCCTGAGATCAGGTCATACAATATTGCAGTGCAGGCAAAGGAAACCAGTTTGACTTAGTGCTAAATGCATCTTTGTATAGGTCCTTAACTGGTGCTTTCTGGACCAAAAACTTCCCTTCCCTCACCTCACACAAGGCTGACTGACCAGCACTGAGACAATAGACAGGGTGAAAATTTTATAAACAAAGATTATTAAAAAGAATGGTTTGTGCTTCATATCTTGGGGCCTTTGGATGATGAAATCTCTCTCTTTTACCTACTTCAATTCACCTCCTTTAGCTGAAAGGTTTTTTCCAAATGAGCTCATATAAAAATATGTCATCAAGATTAGGATTTAATTCAAATCAAAACAGAAACGATTGAAAGCAAAATATAATTTCAAGCCTGAAAACATTAAGTATCACAGAATTCTGTGTAAGTGGGATGCATAATATCTTAAATATTAAGAGAAACCCACAATGCATTGTGGAAATAAGTCTGGATAGGGCAAGTCTCACTTCTTCAGAGAAATGTAATACAAGTCATATACTTCAATAGATGTCTGGAAGATTGTGTAACTATGTCCATATAACTGTCTGCGACTCAAATTTAAGGAAGAGAACCCATGTTCATATATGAATCTGTAGATGCTGCAAGATTTCATTCTGGGTAGTGAAAGTTCCTTTATGTCTTATATTGCCAACAAAAGTTCCCGTGGTTTATTACATATCATAGCAGAAAGGCATCTTTTTCTAGACTGTTTTGTGTTCAAATAGCAATATTTCTGGCCCTCTAGGAATGACATATTGTTTGGATTACTGAGCTCCAGAGGAGCCTCTGGACTTGGATAGAAGACTGAGATTTAGTAGGCAATATATTTGCCAGCCTTTTTGAAAATTGGAATGCTGTTTCCAAACTTTATCAGAGAGCATGTTGGATCCTTGAGATGGACATCATAAAATTAATGAACATATGGTTATACCTCATTTGTTTGCCTTCTACTAAATTAGAAAACCAGTGATCCAACTTTAAGAAAATGTTATTGATCACAGATGAGTTTTTTTAATGGTATCATTTACTTAAGTAATAATAAATATTTAATCTGCTGAATATTCACATTCAATTATACTCACACACACACATTGATTAAACTATTGTTTTTGTCCAAGAATGAAAAATACCACGAATGCAAATACAGAGTTTGAAATGCTCCTGTTACCACAGAAATGCTTATTTGTGTTAAGATACTTTACACCTTGATTAAAGTGATTAGTGGCTCTAGAAAGTGAAAAGGGACTGAATTTGTTTTGGATTTGTTTTGTATATCACAAGTCTTACATTTTACAGTGGCATCTATCTCTGTGTGCACACAGAATCTGAACCTGTTGTATAGAGACATTTGCTTCGAGTGCTGGGTTAACAAAATCATTGATTTATTTTCATGCAGGGCAATTAGCTTCATTCTGCTCAGAGGCCACACAGATTGCACCCATGATCAGGATCACTTATCTTGTAAATGTTTGTCATGTGTCACAGAAAGGATCTGGAGACAGAAGGGGACTGGGTCAGCACAATTTCCTGATAGGAAAACTAACTCAGACACACCTGCTGATAGTAGGTTGGAGGACTTATGAGTGTGAAAGCCCGAAGGGATATGAGACCGTCTCTTCTAGCCCCCCCAGAAACATAATTTTTGAGTGAAGAATTACTTACTGTGCAGCACATAATATGCAGAAGCAATCCTATGATAACCCCATAATAGATCTCATGTCCTTAAATCTAAGGCACTGCAGACACCAAGGTTTACTGGAGGGTGACAACCTCAGGCTAGCTTAACCATAGGAAAACTGGGGAGTCAGCTCAAGGGTCCCATTTTTAAGGAAGTATTAAGACTTAAATATATTACTCTAAATATATTACTCTGTCTATGCATGATTTGATGGGTCTATGAGAATAAAT
Source organism: Monodon monoceros (assembly GCF_005190385.1). Classification (NCBI taxonomy): domain Eukaryota; kingdom Metazoa; phylum Chordata; class Mammalia; order Artiodactyla; family Monodontidae; genus Monodon; species Monodon monoceros. The sequence continues at coordinate 11,512,378 of NW_021703765.1, read as the reverse complement.
CTATTCCTTGTAAAGCCATAATAATACATAATATGTGTGATTATTATGGATCACAATAGTAATATAATGTAAATTTTTTGCAATGTCAGTGTTAAAATATAGATCTGTAAAGCATTTGCAGTTCATATTTTCAGTAAAGAGATCATTAGTACAAAGTAGAGTAAAATAAACCATATTTTAGAAAATATATACATGCTAAATGCTGCAAAATCTTGTGATTTTATTTTTTCAAAGTAGGCATGTCTGTATTGTGACAATTTTTTTTTACCATTTCTCTCACTGTTCCCAAAAGCTGTGATCATGTGTGTAGTAGTAGAATTAAATAAAATCGAAAGATTGAATTACTCTGAAATATTGTACACAGCAAGACCTACTTGAGAGTAGAACCATATATTGTGTATTTCAAATGTTCTTATTTAATAACATTTATTGTGTACCTAATAGGCGTAGTACTGTGTAAGGTACCGAAACAGAGGTAAATTTGGTGAGTTCATGACATCTAGGAAGAAGCAAAATCTGTACATCTCATCCAGTGTTTGGTAGAGTAATGAGAAGAGAGTGAAACGATTTAAGATGTATCCTCTACAGTGTATTGAATGGTGGACCCTCAAGAGATAGACCATATCACTGGTACCTGTGCCCGTGAAAGAATTTGTAAAAAGTGCCTTTGTAGAAGTGATTAAGATGAGAATCTTGAGATAAGATAATTCTGGAACCCCCACCCCAGGTGAGGTCTAAACCCAATGACAAGTGTCCTCAAAAGAGAGAGGAGAGGAGAAGACAGACACAGAGGAGAAGGATGAAGACAGACGGAGATTGGGTTAGGCACCAACAAGCCAAGGGACATCTGGAGCCACTGGCCGCTGGAAGACGCAAGAAAGGATTACTCCCTGGAGCCTCTGGAGGAGGTACAGCTCTGCTGACACCTTGATTTAGAACTCCTGGCTTCCAGAACAGTGAGAAAAATAAATTTCCGTGTTTTAAGCCTTCAAGTGTGTAGTATTTTTTACAGGACTCCTAGGGAAGTAGCAAATCCCCTCTCACATTTTCATTCTAATTGAGCTCTTTTGGCAACTGAAAGCCTTTGAGGTTCAAAGGTGATGGAATCTCTTGTGGTAGAATTTGAGTTTACACTGTGGTTCTATTTATGATCCTCAGGCATGGAGGGAACAAATGTTTTCACTGGCTTGTAAAACCTTCCCTGCTGATGTGTTTGTGTTGGATTATGGGAAACTCTCCTTTAGAGCCTTGATCATGTTGATCATAACAGTAATAGTGGTGATAAAAGTAATGTGCTATTATTTAGGGAGCTCCTTGTCCATGACAGGTATTAATCTCGACCTTATGAGGTAGTCGCTATTATTTTGAAAGATAAGGAAACTGGAGGATAGAAAAGTTAAGTTCCTCGGTGTCCATAGCTAGAGTGTGAGAAAGCCTGTGCTCATGAAAATTATTCTATGCTTCCTCAAATTACTTTTTGTAAAATAAAAAATCCTCTTGTGCAACTTTATGCTTTTTCTTTGTACTTCCTCATTATTTTTAAAATGAGCTCAAACCTCTCTCTCCTTAAAAAAAATAAAAACCAACTTTTCAGCCTTGAAAGCTCCCACTAATTACTATAAGCCTATCTCAAGACTTAAAAAAATATTAATGTCCATCTAATATCTCCACAACGAATTAACTGCCTATTAAGGTGAATGCTATGACATTGCTGAGCACTGGGTGGTTTTGATACACAAAATGGCAGTCATATCTGGTCCAATTTAGTGTTTTTCAACCCACTAGAATCAGACTTCTACCTTTACGACTCTGAATCGACTCTTGAAGATACACGGGTAACATACTAATTACAAAATGCAAGAGTCACTTTTCAGTTCTCTTTATATAAATAGTAGTTAAAATTAATAATAGCAAGTACATCTGTTGAGTGCTTCTTATGGAATCAGCACAGGGTTAAGCATTTAACTCTTTGAGAAGAGATAATGTGCTTTCCCCCAAATAAAAAAGGATGGAACTGAAGCTTGGAGAGGTTGTGTAAATTGCCCTCCATACCCAGCAAAGCTGGGATTCAAAGTCTGGCTCATTTCAATATGAAGCTCCTGATGGCTGTGATATAAATCTTCCTAGCTTTTGACACAATTGAGCACTACCCTCGTGAATATATTTTCTCTCCTGATGTCTGTGGGACCACCCTCGTTCTCCTTCGACCTCTGATCACTATTCACTTTCTTTCTAACTCTTCTTTCACTGCCTAAATTTTAAGTGTCACTTTTCCCCCAAGGTTTTGTCTTGGGCTCTCTTCTCATCTCACTTGTCTCTTCCCACCTTTTTAATTTTATGCACTCATCCTATGGATTCAGTTATTACTTATAATGTGACGACTTTCAAACCTCCACCCAGAATTTTCTCCTGAGCTTCAGATGTAATTCACCACTGGGCACTGCTCCTGGATCTTAGGCTACTCAACTCAAATATACACATCTATTCATACCCCAAACTCCTCCACAGCTTTGTTTCTTTACTTCCTATCCTGACTGAAACACTCCCACTGAAAAATCTTGCAAGGAGAGATTAATTCACAGAATTATTTGAGTTTTTCACCCCCCTTTCATTTTTTCCTCTCCTTCATCAAAAACAATAATCACTAAGTTGTATAACTGTTGCCTCCATATAATGCTCAGATCTCTCTCTCTTTCTCCATCCTCAATTCAACTGCTGTTGTATGAGCCCCCAGAAGCTGCTTTGTGGACTTTTTTTTTTTTTTTTGCGGTACACGGCCGCTCACTGTTGTGGCCTCTTCCGTTGTGGAGCACAGGCTCCGGACGCGCAGGCTCAGCGGCCATGGCTCACGGGCGCAGTCGCTCCGCGGCATGTGGGATCCTCCCGGACCAGGGCACGAACCCGTGTCCCCTGCATCGGCAGGCGGACTCTCAACCACTGTGCCACCAGGGAAGCCCACAAGACAACTTTTGAGGTCCCTTTCAAATCTAATGTTATTTGATTATAAAATTGAGATCCTCACTACCTAGGGTAGCATTTAAGTCTATTAGTCATTACTTCATAGTGTGACTGAATTTGACAGCCTCTTAGAGTCATAACAAAGAACAGGTTTGATCAGGAGTTGATGGAGAGCTCATTGGAGCTGAGAGAATTATCCAGGACAGTAACAAGGATGAAGGGCATTGACCAGAAGGAGTTCCTTTGTTCCTTAGAGAAGAAATGGTTAAAATTGCTGAAAAGTAATTTTGCCTATTTTAATTTGCTTGAGTGAAACTTTGCTTTGTCTTAGTTATACTTAATTTGAATATCTAATTAGTAATGGTCCTTGAGAAATCTCAGTTTCTGAAATATAACTGGAAGGTAAACGTTGTTGCTATACCGTGTTGCCCAGCTCCCAGTAGCCCTTTATAATTTTTCTCTGCTCAGGAAGTATTTGCGGCATTAGCAGTTTGGTGATGTCAGCACATTGGAGAATGTTCTGGAACATCTGGAATCTGTCATTTAGATTTAGAGGGTGCAAGGGGAATAGAAGATTGAGTTCTCTTACATCTAGGCTCAGTTCCCTTCATGGTGTTTCTAAAATAAGACTTATTTTGAAGCATCCACTAGGGCTTTCTGTGGAGCCCTGATTAGACCTGGTTCAATAAAGCCACCTAAGTCCATCAGGATTCTTAGGGAGTCTCTTATTTAAGACCTTGTGAAACTGTGATTCATCCAGAATATTCCCCATATCATGAGAAGCAGCATGTGGTCCAGGTAATGTAATCTGAGATATCCCCAGATCACTGTAAACATACACACCTCTAAAATGCTTTACATTGTCATAATGCCTTAAATCCTATATATTGTAAATTTTTCCCTGGCTAATCCATTTTATGCAAATTAAAACTGTATATAAAACCCTAGGAAACAGTGTGTAGTTATCAGGCATGCCATACGTGACATAAATTTACTAAATCAAATTACTTTCTCAACTAGCTTGACCCATGGACATAGAGGACTGTTTCTTTCATTGGGAGTAGTTAGAAGGAAGGTAGGAGGAATATTTGTGCAATAGGAGGGAATCATTGGTTCATTATATAGCCAGGGAAGAAAGGAACAGAAAAGGCAGGTGTTGGGAGACACATCATTCCCTTATGCCATGACTTTTCATGCGATGGTGTATGGCCAGGCCAATAACAATCATCCATATCTTTTAAATTTCCCCAACAGCTGCCAAACTATCCTGGAATCAGAGTATCTGTACAAATTCGCTAGCAACAAAAGTCTATGGACAGTTAGCTGTGGACTAACTTCAAACATCTGAAGCTAGAAAGTGAGTACAGGGCAAATTAACTGAGCACCTACTATGCTATTATGTGTTAATCAAACAGGACATTTTGGTGTGGGCTTTTTTGTGACAATTTCCTTTTTAAACATTTTATTTTATTTTTAATTGTGGTAAAATATATATGACATTAAATTTTCAATCTTAATCATTGTTAAGTGTACAGTTCAGTAGCATTAAGTGCATTCACATTGTTGTACAACCAATCCACAACTCTTTTCATCTTCAAAAATGAATATTCTACATGCATTAAACAATAACTCCTCATTCTCTGCCCTCCCCTCCAGTCTCTGGTCACTGCCATCATACTTTCTGTCTCTATAAATTTGACCGTTCTAGGAACTTTATGTAAGTGGAATCACACAATATTTGTCCTTTGTGTCTGGCTTATTTCACTTATCATATTTTCGAGGTTCATCTATGTCGTAGCATGTGTCAGAATTTCCTTCCGTTTTAAGGCTGAATAATATTCCATTATATGCATATATTACCTTTTTTTTATCCATTCATTTTTTTATCCATTTGTTGATGGACCTTTGAGTTATTTCTACCTTTGGCTGTTGTGAAAAATGCTGTTATGAACATGGTGTGCAAATATCTCTTTAAGATTCTGTTTTCAATTCTTTGGGGTATATACCCAGAAGTGAAATTGCTGAAGAAAGTTCTGTTCTGTAACAAGATCTAAGATGAGTGTGGGAAGACATGTCAGTGCTTCCAAATAAGGTTGCAAAGTTGAGGGAGGAATGGGATAAGACTCAGCACTGGTCTCATGCTCCAGGTAGAATGAAAATACCTATTCTGCACTTTCATCAAAAGAACTTAACACTAAAAACACCACTGGCAAACAATATCCTTAAGATGTCTCATTTAATTCAATCCCCACCACAGTCTTCAGAGGTAGTATATCGTAGTCTCACGAGATGGAGCACTGTATGTGGCTGAGGGGAGTTGATTAACAGTATCTTAAGTCATTGCTTGGATTTCTATCCCATCTCTTCTACTTACCCTCTGTGTAACCTTAGGAAAATTACTTACTTCACTTCTGTGTCTCAGTTTTCTCATGAAGATGATAAGTGTTTCGAGTATTAAATCAGCTAATGCGTGTAAAGATTTCAGAACAGTGCTTGTACTAAACACTCAATGTTCATTATTATTATGAGGCTTCTTCCTCCTTTTCTTTCTCTCTCTTTCTTTCCTTTCTAATATAAAGAACCTAAAGCTTAAATGATTCAGTCTGATGAAGATCATCTAGTTACTGATGGACAGAACAAGGGTTTGAATTAAGCTGTTTATGGCTGTAATGAAAAACGTCTTTCCAGAATTTCATTGTTCCTCCCCTTTGTTAATAAATAGTGAATCTCACTTTGCAATCCAGATTATTGTGTGTGGACTGACTTAATTGATATTTTATTTAGTAAATGTTTATTGAGTATCTACTATGTGTCGAACACTAATTTAGCAATAGGGAATATTATTGCAGCCTAAGGAAGACAAGGTAAAATACATTAAGTAATAAGATATAGGAAAGAAATGTAAATCAAATAAGGATCAATTACAGAAATATGAAATTTAAAAGAGTGAAAAGCATTCTATTACTGGGGAAGCCTGACTTGGAGTTTTAGGAGTTTTAGAACTGATTTTTTTTTTTTTTTTTTTTGCATCACAGAAACACACCTGTGTATTTTGATCTTGTTTCTTTTCCTACCACCCTGCCCCTCAACTCAACACCACTTCAATGTTTGAAAGAAAATAATTTGCACAATCATCGCTTCCGGTTGCTCAGAGCATTGTCTCATGGTGAGAGGTGATAAGTGGAGATCAGTGAGAAGGAAAACAGCTCTTTACTAAACTCTGCTCCTTCCCTTAACCCTTTCAAGGCATAACACTGCTTAACTAACCAACTGGCACTTACCATACTAACTCAAATGTCCCAGGGCCTGTTGCCTAAGCCATGCTTTGCTTGTATTTTTTTACTAAGCAACAAGCTTGCCAGCTTGAGATGTCTATGCAATATGTAAATGATGCCTTGAATCGCTTTTATATTCTGCTTGGCACTGGGAGAGCAGTTTCAGGGCTGTCATCTCTGTTGAACAATATCAAACCTCAGATGTCAAGGAAGATTCTCAATTTAATTCAGAAAAGCTAGGTATTTGCTTCCTGGCTCTACAGATCTACATCAGTTTGTTTGATGTATCTTTGATGATGTAATGGCTGTTGCTGCTATTTTCACCTTATAGAACCTAAGGTTAATCAGCCTCAAAGGACGCAAGCATTTGAAAATGTTGTCGCGTGTACAGTTGGAGCTGTGTTTGCTCAGGTGCACAGAATGCTAAGATCGCAAAAGTGTGTAAAGGGGGTTTTGGTGGGGGGGGACATGGCTAGAAAGAGAAGGAGGAAGTTACAGCTTCATGTCTCTTTTTACTGAAGTCTAGAGGGAGAGCTCTGCTATAAAGAATCCTAAGTCAAAAGAGGTTCTCCCTTGTGAAGAAGACACCCCTCATCTGGGGTCGGGCTCCTAGAAATCCCCTTGCATATGTAATTCCTGGGCTACCTTAGGCTGGTTCCCATGCCCACGTCCCAAACATGCTGGTCCTCCTTTTGTGACTATGGAGTCCCACACTCTTTAGGAAGATGGGCTTGGGAGAGGTGGAGTCCCCAAATTGGATCTCCTTCAGGAAGGCAGTAACTACTCATCTCTCTCTCACGAGACTCCTTTAGTGTTAAGAGATAGCACATGCAATACAGTAACTTCAGTTATTGTTTTACCATCATTTGCTTAGGCTAATCTCTCCAAACAGATATAAAAGTTCATTAGAAGAGAGACTGTGTTTAGACTTCCCTTTCCCAAAATGTGGGCACATGGCAGGTACCCAATGAACTCTCAATTCTTGATAAACCAGGCCTCTACTATTGCAACTTCTACCTTCTCTCAATAAGTTTGCATTTTGCATTTGCACCCATCACTGAGGACTTGTGTAAATATAACTCAGAGGTAACCAGAGCAATCACAATGTTCTTCAGAGGTTTTCTGAAAAGTTTCTCTGAGGCAGGTGTGACAGGCCCTTCTGGCAACACACAATGATCTGTCTTCACCTGGTGCAAACACATGGGGAATGCAGCACTCTCTGACAGTCGTCTGGCAGTCTCGAGGCCTAACAGTGGAAAGATTCTACATCTGCTAAAATTAGTAGAGGTGGCCTTTTCCTGTGATGCACAGAGAATCTTGGATGGAGGAGAGAACATTTGAGACATCCCATGAAGAAGACAAGGTGTGTGTGTTTCTCATGGGAAGGTCTCTAATTGCTGAAAGGCTGTACCTGGGTTCCTGGTGTAGTCCTTGCTTACCTCCAACTGTATGAAGGCTCATGGCGAAATCTTTTCTCAGAGCCGTTTGTAATGTTGCAAGACTGCTTGGGAATATTATTACCAAGGCTTTCACCGTGGCAACTGTTTCCAGTGGTGGCTTTGTATATGGACAGAAAGGGACAAGAGATCTTAGAATAAATAAGCTCAACTATTTATCTCTAACAAGTATGAAGGATTATTTTCATATGTATTATATAATCACATGAGGACTCCAGGCACATGACTGCACAATGGTTAGATATACTTTCTCTTTGGAACCTCAGAAGATCCTTGAAATAAAAATTAGCAGAACTAGTATTAATTTTTTAAACCAACATCATCCAAAAACTTTGGTAACTGAATAGCTCTGACCAATTATTTACTGTGTTCTTCAGAACTGTGAGTGATGCTCCCAGTAGCACTGTTGAGGGATGTTGTTGAAGGAAACATATTATTTTCCTTCTGGAGAACCAGAAGATACTACTTAGATTTCCACCTGTGGTGTTCTGGGTGGGCTGTTTTGAAGTCAGGATCAAATGGTAGGTGGGAGTATAGTTTAACTAAATGTTAATACATGTAGACATGCTGTAGAGTTTATGGTGCTCTGCTATGTACTCCGATCTCCTTGCTTGAGTATATCTGAATGTACAAAAATGCAGTGCTTATCTTCAACCTGTAAAAAAGGATGGGTGGAGCTATAGTTGTATTCAGAGGGTCTGCTGCTATATTTGAGGTTTCAGCTGCAGATTAAAAGTTGATATGAAGCCATTTGACAGGAAGAACTACTATGTTGTGGTCTGCTATACTTCCAGCTGGACTCCTCTGGTTGTTGTTTCCGAAAACTTAGCAGCAATGCTGCTTGGAGTGTGCTTCAGGAAATCATGTTATTTCTTCTCTTTCTTTTTCCTTCTGGTCATCTAGCAGGTCCTCTGTCTGGACAGTGGATGCTGGTTGCACTGAGAACAGCTACTAGACACACAAACATTGCTGGGCTGAGTTTGGTCAACAGAAATCACTGTTCAGTGTTTAGTGCCATTTGTAGGCAACACCAGGAATTCAAAAAGTCATGGACTTTCCTCATATGAGTTTACCTTCTGTCGTTTAACTAAATCATATATTTACCATTTTCATGTAGATATGCTTCAGCCTGACCGTGTCCACTGAAAATTATATAGACCAAAACTGGACTGGTAATTTTATGAGGTTTCTGGTCAACAACCAACACTTTCTTTCATAGCAATACTTCTGCTATTGCAGCTGAGGTCCCATATTTGTCTTAAAAATAACTAAATCATATTACTGATTCATGTTAACCTGGGATTCTTTATGATTCCTAGGTCTTATAAAATATATTAATAATTTTACTTCATACCTGGGAATCTCTGATAGAGACAGCTGTTATTTTTTTGACAAACACTTTAATAGGTTTAGCTATTCCTAGTCTGGATGGGAAAGGTTAAGATAAAGTTTGCATAATAAGAGTGTGCCATTTTTCAGGGAGTGTTTTTATTCTTTCAAAATTATGAAATATATGTACATATAAAAAAGTACAAAAATACAATATAACCTACAGATAGATAGATTGAGGGAACAGAATATTATCAGATCGTACTCCAGAATCATTCTTTGTTTCTTTCATATAACAATCTCCCCTTACCTCAGAGTTTACAATTATCCTTAATTTTTATTACTATATAGTATTCCATCATATGGATATACCAATATTTATCATTCTACTGAAAACAAATATTTGGGTAGTGTTGTGGGGTTTTTTTCTTTTATTCACAATATAGATACAAGCATACTAGTATATGTATCTTCATACATATGTAAATAAGTTTCTCTCAGGTGCATGTATTGGATAGGGATATATGTTGGGCCACAGGGTTAACTGATCTTCACTTTTGGCATATAGTGCCAAATTTTGTTTCTAAAGTGGATGTATCAGTGCATATCCCGTACCAGTAGGCTAAGGGGGTCTAGTTACTACACACCTTATCTTGTTATCATCAGACATTTCAATTTTTACCATTCTGATGGGTGTGAAATTAATCAGGGTTGACATAAAATATAGGATGCATGGTTAAATTTGAATTTTTGGTAGGAAAATAATTATGTTTATGTCCCAAATATTATATTGGACATATGCATGCTAAAATTATTCATTGTTCATCTGAAATTAATAGAACATCCTGTGCTTTTATTTGCTAACGTGGTACCCTATACGTAATGGTGTTTTATTGTGGTGGAAATTTATATTTTCCTAATTTCCTTTTTTTCTTTCCATTTTATTGAGATGTAATTGATACGCAGCACTGTTTAAGTTAAAGGTGTACAGCATAGTGATCTGATTTACATACATCATGAAATGATTACTACAATGTGTTTAGTGAACACCCATCAACTCATATAGATACAAGCTAAAAGAAAATATATATTTTTCCTTATGATGACATAACATTTACTCTCTCAACAGCTTTCCTATATAGCATGCAGCAGTGTTAGTTACATTAATCATGTTGTACATTATATCCCTAGTACTTATTTATCTTATAACTGGAAGTTTGTACCTTTTGACCACCTTCATCACCATTCAAAGATATTACATTATTATTGACTATATTTCCCAGACTGCATTTCATCCCCGTGTCTCATTTATTTTGTAGCTGGAAGTTTGTACCTCTTAATATATTTCCCTAATTTCTGTGAAGGTTGAGAGACTTCAAATATTTAATGGCTATTTAGATTTATTTTCTGTTAAATATTTGTAGAAAAATTCTTTACCCATTTTACATTGTTTTTGCAGTTTTCTATCATGTATATTCTGAAGAACTCCTACAATAAAACCTATGTGTGTACATATACATATCTATATATATACACACACACATATGTATATATATGTCTTGTGTCTGTTATATGTATTTCATGTATCCATTTATACTCTCTTTTTTTTTTTTTTTTTTTGCAGTACGCAGGCCTCTCACTGTTGTGGCCTCTCCTGTTGCAGAGCACAGGCTCCGAACGCGCAGGCTCAGCGGCCATGGCTCACGGGCCCAGCCGCTCCGCGGCATGTGGGATCCTCCCGGACTGGGGCACGAACCCGTGTCCCCTGCATCGGCAGGCGGACTCTCAACCACTGCGCCACCAGGGAAGCCCCCAAAATCTAGATTTTTATGTGAACTACCTCAGTGATCAATTGCCGGTAACTGATTCAATGTTTTTTAAAGGTAAGAAAAAAACTATAGGAAACATCCTATGTGGCAAAGGAACACTTCTATCAGCTGGACCCCACCCCCCCCCCCGACCCAGTGCTCTGGTTTGTGTGCTTTGGACCAGAGCAAGCACGCTTCTTAATCCTACAGGCCCAGGTGAGGTTGAGTGAGAAGTGCTAGAAAGCCAGAAAATGGCTAGACGTGACTGGGGATCTGGAGGAGAATGAATGGACACTGAAACTGAACATCGCTCCTATACAATTCTGCTTTAGACTCGTTGTTTCAATCTAGCCAGCATGGCTAGAGATTATTATGGAAATTAAATAAAGCAAGAAAGTAAATCAATTCTAACCATCTACAGTGCCTCTTAGACAAATACTCGAGGAGAAAACAAATACTGGCCTGAAAGTAGAGTTACTGATCACTTACTAAATCTGAACACCTTCATAGAATTCACTTTATCAGAGCATTTGTCCAGCAATAAATAGAATGCTTTTCTTGCAGGGGTTCAACATGGTGTCATTTCTGCTGTTCATTATCAATAAAATTATTTCTCCCTAAAGAGCATCCTGAGACACCTTTTGGTTTAACTTGTCTCCCTTGTATCCTGTTTTTCCCTGCAACTCTGGCTGCCCTCACATCAAGCAGAAAATTTGAACTGGATCAGCCAAGCACTTTACCAGAAGGAAGAAAACTCTTTCATTAGAGGCTAAGACTCATTCTGCACAGAAACACATATGCACACACTCACACTTAGCCACAGATCCCTCCAAATAAGTCTGCCTTATATAATTAATGTGTATCGAGCGTTAATTACAAAATCACTGTGCGCTTCTGAGTGATGCACAGTTATCAGGCAAGCAGCACAAATATCATCATGCCACAAGGCTGCCCTTCCTACACCATGAGCTTTAACAATTTATTTTCAGGCATTTGGCTATTAATTATGCATGCATCTCTATATGTTCATTTGCCTGAATGACTGGATATGTGGCATGTCATGAAGGTTATGAATGTGAGGGCATGAAATTCATAGACACCGGTCCCCAAATTTCCCTTACCATATGCACCTGTATCAGTAAGCATCATATTGCAGCAAAGGGTTTGGGCTCCAGTCATTCAGAATAGCCACAGTGCTCAGGAATATATCTTTACTTATTAGTGTTTTTATCATGGGACATAAGTACCTATCCAGGACGTAAATCAGGAGCTTATAATTCCAGAATCATCTGAATAAACCAGACTGCCAGGAAGAAAGAAATATAATTAAAATTAGAAACAGAAAAATTGTATGTTCTTTGAGCCCTACATTTTTACTATCAGATGCTTTGGTACTGTTTGTCCCAGGTGTTAGAATGACTGACACTCGGACAGCCTAAAAAAATTATTGGTGAGCTGATAGATATTCGAAGTACTTCTCCACTGCTAAAGGATCCTGAATCTGCAAATTTCAATACAAACCAGATATATCTTCCTGGCCTATATCTAACCTTTCAGGGCTGTTTAACAATGAACTACAGATCCTCCTCGACTTATGATGGGGTTACAAACCGATAAACCCACTGTAAGTTGAAAATATCCATAAAATGCATTAATACACCTAACCTACCAAACATCATAGCGTAGCCTACCCTACCTTTAACGTGCTCAGAACACTTCCCTGAGCCTACAGTTGGGCAAAATCATCTAACACATTTCCGTTGGGAGAAAGAGAATGACTATCTGACTGAGTACAGAATGGTTGTAGTGTAACAGTTCACGCTTGGGATCCCGTGGCTGATCCACAGCTGTGTTCACTGCTACTGCCCAGCATCATGAGAGAGCATTGTACCTCGTATCACTAGCCCAGGAGATCAGAACGCAAAATTTAAGTACAGTCTCTACTGAATGCATACCACTTTTGAACCATTGTAAAGGCAAAAAATCCTATCATAAATGGGACCATTTGTATTACTAAATAAGAATGTTTGGCATATTGGATTGAGTGACATCAAAGGAAACTATTAGTATCTAGGAAATAATATACAAGAGTAAAAATGCAAGACAAATAATATAATTTAAATAAAAGAGGAATATTTCAGTTTTTAAATGGCTCATGGATATTTGTCATATAATCTAAAGCTGATAAATGATTATTGTTACTTAGGGATTTTTTGAACCCATTTGTCTAACAGGTTTCACATGTGCAAAACATCTTTGTAAGTTACTACGAGGAGGTGAAGTTCCAGGCTCTTTTACTGATAAACCACATCAAGGGTTCTTAAACTTTAGTGTCCATCAGAATCACCCAGAAGCCTTGTTAAACACCACAGATTCTCAGGGCTCAATCCAGATATCTGATTCAGTAGGTATTGGGTGAAACCAGAGTTCAGGAATTTACATTTCCAACAAGGTCGCTGGTGTTGCAGCTACTGCTGCTGGTCCAGAGACCACACTTGGAGAGTCAAATGCTGTAAACATAAGCTCTACTTTATCAGGGCTATAATCTCTGTTGTTTATGCTGGAAAACAGTTGGCGCTCAACAAGCGGATAATAAGTGACTAGTACTGTTGAAAGCCTTCAAAATGCCTACACACTTTTATTACAAAGAAATTTTAATATGACATCTCAGAGTAGAAAATCATCAGTATTTGGGGTACAAAAATAGCTCACAACAGGCTCAGATGCTTCCATTAAAGAGAAACACTGGTTCTGCCTTATTAATAAAATTTATTGCTACCAGATCTTTTTTTTTTTTTTTTTTGTGGTACGCGGGTGTCTCACTGTTGCGGCCTCTCCCGTTGCGGAGCACAGGCTCCGGACGCGCAGGCTCAGCGGCCATGGCTCACGGGCCCAGCCGCTCCACGGCATGTGGGATCTTCCCAGACCGGGGCACGAACCCGTGTCCCCCGCATCAGCAGGCGGACTCTCAACCACTGCGCCACCAGGGAAGCCCCAGATCTTTTCATTATGTTTTCAGCATTTATTTTTGGAATTTTAAAGCACTTTTATTTTATTTTTTAACATCTTTATTGGTGTATAATTGCTTTAAAATGGTGTGTTAGTTTCTGCTGTATAACAAAGTGAATCAGCTATACATATACATATATCCCCATATCCCCTCCCTCCTGTGTCTCCCTCCCACCCTCCCTATCCCACCCCTCTAGGTGGTCACAAAGCACCGAGCTGATCTCCCTGTGCTATGTGGCTGTTTCCCACTAGCTATTTTCTATTTGGTAGTGTATATATGTCCATGCCACTCTCTCACTTTGCCCCAGCTTACCCTTCCCCCTCCTGGTGTCCTCAAGTCCATTCTCTAGTAGGTCTGTGTCTTTATTCCCATCCTGCCCCTAGTTCTTCATGACAGTTTTTTTTGAGATTCCATATCATTACTCTGAATTCTTTTTCAGGTAGACTGCCTATTTACTCTTCATTTCTTTGGTCTGGTGGTTTTCACCTTGCTCCTTCATCTGCTGTGTATTTCTCTGTCTTTTATTTTGCTTACCTTACTGTGTTTGGGGTCTGCCCCCAGTGGGTAAGGTTGTTTCAGTGGTTTGTGTATACTTCCTGGTGCGTGGGGCTGGATCTTGTTTTTCTGGTGGGCAGGACTGCATCCAGTGGTAAAACACTTTTATTTTATTTTTATTTATTTATTTTGCGGTACGCGGGCCTCTCATTGTTGTGGCCTCTCCCGTTGCGGAGCACAGGCTCCGGACGCGCAGGCTCAGCGGCCATGGCTCATGGGCCCAGCTGCTCCGTGGCATGTGGGATCTTCCTGGACCGGGGCATGAACCCGTGTCCCCTGAATCAGCAGGCGGACTCTCAACCACTGCGCCACCAGGGAAACCCAAAACACTTTTATTTTTAAAATGCTGAATCTGCTGCTACTGTTGGAGGGTCTCCTGCAGAGGCGGGGGTGGCTGTGGCTCACCACGGAGACAAGGACACTGGCAGCAGAAGTTCTGGGAAGTACTTCTTGGCATGAGTCCTCCTGGAGTCCGCCATTAGCCCCCATGTTTTCAGCATTTTTATGGATTTTGCCACGTTTGATTTTTGTTCTCCATTTAACTTACATTTCAAGGATCTGCTTTTCCCACTCCAACTGGGGGAGGCGCATTGAGATTCCCTGCAGTAACATGTAATGCCAGTGTTCTTATTTTTTTTATTTCCTCTTTTTTGCTTCCCAATAGAACAATTTACTTCCGCCTGCAACTACAAACGACTTATTCCAAGTATCATGCAAAATACAATTTTCCATCCCTGGAACAAGTTTCATCTGTGATTGGCAGAGGTTGCTGTTCTTCTGTGCCAGGCAGTGTGTGAAGTCCTTTTTGTGTATGTGTATTGTTTATAAATAAATTTTTATTTTAGAAAAATTTTTATGTAAGTATAGTTGATTTACAATAAACTTTTAAATGCAGCTATTATTTTGAAACTGCTTTATGTGTAATAAGAAAGTTTTCCACTGTCCATCATTTACAGACATAGAAGGGTGAAGTAGGCATATGAATGCTATATTTGCTGTGCCCTCGCTGAATCCAGTTATTTTACATATGAGAAAGCTGAAGTGATTTTTCTATAATCACAAAACTGGATGCATGGGATACTGAAGAAAGCAAAATATGACTAATAAATATTAGGAAAAAATGGTAAAAAAAAAATTAAGTGAGTTGAGTTGGCTTTAGAATCTATGTATTCTGCTTCCTAAAACAGTACCTTAGGGCTTCCCTGGTGGCGCAGTGGTTGGGAGTCTGCCTGCCGATGCAGGGGACACGGGTTCGTGCCCCGGTCCGGGAAGATCCCACATGCCGCGGAGCGGCTGGGCCCGTGAGCCATGGCCGCTGAGCCTGCGCGTCCGGAGCCTGTGCTCCGCAACGGGAGAGGCCACAGCAGTGAGAGGCCCGTGTACCGCAAAAACAAACAAACAAACAGTACCTTATTTTCCCCCTAACTGCTTCATCTAGTATGTTCAGAGATGTGTTTTTTACTCATCACCTACAAATGGAAATCATACTATTCATATGAACTTTAGGTAATTCTTTGAGTCCTGGCGGAAGCAGAGAAATAACAGGTGAGACAAGCCCACTGTGGTGGTTTGAAGTGCAGCAGAGGCTGGAGCCCTCTAAGCAAGAAATGGAACCAGGCACATTAACTCAAGACATGATCTCCAGGCAAATTACTGTGGCTACTTGTTTCTACCTTTCCTCCTCCACTTCCTCAGTCCTCATGCCATTTGATGTTGTTGCACAGGCTATGACAAGCTGCTGGTTACACATGGGAGTGAGAAAGATTACCAAAAAAAAGAAAAAATGGACAGCCTGGGAGGTTTATGTGAGGAAGGGTGATGTTTTTTCGAACTATGGGAGATGTGGTAGGCAAAGTACTAAAGATGACCCCCTAAGACTGCCATCCCCTAATTATTCAACCACATGCTAATCTTGGCACTGTTGTGAAGTGACTTTGCATGATGGAATGAAGGTTGTGGGCTTTAAATGGGCAGGTTCTTAATGGGAAGATTCACATGACCCTGAAAAGAGGAGAACTGTGTCCGGCAGAAGGAGGATGAAGAGACAGAGAGATGCGGCAGAAGGAGGAGAGACTGCAAGTCCTCGATGCAGGAAGGGGGCCGCAGACCAAGGGACGCAGTGGCCTCTAGAAGCTGAGGACGACTCCTAGCCAACAGCCAGCACAGAAACAGAGACACCAGTCCTATACCTACAAGGAACTGAATTCAGGCAAAAACATGAATGAGTTTTGAAGCAGATTCTTCACAGAATTTCCCGATCAGAACCCAGCCAGCTGACATCTCGATTTTGGTCTTGTGAACCTGGGAGTGGAGAAACCAGCTAAGCCGACCTGAACTTCTTACCAATAGAAATGTTTCGTTCCAATAAATATGAGTTGCTGTACGTTGCTAAGGTTGTGATAATTGGTTCCAGCAGCATAAAAAGCTAATATAGGAGGAATGAGTATGTGCTAGGACTGTACCAGGCCCATATTCTCCCTCAGTTCTCATCACATTCTGCAAATTCCTCACATTTAACCATAGTCTCTTAGTGTTAGAATCTCCTTGTGTTCATCTTTGTATCTCCTATGTCTAGCTCAGCCTTTGGCACCTGAAAGTGATATAACATAAGCACTAAGATAGCACTTAATTTTTGCTACTTAACATGTATTAACACTAATGTTACTTAACATATATTAAACAATCCAAATCTCATGGGATCCCCTTTGCCGTAGGTATTATTACCATCCTCATTTTACACAGGAGAGGACTAGGGCATGGTGAGTTAATCCAGGCAGGCTAGCTGCACATCCCACGCTCAACACTACATTATGTTGCTATTTGCTAAGTGGATATATTGACACCCACAATCATCAAGGAATGTTGGCATTTGCCACTGTTGAAACTTCCCCTACCTGTTTTGCTGTCACTCATTAGTTTCCAGCAATGCAATGCCTCCAAAATATAGCTCAAGAATCTGCCATAAATGATAAGCAAGCATCATATACCATCAGTGGAACGATGTGTTTTTGAAATGTTAACTACTGAATTATTTTAAGTTTCTCCAAAGTGCTCCAAAGCAATACTTTGACTTTGCCCCTGTTTTCCCTGTGATTCCTCCCAAGCATTAAAGGATTCAGAAGTGTCAATCAGCATGAGAGGGAGTTTGGGAACCTGTTCTGTCTTCTGGGAGGAGGTATCTTACCTTTCTAGTGTGCCCTGATAATAGGGCATATGATGTATTCAGAGATGGAAATGAGTCAATTCACAGATGTGGAATGTTGATGTTGCTTGCACCTGGATAAACTGTTTGAGGTATATTTTCTTGTCCCAATTTGCTTTTCTTTCTGCCATCATAGCAGCTTCTCTGTCATCCCTGCCTAGGAAGATGTATTTGTAAGGGCAGAAAACCAAAGCAAAAAAATTTCCTGGGGAGAATTACTGATTTGTATTATTCTAAGGGCTTACACAATACCTGAAAGGATTTAAGACAGGGTAAAGAAAAATAATTTTGTGGGAAGAACAGATGTGGACGAAAATAGCAGAAGGTTAACAGGGTTTTCTCTCTGATTCACCTCGGGAGGCATTAGAATTATGGAGAAAAAGCGATCTCTGGGTCTGAGCATCAGGTACTGCAACCAAGAAGGTAATGCACCTGGAGGGGAGGGGCTATGGGGGATCACTGGGAGATGCATCTTAGCCAGCCCTTCTGTGGATGCCTATACTCTAGGTGAGGCATAGGTACAATGGAGGGTTACTCCTCTGAATGCACATTGTAGATGGTGACACACTAGCAATTCTATGTTTAAATTTTTGAGGAACTGCTATGATATTTTCCACAGTGGTTATCCCCCTATTTAGCATTTCTTTTCTTTTTTAACTTGATGTTTGCTTCCTCACTGGGCTGCAAGTTAAGACTTATATGGGCTGGCCATTCAAGCCCATGTCTCTAAGACTAGTTCACAATGACGGGTATACAGAAGCCACAGTAACATTTGTTGACTAAATAAGTAAATAAATTCCACATGTATAAACTATGACCTGTTTGACAAAACTGGAGACAACAGACTTCACAATTTTAAACTATATTATAAAGCTGTAGTAATCAAAATGGTATAGTACTGCCATAAAAACAGACACATAGATCAATGGAACAGAATCCAGAGTCTAGAAATAAACCCAGGCGTATATCATCAGCTATTATTTGACAGGGGAATCAAGAATACTCAGTGAGGAAAGGATGATCTCTCCAATAAATGATGTTGGGAAAACTGGATATTCACATGCAAAAGAATTAAACTGGACTGCTATCTTATACCATTCACAAAAATTAACTCAGATTAAAAACTTAAATGTAATGCCTGAGACTGTAAAACTCCTAGAAGACAACATAGGGAGAAAGCTTCTTGGTATTGGCCTTGGAAATGATTTTTTGAATATGACACCAAAAGCACAAACAACAAAAGCAAAAATCAAGTGAGACTTTATCAAACTAAAAAGCTTCTGCATGACAAGAGATAATCAACAAATGAAAAGGCAACCTCAAAACAGTAGAACATATTTGTAAACCATATATCTTATAAGGAGTTAAGATCCAAAATTTATTAGGAACTTACACAACTCAATAGTAAAAAAACAAACAATCTGATTAAAAATGGGCAAAGGACCAGAATAGACATTTTTCTAAAGAAGACATGTAAATGGCCAACAGGTGCATTTTAAAGATGCTCAACAACACTAGTCATCAGGGAAATACAAATCAAAATGATAACGAGCTATCACCTGACACCTGTTAGAATGGCTCTGATACAAGAAACAAGAGATACCTCTGAAAACAGGCATCTGGTTTCTCTTATTTTCCAACATTCCTCTTCCCATTCCGTTCACTTAATGCCTCAAAAATGAAATTAAGCCTTGATTCCTGTCTTTCCTTCACGCCCCACATCCAAACCTTCAGCAGATTCTTGTTTTAATAGAAAAATATAATCCAGAATGTACTCACTTACCCTGACTTGGCCAAAGGTGCTTCCCACTGCAGGACACACACAGTGGACCAGGAGAAACAGGAAAGAAGAAATGCAGCAACTTCTGTATTGGCATCACTATGTTGCCAAAACTTTCGTCCGGACCTTGAAAACAAACAAACAAACAAATATTACAGGCCTAACCTGAGGGAGTGCAGCCCACTGTTCACTCACAGACCATAATGCAAGAAACTGCCTCTCTTGCCTGTGTGGCCTCCTTTGGTCCATTTCTTTGTTCCATTCTCCCTTCTCTCCTCTCTCCTACTTTCCCATTTTCTCTATTCACTCTTAATTTACTCTGCCTTTATGTTATCTTTCAGTTTATTACTTGAACTTTTATAAAACAGATATTATCTAAATCACATAATTTTGCATTTTTCTGACTATTTAGATTCAATGTTCAGAAGTTTAAATAACTACGTTATTCCGCGTATTGTCCAAGAAGCTTATATTTGGTAGCTAAACTGTTTCCTTTATATTTATTGCTTCCAAAAAAATTTCCCTAAATTCAGGTAAAATAAATGAGGAAGGACCCCTCAGTGAGCAGGAGACTGTCAAATATAAACTCCCTTACTGACATTTTCTTTTCCTTTTATTGGGGTAGGATATGACACAGGTATGAAAAGTAACAGTTGCCAAAGTGAACTAATGAGTATATTAATATTTATAAGGTGATCATTAAAGCATTAACTTTAATTTGAATGATAATGCTATGGGCAGACTTGCCACTGTATTCATTTCCATACTCAGACTTAATCCCTGTAAAAAAAAATTGTCCAAACCCAAGCCCCTCTTCAACTGAATATGATGAACAAAGAACTTTGCTAATCACTGTTGGAACATGATCTTGAACTGACTGCACTGTGGGAAGACAGTCTTGCTTTTATATACTACTGTCATTGTTTGTTTAATACCCAAGATATTAAAAAAAGAGAGAGAGAATTAGAGAAATATACACTGCACTTTCACTATAACACACTTGTTAGAAATCCTAGTCTCAGAAAATGTTTCAAATAATGAAGAAAAGTGAGTCTTTGACGATATAAGGCAATTCATTTTAGAAATACATGACGGAAGTTTTGAAATAACTTGAAGTGTTATTTAATTACTAGTTCACTGAAATTATGTATTACTGTAATAGCTGTTGCACGTAGCATTGTTATTTTAAATTACTGGTGGTATAAACACATTTTTATGAGTCCATAAAAAAGTAAATTTCTTGTACCAGGGGTTACTAAAACTAGTACTATCCTGTACTTCTTATATATTTGTGAACTGCATTGGAAGAACAATTGCAAATGTGTATATTTATTCAAAGTAATTTTTCCAACTTTTATGGTATTTGATTATAAACTCTTGGCCTGTTATTTTGATAAGAATACCGTGCATCTGAGATACAAGTATACAGCCCTTAGTGCACAGTACTCATCACTAAAATCAAAATGATGATTTCTAACTTGTTTGTAGTTGTGAAAAGTAGATGCTTACAAATATATAAAGTGTCTAACAGCACTTGGAACACAGACGTTGCAAACAAATATTGCCTACCATCATCGTCATTATCATCATCAACATCATTACTATTAGTAGTATTATATTCTATATTAATATTTGTTTATTTCATACTCCTACTTTAACTTTTTTTTTTCTGTGTTTAGTATGAACTACATTTCATTCAAGCTACTTTAAGGCAGAGATCATCTATTTTGCATTTTACCTGGAACCTAGGACTGTGCTGAGCACACTGAAAGTGTTCAGCTTAATTCAGTTCATCAGACATTCATAAAATGTTAGATTTGCCCATCGTGTGTTTAAAAATAAGCCTAAGCTTCATTAGGCAGCTCTAAGCTACACAGTGTCCTCTCTTCTGTTTTGTCAATGTGATCTACTGATTAAAGTGGGCAGAGTAAGGAAGGATGGATAAAGCCATGTCTGTCGTGACCTTTCTAATATCTTTGGTCCCCCTTCCAACTTAACCTTTTGCTTTATTTGACTGTCTCAGAGCCCAGTGCTGTGTTACCGACCCTTGCTTTTCTCTGATCCTCTTCCCAGGCTACAATAAAGTTCTGGAAATGTGCTGATATTTATAATTTCTAAATTAAATTGAGCTTCACGGTAATTCAGCAATTGTAATGATAACAAAATGGCAGAGAGTTTCTCCTCCATCACCCTTTTCCTTCAGGGTCTAGGAAAGTACCACATATAATAGAAGACTAGCGATAGATAGCCACAAGAATATTAATTTAGGCAGTGTGAATGTTATATAGTGTGGGTGTTATAATAATGATAATATTGTCTATTAATTACTGATTATTTGCCAGGAATTTTGAGATGTATTATGCATATTATCTAGTTAATTCTCATAACACCTTGTAAGATGGATATTATTACTCAGTTCAGAGAGGTTGAATAACTTGCCCAAAGTCATATGACTAATTAAGAGGGAGAGTTGGGACTTAGAGTACGTCATTATGATTTCAAAGTTCATTTTCCTTCTACTCTGCTGTGTTGCACGTCTATTTCAGGTTGTTATCTGTTTTCATACTTTTATACATTTATATGTCTCTAATTTTATAACTAACTGTACTTCCAATCACATCCTTGATTGCTGATTTTAACTTTATTTTTTTAATTAAGACTTTAGATTTTAGAAGAGTTTAAGGTTCATAGCAAAACTGAGGGAAAGGTACAGAAATTTCCCATATACCCCCTTCTGCAACACATATAGTCTTCTCCATTATCAACTTTTTCTACCAGAGGGGTATATCTGTTACAACTGATGAATATATGTTGACACATCATAATCACCCAGAGTCCATATTACTATGTTTTATTTTGAAATTCAGAAGAATCAGCTGTGATCTTCTTCCCCCTTATCCATCTATGTATCTATCTATCTATCTATCTCTCATCCATCATCTATTTACCTATTTATCTATCATCATCTCTTTATAATTTCCTTTATGTTGTCTTGTAAAAATGACACCCCTCTTCACTTCTAAAAATAACACTTCAGTTTCTACTTTTTTTTTTTAAAGGGACTTTAAAAAATTATTAATTAATTTTTGGCTGCATTGGGTTTTCATTGTTGCATGTGAGCTTTCTCTGGTTGCGGCAAGCAGGGGCTACTCTTTGTTATGGTGGGTGGGCTTCTCATTGTGTTGGCTTCTCTTGTTGAGGAACACAGGCTCTAGGTGCACAGGCTTCAGTAGTTGTGGCACGTGGGCTCAGCAATTGTGGCTCGCGGGCTCTAGAGAGCAGGCTCAGTAGTTGTGGCAAACGGGCTTAGTTGCTCTGCGGCATGTGGGATCTTCCTGGACCAGGGCTCAAACCCATGTCCCCTGAATTGGCAGGTGGATTCCCAGTCACTGCACCACCAGGGAAGTCCTCAGTTTCTACTTTTGTCTACACATGGCCTTACCAGTTTTTGGATTTTATTCTCTGAAAACAAAAGGCATTCTAGTTTCCTTCACGAATGCACATCTCTTTGCACATGTTCTTTTAGAATTCAAATGTGTGTCTCAAAAATTCTCAGTCCATGTCTTATGCTCCATACTCCATTTCAGACCTTCTACCAGGCACCTCAACTAAATGTCCCAAATTTAATGTATGTTCTTCAACTTATGCTAATTCCCCCACTTCCCAAATCAGGTAATGTCACTCTTCCCAGTAAGTTTTGAGTCACCTTGCCCTTTCCTTCCTTTTAGAGGTGCTATTTCATCTAATACCAAACCCAAATAATTTTGCTTTTAAGATGTCTCCATCTCCTCCTCTTCCATGGTTATTTACCTAACTCAGGATTTTATCATAATTTGGAAAAATCCTTTAAACGACCTTCATACTGGTCTCTTTGTCCCCTTCCTCATATTTCACAGATAGGATCTACTCATTCTGCTGCTAACGTCTAGCTCCAATTTCTTGTTCCTGTTTCATCTACTGACCTTCTCTTGATTTCCTTCTACCTCACTCTTTCTACACTAAACTTCATACTTCACTCAGAAAATACCTTGCCCTGTTAGGTTCTCTTTTTTTTTATTTTCCTATTGTGATGTTCATCTTCTTTCTACATCTGTTGAGATTGCCAGTCATTTTTCAAAGTTTATGTCAAATAACGCCTCAGTAAATTACTTCCTGATCTGCCAAGTAGAATTCAAATTCCTCTCCACCATAATTCTGTAGCAATTTTCATATAGACTCTAATATTATAGCAATGCTCTATTACCATTTTATTTAGAAACTTAGAATATAACCTCTATAAAGTATAAAAATAATAACAGTCTTCTCATTTTCTTTCCCAAGAACACAAGCACAGGTTAAAGTACGTATTTGATACTCAATAACTGCCAGTAACTTATCTAAAAGTCCTGATCCTGGGAATCAATCACCTTGCAGGTAACTTCTTACTATAAAAGCTCTTTACAGTGATATTTACTCACCATCTTCTCTAGCTCTTTTCCTACTCTGATGCACACATAGGAGAAATCACAGGCTTTACATACGTTTAAATTCTATCTGTATAATTTATAGCTAGTGATGTTGGGCTAAATTATTTAACTTTTTCTGACTGGTGATTTCTTCATCCAGAAGCTGAAAATTTCATTATTCTCAAGATTAAATGAGATGACATATGTGACCTGTCTTACAGGACCTGATACATATGCCATGCTTTGTAATCATAGCTTCCCTTCCTCTCTGCCTCTCCTTATTCATTCAAAAATCCAGTTCCGGGGCTTCCCTGGTGGCGCAGTGGTTGAGAGTCCGCCTGCCGATGCAGGGGATGCGGATTCGTGCCCCGGTCCGGGAAAATCCCACATGCCGCGGAGCGGCTGGGCCCGTGAGCCATGGCCGCTGAGCCTGCGCGTCCAGAGCCTGTGCTCCGCAATGGGAGAGGCCGCAACAGTGAGAGGCCCGCGTACCGCAAAAAAAAAAAAAAAAAAAAAAAAAATCCAGTTCCCTATCACTTTTATACGTTGACGTTT
The DNA here is from genome assembly GCF_005190385.1 of Monodon monoceros. Classification (NCBI taxonomy): domain Eukaryota; kingdom Metazoa; phylum Chordata; class Mammalia; order Artiodactyla; family Monodontidae; genus Monodon; species Monodon monoceros. The sequence goes on along the minus strand of NW_021703765.1, from coordinate 11,488,004 downwards.
CCCTAACATTCTCCCACTCAGAAATTCTGATTTTCTGTCTCGATTTTCCAGTGTTTTGTAGAAGGCATATCCCATGAATTACTCTTACATTTTCAAAGCAATCTAACACTCCATGCATACCAGTACTCAATAGCATTTTCATGACTGAGCAGCATTATTGGAAGATGACGCCATGTGCTGGCTCCGCTGGGCAGAGCAGAAGCAACAACAGTGCATGAGGCCTGAGTCTCCATTTTCCCTGAAACCCCTACACACCCTAACGCTCAAAGTTCATTCACCTGGCCTGGCCACTTTAGAGAAAGAGAGAGGAAGCAGTAGACTGAAGAGAACTACATTTATTTTAAAATGTTATCCAATTAACAACATGCATTGCACACTTATTTTTAGAAAATGTATTGAAAACTGATTAGATTTTACTCTATTTGTAACAAGATATCTATTGGGTTGGCCAAAAAGTGCCTTCAGTTTTGAAGTAAAAAGAAAAGACATTTTTCATTTTCACCAATAACTTTATGGAACAACGTATTCACCCTTTGCTTCCACTACATTCTGCCATTTTTCATTTTCACCAATAACTTTATGGAACAACGTATTCACCCTTTGCTTCCACTACCTTCTGCCATTTTTCAGGCAACTTCATAATTCCATCTTCCCAAAACTTTTTATCTTTTTGAGCAAAGAACTGGTCCAGGTACCTTTCACAGTCTTTCAGGGAATCAAAATTTTTTCCATTAAGAGACTTTTGGAAAGACCAAAATAAACGGAAATCTGAAGGTGCAATGTCTGGTGAATAAGGCAGATGAATCAGAACTTCCCAGCCAAGCTGTAACAGTTTTTGCCTGGTCATCAAAGAAACATGCGATCTTGATTATCCTGATGCAAGATTATGCGTTTTCTGTTGACTAATTCTGGATGCTTTTTGTCGAGTGCTGCTTTCAGTTGGTCTAATTGGGAACAGTACTTGTTGGAATTAATTGTTTGGTTTTCCGGAAGGAGCTCATAATAGAGGACTCCCTTCCAGTCCCACTATATATAACATCACCTTCTTTGCATGAAGACCGGCCTGTGGTGTGGTTGGTGGTGGTTCATTTCACTTACCCCATGATCTCTTCTGTTCCACATTATTGTACAGTATCCACTTTTCATCGTCTGTCACAATTTGTTTTAAAAACAGAACGTTTTCATTACATTTAAGTAGAGAATCATTTGAGGAAATACGGTCAAGAAGGTTTTTCCCCTTAACTTATGTGGAACCCAAACATCAAAGCGATGAACATAACCAAGTTGGTGCAAATGATTTTGAACGCTTGATTTGGATATTTTGAGTATGTCAGCTATCTCCCACGTGGTATAATGTTGACTGTTTCTCAATTATTGTTTCGATTTGATCACTATCAACTTCAACTGGTCTACCCAACCGTGGAGCATCGTCCAGCAAGAAATCTCCAGCACAAAACTCCACAAACTACTTTTGACACGTTTGATCAGTCACAGCACCTTCTCCATATACTGCACAAATCTTTTTTTGCATTTCACTTGCATTTTTACTTTTCTTGAAATAATAAAGCATAATATGTTTGAAAACGTTGCTTTTTTTCTTCCACCTTCAATATTAAAATGGCTACACGAAAATTCACCAATTTGGTAAGTCTTTTTTTAAACGTACGCTGATATGATAGCTGTCACATACAATGTAACAAAATTGTTTCAAATGAAGTTAAAGACAACTAAGTGCTACTACAGCCATCTTAGGGGAAAAAAATGAAAAAACTTTTGGCCAATCCAATATTTATTTCATTTTGAAACATTTATTTCAATCCAAAATTCAAACAGTAAATCAGGCTTGTATACATGACGTATACTTAGTAAAAATAAATGAATACGTACTTAATAGTAGTAGTGTAAACAATTTTTGTTTATCCACTTACTCTTATTAAAGAAATAAACTTTCCTCTTATCAGAGGAATACATTCTGGGGGTCTAATGCATAGAATAGTGACTGTAGTTAACAATGCCATATTGTATACTTGAAAGTTGCTATGAGAGTAGATCTTAAACATTATCAACAAAACAAAACAGCGTGGTAACTATATGAAGTGATGGAGGTGTTAACTAACCTTTGTGGTAATCATTTTTCAATACATGCATGTATCAGATCATCTTATTGTATACTTTAAACGTACACAATGTTATACATCAATTATATCTCAATAAAGCTGGAAAAACTTTAGGAAAAAAACGCATGTAAGAAATAAAAATAAATTTAAATCTAAGACAAGCATCAGAGTAGGCTGTATTAAAAATAATGGATTAGAATACAGTGGACCAGTGTTCTTTCTGACTTAACCAGAAGATTAATTCCTAAGTATTACCTTTCATGACAATGATGGCTATAGTTTATTAAGTATTCACCAGGTATTTGAATTCACTTCATTTAATCTTAATAAAAACCCTATAAGGTAAGCGCTGTCATTATTGTCTTTTCATAGGGTAAGCAAAGTCAGTCTAAATAACTTGCCCAAAGTCACAGAGATAGTAAAGGGTGATGCAGGACCTTGAACTCAGGTTGACCTCAAAAGCCATGCTTACAGCAGCACGGTGCTCTTCTTACTCTGACTTAAATTTGAGTCGACCTGAGAGTGTTTTGCCTTCTGACCTTCCTATCTATACCTCACCTTCTCTAGTTTTACATAATAAAAGGCAACTTAAAAGCAAAACACAGATTGTAGTAAGTGCCAAGTTTGCCAACTGGCTCCTTTATCAAAGTGAAGCCAATTAGAGTTTCAAAGAAAGAAACTTGAAACAATGTTGGATATTATGGTTAGGCTGACAGTTCATTCCACCTAATTCACAATGCAGGAGAAATGTCACCACAGATGGTTGAGGCTGAAAGGGAGACAGATGTCACAGAGTCCAGCCCCCTAATTTTATAGAAGAGGAAATTGAGGCCCACAGAGGTTAAATGACTTGCCTAAATGACTTTCAATGAACAATAGCAAGAAAAATTACCACTGCAAATATGTAGTATTTCAGGTTTATTATGGAGTTTTGTGGGCTTGCTTGGGAATATAACTATTGTTTATATCATTGTGTTTGCAGGAAAGTATGTGGTAAAAAGTTAAAAATAACAACAACAAACAAAAAACAAACCCACTACTACCTCCTCCACTAAAGGAATAAAGTAAGAACTGAGTAGGTGAGGCAGGATTAGAACAGTAGGTAGAAAAGAAACAGAGAGGCTGAGAAATGTGAGAGAGAAAGGAAATGTATGATTACAATGAACGACTAATGTGCCATAGTTAGTGCTACACACATTGTTTTTTTCAGTAACTGTAAAAGTACATTTTTATTAAATGGCCTGAGCTTGATACAGAAGAACTTATTCTTGGAAGACCAATAGACCATTGCAAAAAATATATTTTTCAGACATGGAGTTCCAGTGAACATTCTAGACTTTTTGCAGCAACAGAGAATTTAAGTCCAAATTAATGCATTAACTCATTTTCAAATTTAATTTATAGCAAGTGCTTACTATGTGCAAGGTATTAACGCATTTGGCTGTATACCATACACTCCGTTTTTGGTCTTTACATTTTTATATATTGCCCTACTAATTTAAAACATCATTCACCATTTCATATGCATTTTCCCTTGAACACGCTTACTTTTAGCTAAGGAACAAGGAAATTAATTGTTCAGGCACTTGCTACTCTTAGCGCTTACAGCATTAACGGGAGGAAGGAGAGAACCACAGGAGAACAAAACCACCAGAGTACATCCAGGAGCGTACATTGATTCTGTGAGTGTTCATAATCCAAAGAAGGATGTGAATGGCTCAGAGGAGCCTGCCTGCACTTAGACCTCTTCTCCCACAAAGCCATAAGCAGGAAATGCTGTTACTGCCTTTGCAGGATTGGTAATGACTCCTTCGCCTGCCTCCCAGGCTGCAGGTAATGGCTCACTCGTGCAATTACCTTCTTTTGTCTTCTCAGAATTCAAGATAAATTATTTCAACCTCTTTGCAGGGGGCATTTGAAACCAAAGTTATTTTTAGGGAGAAATACATTTGTTCATGTAAGATGCAGAAGTTGTTGCTCCTCAGGCAGCTGAGGGAAAGTGAAAGGCACTTCCAGTCCTTTTAAAAGGCAGATTCTGATGTTTAGCTTGAGATCAAAGAGAAATTCAGGAAAGGAGGGGAAGTAGATAGACCAGAATGTACAGCACTAGACCCTTTGAAGGCACTGCCATTACATTTCTGATCTTTGAACTCAGCAACTTATTACATGAAGATAAGCTGAATCCCTTGCAATTGTGAAACCAACAACCAGATAACTTCAACAGTGTGTACCAACATTTAAAAGAAAAAAGAAGGCTACATTCTTAAACATGATTAATGCAGACAGACTTTTTCTTACACCTGTAAACACAATGAAAGAGATTAAAACAGTTTCTGGTATTTATGGGGTCAAAATCATGGCTTTTGGGGGAACGTCTTGCAATTCTTCCAGCCCACATGGAGTCTTTTTGGTATACCATTATATTTAAACACTCAACTCTGGACTCCATCTACCTGGATTTGACTTCCAGTATCTCTACTTATCAGCTGTGAAAGCTTGAGCAATTTGTTTAACTTCTCTGTGCTGAAATTAACTCATGGATATTAAAAAAAAAAGGTTAATAGGATTAGGGCTGATTTTGAAAGGTTGCTATGATTAAATAAGTGTCATATCGTAAGTTCTCAATAAATATTAGGTATTATTATTATTCATCACATTCCGCGGCAAGATGGTTTTCTTTTTGAATGACTTCATTTTGCAACGTTACAGACAAAGCTGCACGAACATACTCAGCTGAACGTACAGTTTAAACTATAATTCTGCACTAAATGCCTTTCAGGCGTACATCTAACAGAAATCCTGGTACCTAAGTCTTGACAGACCACGGATGGCTCTTGTACTGAGAGGAAACTGATTCTTCCCCTTTCTGCTTGCTCAAATTCTAAGAGGTGAGACAAAAACAAAACAAACAAACAAAAAACAGAGACGTTTTGGCAAAAAGGCAAGTTACTTGGGGCTTGTACAGATTCCCCCTCAGTCAGTGAGACTGCTGTAAAGTTTCTCAGCACCTGGTATTGATCTCAATTACACCCCGATTGTTTCCTAAATTTATCCTACCTGAAGCGACAGAGGCTGGAGATCCATCACATTTTATTGCCTTGACTATGGGGACACCCACAAGATACAATTTCAAAGCAATGTGCACAATGTCAGGTGTTTCATAGTGCAATTTAATCCATGGGGAAAGAAATGGCTGTGAGAGCAAGCACTTATTTTATTCCTTCCCGTCTCTATCTCCACCTTTGCCTTGGTTGATACATATTTTCATCTGCTTGTATGTTAATGTATGTTTTTTCCTCTTTATTTTCTCTTTAAGTGGTTCTGCTGACAATATTTTCACTGTGGTTTTAAGTATTTGAACCAATTTTGATTGAAACCTATAATTCTGGGGTAATGGTATGTTTTATCCAATTTGTTTGCCATCTGTTAAACACGTATGCTAGGACTTTGGTTTGGATGCAAGTTTAAACTTGATATATCATTATAGTAATAGTGCTTTAAAAAGTCTCAAAATATATAAATTTAAATAATATGGCCTGCAAAATAATTCTCTTAGATATTGTATGATAAGTTTTGATCCATGCCCTTTAAGTTTTATACTAGATGAATGTTTTTATGAACCACGTTAAAATTATTTCCGTTTTCAAGAGAACCTTAATTTGACTAAAATTTGTTTAATCCATTTAGATTCTCTAACTAATCTTTAGCTTACATTTGACTTTTGGTTATGTTCATAAGTCACATTCAGAGGATGAAGATTTTCTACCACTGTAGGTACACAAAATAATGTGTTACAGAGTCTGAAAGCAATTCCAAGAGAGACAGTCCTTAAATTTTTGGGTCAATGGTGACATTACTGAAATATCAGAATAGCTTCTGAAGGTGACTACTGTGTTAAAGGGGGCAAAAACACTTGAGCACATACATTTTGGAAGAGTTGTTAAAAATATCAGTGTCAGTACACCTAGACCTCTCAAGCTCCCTTTAAAACATAATAACCTGTTTGTAAAATGGGATAGACCTCTGAGTTCTAACAAAAAGTAAAATTATTATTGTTCAGACACTAAATTGCTAGTGAAAATGGTACTTCCATTAACAGTCCAAGATGTAAAATATATTTTTTTAGTGTATTAGTGCCAAAGAGACAAAATGTTTGCTAAGTGCTAAAATATCAAAAACACTATATTAGGCACTATTTTTGGGAAGGAGAGACATTAATTCTTTTGGGAAAGCAACTCCGATTTTACAAACTTATTTTCTCCCTCCTTAAACTCGAATTGTACCCTGTATAAACCTCTGTTTTGCCACTTATCTCGAAGTATTTAAATTATGTGTTTAGGTTTTTGCCCCTCCCACTAGACCCTGGAGTCTTTTAGAACAGGGATCCTACCTTATTCACTGTGGTATCTGCAGGATCTTATGCAATGCTCAGCCCATAGTATATCTTTCCTAAATACTTGATAAATGAGTGAATGAATGATTCAGTGAAAGCAAGCTATTTGAGCCAATTTATTTTTACCTTCAAAGAGTGAAATGTAACAAAAATAGATCACAGATGGAATATGGAAAACAGAACTCTAGTGTCTTCTTTGCCATCAACTTACACGTCACTAAGTTCTTCGAAATGAAAAAAATCCACATCTGTGATAATAAGTGACCTGTCTTTGAGACGAAGCAGTTCACTGTAGAGCTTACAGGAACTTTGAGAGGGAAAATGAAATACTGTATATAAAAACTTTGGGGACTTCTGATCTCAGTTTTGACACATAAAAAGCTTCGAAGTCATCACTTCTATCCTTAAAACAAGTAAAAGATAAACTAACTGAAAAATCAATGGCTGTTCTTGTTCTTTCAGAGAACTACGGTGAACAGCGACACCACCTCAAAATCTGGAGGGACAGGCCAATGCAGAAAGTCAAAGTCAAGATCTTCTGGGGGGAGAGTGTCCACTAGCTCGAGGCAAGAAACTTCAAGGAGGGAGCTGGAGGCTTGGGGAACCCTCACAGTTTCATAGGTTTTGCTTCCAGGAACTCCACCAGGTTCTAACAGCAAAAACCCTAGTAATAGCGCTTCCTGGGTGGGAGGACTGGGAGGGAAATCACTGTACAATACACCTGAAGTGTTCTCTGTAACACAGGGCTGCTCTCTGGGGGAAAAGACTTAACCAGGGCGTCGGAGGAAGCGCATTCTCCCCACTTTAGACACTTCCTGCTTTCCTATCTAAGAGAGAAAGAGCTCCCCCACTAGAGAAACACTTGTGAAAGTCACAAGTCTGAGACACAGGCACAATGAAAACTGAAATGTAATCATTATAGAAAACTTCCCCTCTCTCACACATTACTGCCAAACAAACAGGGTTCAAGTATGACAAGTATGCATTACAGCAAGACACAGGCTCCATGTGAGGAGTACACAGAGAAACCCAACATGGAGAGGAGAGAAGGAAACTTACATTGCAGGAATTGGAACCTTCTGACGTTTACAGCTCCAGCAAACATTAAACACAACCCAGTTCCTAGCCAGATTGACATAGAGCCTCACACTGAAGGTCTATTTACCTCACTTCGTATTATTCAACACGAAATAATCAGCTTTCAGCCAAAAAGTTACAAAGAATGTCGAAAGGCAAGGAAAAAGATACTCTGAAGAGATAAAACAAATATCAGAACCAGACTCAGACACGACATAGAATTGGAATTATCAGACAGATACTTTAAAATAACTATGATTAGTATGTTAAGAGCTATATTGGAAAAAGCATACAGCATCAAGAGATGTGTAATATAAGAAATTGAAACCCTAAGAATCAAAAAGAAATGCTAGGAATAAAAATGCAACTGCAACAAACACTGCAACAAAAATGAAGAAAATCTCCAATGGGTGCATCAGTAGAGTCAACCAAAGGAAAAATCAGTGAGCTTAAAACATATATAAATAGAAATGTCTCACCTGAAATACAAGGGAAAAAATAAAATAAACTATTTAAAAACTTCAGGGCTATTTCAAAAGGTATAACATATGGTTAATTGGAATACCAGAAGGAGAAGAAAAATAGAACAGTGAAGAAAAAATTATATGAAGTAATAATAGCTGACATTATTCCAGAAATGACAGACACCAAACAAGAGATCCAGGAAGCTCAGAGAACACCCAGCAGGTTATTTAAAAAAAAAAACAGAGGGAGCGGATATGGAGATATATGTATACACATAGCTGATTCACTTTGTTATACAGCAGAAACTAACACAACACTGTAAAGCAATTATACTCCAATAAAGATGTTATCAAAACAAAACAAAACAAAACAAAACTACATTGAGGCATACCATGTTCAAACTACGGAAAACCAGAGACAAAGAGAATACGTTAAAAGAAACCAGAGTCGGGAAAAACAAAAAACACCTTACTTTAGAGGAACAAGTATAAGAATTTACAGAGGTCTTTTCAGTAGAAACCATTCAAGCAAATAAAACTATGGAGTGAAATATTTAAATGGTTGAAACAACAACAACAAAAAACACATCAAAATTATTTATACAGTGAGATTATCTGTCAAAAGTTAAAGAGAAATAAAAACTTCTTAGAATAAAGAAAATCGGGGAATTCATCACCAGCAGACCTGCCCGCCAAGATATTTAAAAAAAATTCTTCAGGAAGAAGAAAATGATATAGGCAGAAACTCAAATCTCCAAAAAAAAAAAGTGTATATAAAGGGATAAATGGTGGCATAAATAAAAATATCTTATATTTAATTCTTAATTGAGGTAAACAATAACTGTTTAAAGTAATAATAGTAGGAAATTCCCTGGGGTCCAGTGGTTAGGACTTGGTGCTTTCACTGCTGGGGCCCAGGTTCCATCCCTGGTTGGAGAACTAAAACCCTGAAAGCCATGGGGTGTGGCCAAAAAAAAAATTAATAATGGTAACAATATATTGGGTGATAAAAACATGGATAAGTAAAATGAGAGACAGCAATGTATACACAGGGAATAGGAGGGAAAAATCAGGAATACTCTGGTATAGGGTATCTGTGCTACCCTAGAAGTGGTATAGTGTTATTTATTTATTTTTTTTGTGGTACGCGGGCCTCTCACTGCTGTGGCCTCTCCCGTTGCGGAGCACAGGCTCCGGACGCACAGGCCCAGCGGCCATGGCTCACGGGCCCAGCCGCTCCACGGCACGCGGGATCCTCCCGGACCGGGGCACGAACCATACCCATTTTTAACTAATATATCTCTACTTTAAAATAACACTATACCGGGCTTCCCTGGTGGCGCAGTGGTTGAGAGTCCACCTGCCGATGCAGGGGACACGGGTTCGTGCCCCGGTCCGGGAAGATCCCGCGTGCCGTGGAGCGGCTGGGCCCGTGAGCCATGGCCGCTGAGCCTGCGCGTCCGGAGCCTGTGCTCCGCAAAGGGCGAGGCCACAACAGTGAGAGGCCTGCGTACCGCAAAAAAAAAAAAAGTATAAGTGATATGCCAAAAAGCAGTTAAAATGGAAACATACAATGCTCAACTAAAACCACAGAAAGATAAAAAAGAGGGGAGCAAAAAAAGAAAGAATGAATGCAACAAATAGACAACTGCTACAAATATAGTTGATATTAATCCAACTATATTAATCATCACTTTAAATGTGAATGGAATACATACATCAATTAAAAGAGAGACTATCAAAGTGGATAAAAACAAAACAAAAACAAGACCCAAGCATATGTTGTCTATAAGAAACCTACTTGAAGTATAAAACTCAGATAAAAGTAAAGTATGGAGAAATATATACAATGCTTACACTAATCAAAAGAAAGCTGGAATAACTGTATTAAGACAAAGTAGACCTCAGAACAAGGAAAGTTATCAGGGATAAAAGAGACATTACCTAATGATGAAGGAGTTGATTTTCTGAGTAGACATAACAATCCTGAAATATATGCACCTAATAACAAAGTGTCAAAATACAAGAGAAAAAAACCCAGTAAAATGGAAAGGAGAAATCAAAAATACCCTGTTATAGTCAGAAACTTCAACACACCTCTCTCAGCAATCAATAAATCAAGCAGGTAGAAAATCAGAAAGAATAAAGTTGACTTGAGCAGGACCATCAATCATCTTCATCTAGTTAACATTTACAAAATATTCCACCAAAAAAAAAAAAAAAGGCAGGATACATATTATTTTCAAGATCACAAGGAACAGTTACCAAAATAAACAGACTAAAGGGATAAGTATTTGCCTACATAGAGCTTAAATTTTACTAGGAGAAGAGAGACATTAGGCAAATAAACTAAAAAGTATATAAATATTGCTATAAGGGAAAATTAAGCAGGATGATGAAGTAGAAAATAACTGCATAGGAGGAGAGACAGATTTTTAAATAGGATTGTCAGAAAGGCATTTTGTCAAGTGTTCTCCACTTGAGTGGAGACCAGAATGAAGTGAAGGAAGTAGCCACCTTGGAGGAGCAGGATTTCAGGGAGCTGGAACAGAAAGTAAGAAGGACCTCAGGACATGTGAGTTTGTTGTGTCTGAGGAACAGCAAGGCGGCCAGTGAGACTTGAGTGGAGTGAGCAAGAGTAGATGTATATAAAGGGAACTAAATGGAGTTTCAAGGGACAGGATCACATGCATCCATCTTTTAAATCATAGCAAGTATTTATTCCTATTAAGATGGGAAACTACTGGGGATGGGATCTGATGAGTGATGTGACCTGACATAATTCTGGCTGCTGTGTGGAGACAAGGCTCTGGGGAGGGGAACTAGCAAGAGTGGAAGGAGGGAAACTCATTAGAAAGTTATTGCAACTTGGGCAGGAGTTAATGGCTACTTGGGTTACAATGCGTAGTGCTGGAGGAAGTAGAAAATGGTTATGTCAGGGTATATTTTGAAGGTAAAGATGGCAATGCTTGCTGATGGATAAGATATGAAATATGAAAAAAAGTCAAGGATGACTCAAGGATCTTGGGTATGTATTGATATATATTTGAATACACACAACTTTTATACATATCAGTCAATCTAAACATTTAATTTCTAATACAGCAGTGAGCGTAGATCATTTAACTCTGTGAGAACTGGAAATACAACTGTAGTGTCTACCACTGCAACCTTGCATCCTAGCACAGTGCCCAGTACATAGCAAACATTATAGAAACTGGTTAAAAAAATTAATGGAAATCAGTGATAAGAGAAGAATTTTCTTAATGTCTGGGTTGAATAACACATAGCTTTTTCAAATTAAAAGGGCTTGATTTGAAGTTTGGAGGCATTCTGTGAAAAATAATTTACTAATGAGTAGTCTGCAAAATATCTGGCTAATTACCGTGGATTTATAAAGGCACTGGAAAAGTGCAGCTTACTCACTGCTTCCACCCACTAGTGACTTTAATAAATGTCATATCAGAACATGCTGTATGTGTGAAATATGCATGAATTAATTTTAGTTTAAAATTTTGGTTTAGAAGTCTTTGCTTTCTTCAGAGGATTCAAATTAGCATAGTTAACACAACAATAACTTTTCAGCAGAAGAGATTTCAGTTTTATATTACTCTGACCCTAGCCTTCAAATCCCATACAGGTTCCAAATGCCTTTTTAAATATTATTATTATTAATTATGACCTTCAGGGCTCTCTGTCATCTCCCTGTCTACCCATTTCTCTCAATCCATTTCCATTTATTCTGCTTTCCATTTGCCTTTTCTGTTTTTCACTCCCCTTAATATACATATCTACACACCTAGTATTTTTTTTTTAAGATTTCCTTTTTGTTCCTCGGGTTTTTATTCAGTCTTCCCAATATGTAGTTTTACCCACATTAAGTCATCAAATCCCTACCTAACTCAGTTTTAGAACCTGCTGATATAATCCCATAAATAACTTAAGATGAAGATAGATGAAATGTATGTACATTTACAAACCTTTTTCTTCTCCCTTAACACATGCCAATTATCACTTTTATGTTTATGTTTCATATGCATATTAAGCATTAATTCTAGGAACATAAAGAGAAGGATTCTCTCTGTCCTTATAGCCCAGGGTTGTGGAAGTGAGAGGCCCATGAGGATGAGCTGCTCAGATCTTTGAGTACAGTGACTATAAATGACAGAGGGCTGGAGTATCAGTAATTCCAGTGGTGGCTTTCTTGTGCAGATGAGGGTCCACAGTGAGAGACAGTCACAGAGCTGGGCTTGATGCCCTCCTCCACAAAGTAACTGAGACCAGGTAGAAGCACTTAACCTCAAAAAAGCCAGGAAAACATAGTTACCTGGCAAAATAGGAGGGGTAGCCAGGGTGTTTGACCTGCATGGAGGTGTGTAGATGCTTAACAGATCATGGTGTCCTTTGGAATAAAATAGACAGGCAGGAAATTATCGCAGGTGCTGCTTAATATTTATAAAACAAATAAAAATCAAGAGTGGAGGAGGAGGCTGAGCTTGGTCACCCCAATTAAAAAATTAAAAAGCTCCCTTCTTAACTCACAGGCCTGAATCAACAGTCAGATTCAGAATCCATTGCCAGAAGGGGCAGCTGTCAGAAGAATCCTCAAGACCATAGTAAGTGATAATTCTTCCAGTTTTGCTGCAAAGGCACTAAACACATTTGCTCAGTGGAGAAAGGGGACTAACCAGGTATTAGGGGAATTTTGATGACTATTGGTTACAAAATCTGGTTAACAAGGTTTGGGACCTGGAGTCCTAAAGCATCACCATGAACCCCCTTCTATTTAACAATGGGTACATTGTTAAGGTCCACTGACTTTGGGTCAGGTATATCCATGAACCCATCAGTGGTCATTTCTCTGTCCTTGAAAGTGTAACTGGAACTGAGGTACTTGGCATCTGGCATGGCCACCATGTCAGTTCTCTATTCTGCCAGATAAGAGTTATTAGGGTGGAAAGGCCAAGTGAAATGTTCTGAACCTGCACAATCCTCCTCGCCTTCCAATTCCCACCCAGTCAAGGCAGTAAATTAAAAACACACAACAACAATATTGTACCCATGAAGGATTGCTGTTATTAAAAACATAATTGATGCAGAGGTGTTAGTTCCTATGATATCTTCATTTAACTTGTTGCCCTGACCCACACAGACATTGAATGGATCCTGGAGAATAACTGCAGGCTACTACAAACTTAACCAAGCAGAAGGCCTGGTCATCTTTGCTTTGCCAGATGCAGTATCATTGCTGGAGAAGATTAAAGAGGTCTCAGGTATGGTACATGGCCATTGATATGGTAAACATCTGAAGGTATCCAGTCTCAAAGAATGCTGAAATGGCCTTATAATGGCTCAGCTGAAACACTAACTCAGAGGTAATACTTTGAAAAAATGGGTGTCATCCTTCAGGATGCAGCGTATATATCAAATCCAAGATTTCTACATGGTGCGGTGTTCTCTGTAGGATCCGGTGACCTTGTGGTAGAAGCAGTTCCTACAACTTGGAACTACGCGGGTTGGCATTTCTGGCTCCCAAAAGGGATAGACTCCTTCTGTATTAGTCTTCTTGGACTGCTATAACAAAATACCACAGGCCAGGTGGCTTAAACTACAGAAGTTTATTGTCTCACAGTTCTGGAGGCTAGTAGTCTGAGATCAAGGTGTCAGGGTTGGTTTTTATTGAAGCCTCTCTTCTCACCTTATTGTATTCTCACATAGCCTCTTCTTTTTGTGTGTGGGGAGAAACAGAGCTCTCTCTCTGGTGTCTCCTCCTTTCTCATAAGGACACCAGTCCTATCAGATTAAGGCCCCACTCTTATGACCTCGTTTAACCTTAATTACCCCCTTAAAGGCACTATCTCCATATACAGCACAATAGGAGGTTAAAGCTTCAACCTATTAATTTTGGGGGACCACAATTCCATCCATAATACCTGTCGCAGGACATATTAAATTCCTATTGCATTACAAGTTATGGTTTCCTGCAGGGCTCTTTAGACTCACTGTGTCCAAGAAGAGGAGTCACCCAACTTGACAGAAGTAATTTATCCCAATCAACAAGAGGAGGAATGTGAGAGGCTGGAATACAAGTTGAACCCGGGTGTTCCACCTGGGCTCCTATCAATATACCTTTGCCCCATCGTGACTATGAATAGACCCCAGACAAAAAGGGGTGTGTTCACCAGCACCCTCACTTCAGATGCAAAATACCAGATGCCCAAACCTTAGTGCAAAAGTTAGAATCCTCACATATACAAGGATGTTCACTGCAGCATCATTTTTGATGGCAAGGAGTTGAAAGCAATATGGGATTACATCCTTGCTAAGAGCAGAGACAGGTAAAATGTGTTGGGTGTACACCACGGAGCACCACACAACTAGAAGGAGCAGAGAATTAGCTGAACACACAGATATACCTTAAAAATGTAGTGTTTTTTGAAAAAAGCAAAGAAAATAACATATTCAAAATAATAGCAATAATGAAAACTAAAAGACAATGCACATTTTAGAAGACATAAAAATACACACACACATAACACATTAGAATGGTGTCCTGTTGTTTGGGATGTTGAGAGGGGGACAAGTGTGTGTTTAGGGATAAAAGGAAGAAAACAAGTGAGACAGAAAAACTGAAACAATATTCATGCCTACCAACTATCTAGCGATAACATCTTTAGGTATCCAACACTCCTAGTAAATGCTGCTTCTAAAGCAACCTTTATTCCAACACTTGCAACATTTGAGTTCATGGTGGATTGAGCTGCCTGGCAGTCCTAGACATCTCAACACATTTTCCAGACGAATAACTGGATTTAGGCAATGACTCTCAACATCCTGTTTCACCAACTGCTTATCATCCACTTTCACTGTTTTCGTACAGATTGTTGACCTGTCGCTTGGCTTTGGTTTTCTGTTCACAACTCTTCCATTCCCTTTCCTATTAACTTTTCCAATTCTTGTCTAGTTGCAAAGAATGTATAATTTATATGTAAAGCCGAAATAAAAATGCCATTTTTTTTAAAAAAAGAGCTTTCTGAGAGTTATCTCCAGTCACTAGTTATCATGTAGTTTATATAAGGAGTTAAGCTGTAAGCGTTTATAAGAAAAACTCATTAAAAGAAAGAATATTGCTGCTCTGCAAAACAAATCATATAAACATTACCCCCAAATCATTAATTTTACCAAAATATGAATCTCCTAGTCCCCATTTTAAACACCACATTGGACCCAACAATTCTGCACTCGGATTCCATCATTAGGGTATGAGGAGCTATTGTTACCAAGTATGACCTGGGAACACTTTGGATTCGAGATGCTCCCTGTTTATATATTGTTCAGTTACAAAACAAAATATGACCTCTATGAGAATGTGTCATTTAGGATTAAATATCAAGTTTAATACTGAACCTTTAGTTAATTTATTAATGCCGAGAGGCTTAACTAGGCTGCTGTCTTTTTTTCTTGCATGAACATAAGAATTCACATTCTGCTCTGAATCAAAAATTTTCACTTAATACATTTAACAATAAAGGACATTCAAGGAATCACATAACTATTGGACCAGGTTAGCTGGAGAAATAAAGAGAGTGAAAGAAAATAAAGCAGAAGGGTGCATTAGTAGGAAAAATAAAAACAGAAAAAAAATAATCTGATGAGAAATATTACCTCAAAATTTAACATGTTAATTAGGAGAGTTCAGTAGTTGTTTTCCCAAAGCTCAAGCAACTTTTCGTCAAGGTGAATTTAGCTGTACTCAGCGTTTTAAAATTAAAACAAAAGTTAATTTGAACTTGGTGAGATGAAAATTCAGGGTTATAAGAAAACCTCAAAAAAACTGACCGATTTTCTCCTGAGATGATCTTTTTTTTTTTTAAACTAAGTTTTTACTGCTGAAGTTGTCCATTTTTACAAGTCCTTTAGTAATATTCAATTCAGAATAAAGTTAATAGTTAGAAAATAATGAAAAGAAATATTTCTTTATCTTGAAATGGCTTTACAGCAGACAGGACAGCATGAGACAATGAACAATGGATTAGCAATCAGGGGTTTTAGTTCTGAATTCAACTTTGCCTGAAATTAAAATGTATGAACTTGGGCAAGCTCTAACTCTCTGAGCCTCAATTTCCACATCTGTTAAGGCTATGGTGGCCTAGGTCAGAGGCCCTTAACCTGAGATCCAAGGTAACTGACCATGGTCCAATGTACCCCTTGTGGGTGAGGTGAGAAGGAGAATGTGATCTCAGATAGAAAATTACACCTACTCGACATTAATGAATTTCCATCTAGAAGTTACCATTTATTTCAATTTTGAGCATAGATAATAAACCACAGAGGTATTAGCAGTATTTGTGATTTTATCAATAATAGAAATCACAGATATTGTCATATCCCATTAAGATATTATACATCTTTCAAAACATCTTTTAAGCTCATCACTGCTTCAAAATTATAATAGTTATTAGACCTACTGGTATATCTTGTCATTTATGTATTAGTAAAGATAAATTATAATCTCTTTACACATATTTTTAATAATTCCACGTATTTTACATTACACATTTAAAAACATTAATTTGTAAAAGTGTCCATACACTTCATACTGCAAAAGAGGTCCATGGTTCTGAAGATAGGAAACTCCTAGGCTAGCTGATGACAACAATGCCTTTCACCTCTAACATACCCTTTTAAATCCCATAAAATGACACTTTGTTTCTTCAAGATTGAGGAAAAATAACTGGAAAAAATTAATATTCTGTATTTTACAGATTGCTTATGTGACCTCCTCTGGTCAGGTGACGAATTCTTCCCCTAATCCAATCCTCTTTTTCTGTTCTGGCTTTTTACCGAGGACAGAATACATACAAGAATCAGAAGTTAAAAGAAAATCAAATTGTAGGCATAATGTGAATGGCCCAATTAGGAAATATTTACATCCAAAACAAGTCTCCCTTATAAACACTTGATTGAAAAGAGTGTCTCAACTGGGCCTCCTTCTGTTCTTTTCCCACCACAGCAATCAAAGAATAGAGACAATGGTGAGCATCTTTGTGCTTGCCACACCATAATCAGAACTTCTTCCCTTGACCTCAGAATGTAAAAGATAAGATCAGGTACCATGTTGTACCTCAGCAGAGTCAGAAAGGTGGGTTTTGGCCTGACTATTGATTTTAAAGCACAACAGCAATGCCCACTAGTAATACTGACTCATGAAATTCTCACAACAAACCTACAAGGTGGTACAATGTTGAACCTTACTTTGCTATAAAGAAAAATGAGATATAGAGATGTCAATTGAAGTATTCAAGTTCATGAAGGAGTAAGCAACACAACTGGAGGCTGAGCTCAGATCTTCTGGTCTGGCCTGTGATTCTAACACACCTCGCCCATGCTCTCATCAGTCAGACTAGCTGCTTCCCTCAAGTGGGGAAAGAGAGGCAAGGGCCATACAAATTCACACCACCAAATTCCTCCAAGTTGTCTTAATTGCTTCCACCACTGTTTTTGGTGGAAATATGCAAAGTGGGCTGAGGGTTTCTCCTTCCAACATTAGTAAAAAGATAACCCTCATGGATCATAGACCTTAATGTAAAACACAAAAGTATAAAACTCTTAGAAGATAACATAGGAGAAAACCTAGATGGTCTTGGGTGTGGTGACGTCTTTTTAGATACAGTACCAAAGACACAGTCCATAAAAGAAATATTTGATAAGCTGGACTTCATTAAAATGAAAACTTTTGTTCTGTGAAAAAACAATATCAGGAGAATTAGAAGACAAGCCAAAGGACTGGAAGAAACTATGTGCAAAAGACTTCTGATAAAGGGCTGTTATCCAAAATATTCAAAAAAACTCAACAGTAAGAAAGCAAATAACCCAGTTAAAAAAATGGGTCGAAGACCTTAACAGATACCTCCCCAAAGAAGATATACAGATGGCAAATAAGCATATGAAAAGATACTCCACATTATATGCTATCAGGTAAATGTAAATTAAAACAACAACGAGATACCACTACACACTTATTAGAATGGTCAAAATCTAGAACACTGGCAGCACCAAATGCTGGTGAGGATATGGAGCAACAGGAATGCTCACTGATTGCTGGTGGGAGTGCAAAGTGGTATTCCTACTCTGGAAGACAATTTGGCAGTTTTTTAAGAAAATAAACCTAGCTTTACCATATGATGCAGCAATGGTGCTGCTTGGTAGGTATTTACCTAAAGGAGTTGAAAACTTGTGTCCACACAAATACCTGCACATGGATGTCCACAGCAGCTTATTCATAACTGCCAAAATTTGGAAGCCAACAAGATTTCCTTCGGTAAGAGGATAGATAAACCATGGTACATTCAGACAATAGAATATTATTGTCTGTGCTTAAAAATGCGCTATCAGGGACTTCCCTGGTGGTCCAGTGGTTAAGACTTCACCTTCCGACGCAGGAGGTGCAGGTTCAATCCCTGGTTGGGGAGCGAAGATCTCACATGCCTTGTGGCCAAAAAACCAAAAAACATAAAACAGAAGCAACACTGAGACAAATTCAATAAAGACTTTAAAAGTAGTCCACATCAAAAAAAAAATCTTAAAAAAAAATAATGTGCTATCAAGCCACAAAAGTCATGCAGGAACCTTATATGCATATTACTAATTGAAAGAAGCCAATCTGAAATGGCTACTTACTGTATGATTTCAACTGCGTACATTTTGGAGAAGGCCAGACTGTAGAGACAGTGAAAAGATCAGTGGCTGTTAGATGTGTGTGTATGGGGGGGGTCGGGCAGAGGGCAAGAGATGACTAGGTGGAGCCCAGAGGATTTTTAGGGTAAAGAAAATACTTTGCATAATATTATAATGATAGATATGTGTCATCATACATTTGTCCAAATCCATAGACTGTACAACACCATGAGTGAAATCTAAGGTAAACCATGGACTTTGGGTAATGATGTGTCAATGTAGCTTCATCCCTGTTAAAAAATGTGCCATTCTGGTGAGTGATGTTGATAATGGAGAAGGCTATGCATACATGTAGTCCGGGGTTTGGGAGGAAATGATCTTGGGTATGGTGATGCCTTCCTCACCTCAGGAAGGTGGTACCTTCCTCTCTCAGTTTTTGTTGTAAACCTAAAACTTGCTCTAAAAAAAAATGAAGTCTTAAAAACAAACAAACAAAAGATAAAAATGATAACCCTCTCTTCTCACCGGACACAATTAGGAGAGTTTTCTATAGCAGGATACCTAAGGAATCCTATTACACAGTAGATCCAGCAGAAAACAGACATCTGAAATCATTATAATATTCTGGACCATGGTCCTTATTTTTCCAATATTGACATTATCTGTAGTATTAGTGTAAAAAATAAATATAGAGTTGTCACTTCTGTGTATTGGTTGGGGTCAGATGAATAAGGAAAAGAGAACTGGGTACTATTCACTATTTATGCGACGTTTTTAAGACTCAGTTTCTTTATTTGTTAAATGGGTATATTAATGCCTAATTCAGGGGATTTTTATAAGGGTTAAGCCAAATAATGCATGTTTTGTGATTAGCAGAATGTTTGGATGTTAACAAAAATGTGTTATTAACATTATTATCAATTTTAGATTAATAATAATCCTTCTGTAAGAATTAGTCGGGGCTTTATTTTTGTTTGTTTTTGCTTTTGCTTTTCCTCTTTTGATGATATGAGAAGCATTCTATTTTAAGTCACTTCTGCTTATTCATACTAGCCAACTAACCAAGAAATGGACTTTGCCACATCAACCTGATCCTTGGAATCCTAATTTAACTCAAGTAACAGTTGGAGTGAATACTGTAATTTTTATGAAATGGTGCTGTGTCTTGAGGAGGGTGGAAGACAAAATATCCAATATCTATCGGGGACAGTTAGAATAGTAACATACATTTCTATAATATGACTGTCTGGTAGAGGAGATGGATAGCAAATTGTTAGCTCCTTTTTTAACACCTAAGCCCGTTCCTTCTTCAGCCCGAATCCATCATCAATGAACAGTCTCATCATTTTCAACTAATGGGGTAAGAATGAAAGGGAACATATTTTCAACGTTTTCTAACTGTTAAAATACAAACATTGAGATCACAGGGATTAAAATGGCTACATTTGCAAGAACGGTTTATCTGATGGATTAACAAAATGGGAGATGTTTATCTAGAAAACAAGCTACTGATTCTTTCAAGAGGAGGCTTTTGGCAATTTGCCTTCACTCTGTTTTGCTCTGAGTCACCAACGCTTTCTGCTTGCTCTCTACTCTCTGCTGACTGAGAAAAGCCTAGCTTTTCCTTTAAACCCAAAGCACAGTTCAAAGAGGAAGACACTTTTTAAGAAGCAACAAATAACACGTAACAACCCACTTCCACCTTTGGACCAGTTAAAGTGGTTTTTAAATTCTATAGTCATTCTCACCATAAGCCAGAGCAGATTTTTAAAACAGATATAAATTAAACAATATATTTCAGAGTCATAAGAGTCAGAAAGTTCAGTGGTTGCAAGACCTCTGGAAAACAAAATTTTATGTAAGACATGTGACTATTGCTTCAGAGTAAAAAACAAAAACATGTCCCCAAACAATATCATTTCACATTTCTAGGATCCATATTAGGTATACTGTCCTCTCTGCCATAAATGTAATTTTGAATAAATGCATCTGAACTTTTCAAAGTAGAGACTGTTCTAAGAAAATAATCTAAGCATCTGAGGAGGAGACCTGCAAGTGGCTTTCACACTGTGCCTGCCATGGGGCTGGTGTGTCCTCAGAGCGTGTGGCTCTGTGTTCACTGCAGACAGATTGTGACAGTCTGACTCTGAGGGCGCTTACATCAGGGCTATCATTTTTGATGTAGATTGGTAATTGCCCAGCATGCTGTCTTTTTTTTCTCTTTTTCAGCATGCTGTCTTGAATTCTGTCTCAAGCTGTTTATATTCCTTTTAACTAATTCCACCCAATGTCTTCATATATACAATCACATGAACAGTGGAGAGGCAGTTAGAATGCCAAAGTATATTTTGAGTTATTAAATTGATTTATATCTTCATTATTTCCTAACAATTATTAAGGCAAGAGAGAAGAAAAATCCATAAATTTGGGATTAGTACATGTTCTTGTGTCCAAAAGAAAAGGCTCACAGTTGATCTCATCCTCAGATGAGTTTTGTAGGCCATCTTGATACTATTACAGGTTACCTCATTTCTTCATTTCCTCAATTATTCAATCAACAAACATTTATTGCTTTCTGTGAACCAAACATTGGAGACATAGGACCACAAAAATGCAATAAGCACAATCTCTGTTCTCAAGGAACTTTCAATATTCTGGAGAAATGCCCCAGCAAAACAGCAAGTAGAATTCGGTGTGACAAGTTCTAGAGAGAGATACATAAGACTGACTCTGGAACAAAGCATTTTGTCTTATATAGGCATACCTAGAAGATATTATGGGTTTGGTTCCAGACCACAGCAATAAAAGGAGTCACATGAATTTTTTGGTTTTCTGGGGCATACAGAAGCTATGTTTATACTGTACTGTAGTCCTTAAGTGTACAATAGCACTATGTCTAAAAACCAATGTATATACCTTAATTAAAAATACTTCATTGTTAAAAATGCCAAAACAGTTACAATAGTAACATCAAAGATCACTGATCACAGATAACCATAACAAATGTAAGAGCTTGAAATATTGCAAGAATTACCAAAAGGTGACACAGAGACATGAAGTGAGAAAATACTGTTGGATAAATGGTGCTGATAAATTTGCTAGATGCAAAGTTGCCACCAACCTTCAATCTGTAAAAAACTCAGTATCTTTGAAGCACGATAAAGTGAGCCACGATAAAATAAGGTATGCCTGTAGAGTGCTAATCAATCACTGACTACCTTGTAATCTCTGGGCGAAGCTAAATGAGCTTGATATGTTATTAACAGTATAACTTGAGTGATTTATCACTGCAGCTCTAGAAAGCGTGTGTGAAATTCTTCTACCTGTAATGCCTTCCTCATCCCCCCTCACCCATCCCCCCCTTCTTCACTTGGTCAACTCCAGACCCGTCAAGTCTCTGTATAAATGTTTCCTTCTTTGTTAATCTTCTGATTTCACCCAAAAGACTTGGTAGCTCTCCTTTGTCATCCATTTCAATGTGCAAATGCCCCTAATAACAATTACCTTAGAGTAGTGGTTCTCATAGATGAGAATGCAGTGCAACACATGGGAATTTGTTAGAAATAAAAATAATTGGACCCCTCCCTATATCTGCTGAATCAGAATCTCTGTGTTCAGCAATCTGTGTCTTTACAAACCCTAACTAAGGTGATTCTGACGCAAATTGGAGTTTGAAAAATACTGCCCTAGTGTATTGCAATTTCAAGTTTGTGAGTTTTCCCATTAAATTGTAGAGTATCTTTTCACCTTGAAAAAACGTAGTACTGAACACAATGCCTATCACCTATCAGGTGATAAATGAATAATCTTTCCCTTTCCTTCTACATCATCAATTTCAGCATCAACAATACTAATAAAAGAGGATATGTAGGGTTCCTTGGTTGACTGCATATGTTAGAACATGTTGACTTCTTTGCGTTATAATTAAGTTCTGATTCTAATGGGAAGTGTAGCCTTATGGGGTTGTTCATTGCCCATGCTTACTCAGTTGTGAATGTAATACACTTCCCTTGTACTCACTTTGAGTCTTGCTGGACACCCATACACCATAATTCCCTCAGAATTCTTTGCTCATGGGGCATCAAAAATGCTACTGTGAATGGGCTGGCAAGGAAGAGCACACACAAGCATTGTGTATGTTTTCTCTACTCACATGGATTCTCCATTGCCCCACTGGACTTCATTACAAAACACAAGTTCAAAGATAAAATTTATAAGAATTTTTATACGGCAACAACAGATCATTAAATGAAGTTTGGGGCTCTTTGCAGAATGGGGCCCTGAGCAGGTCCCATGCCGATGAAGGGGTCCCTGTCTCATGTTATCATGAGATTGTAAAGCTATGCCAGCCTGTGAGGTAAGTACAGCTAATATTTCCATTTTATAGATTAGGACACTAAGGCACAGCTGGCAAGTCACGGAGTGGGAATTCAATTTCAGAATTGCACATTTTTGAGCATTTACTATATTATATACCAGGTATTTTCCCAAGTAATTTATGAGTATTAACACATTGAATCCTCACAACAATCCTCTTATTAGGCTTATACCCAATTTACAAGTAAATAACCTGAACTTCAAATAGCATAAATGTATTGTTAAAAGTTACCCAGCTCATACGCAGTGGAACTAGATTCAGGCCCAAGCAGTCAGATCCAGATTCCCTTCTTACCACTAAGCTAATACTGCAAGATTGTTTGATGCAAGTGGAAATGCAGGTATTCAATAAAATTATTATTTTATTCAATAAAGCAGGTGTTCAAATAAAATTATTTTTTCTCTACTCATTAAATTTATTTGTAGAAAATATGTACTTTTTATGTAAGCTTGCTAAGTAAAGTAAAAGTTAAGGCTGAACAATGCCA
This sequence comes from Monodon monoceros, assembly GCF_005190385.1. NCBI lineage: Eukaryota > Metazoa > Chordata > Mammalia > Artiodactyla > Monodontidae > Monodon > Monodon monoceros. Next base: position 11,464,411 of record NW_021703765.1, on the reverse strand, counting down.
GGACATATCTTATGTATAAGATATTGCTAGGGGTTGGCTGGATCATTGAGGTATGTCTATGATTAGCTCTTACCTAGAATTGTAGAGTAGTTAGGGGGTCCTGGTAGAAAAATGGCAAGCATGAACTTTCACTACTTTCCTATCTCGTGCAGAACAAGTCCTGTTTCTGTACTTAATCTAAGCCCTATCCTCTTGAGTGGTACATCACATTACAGAGGTAGAAGCCTGTATTAGTCAGCTTGGGGTGTTATAACAAATTGCCATAGACTAGGTGGTTTAAACAACAGAAATCTATTTCTGACATTTCTGGAGTCTGGAAAGTCCAAGATCAGGTTCTGATGATGGCCTTCTTTCTGTTTGCAGTTGGCTGCCTCCTTGTTTTTGTGTCCTCACATAGCAGAGAGAAAGAGAGAGGGAAGTAAGCATAAGTTCCCTACTTATAAGGGCACTTACCCATCATGAGGGCTCCAACCATATGACCTAATTAACTCCCAGAGACCCCATGCCCAAACCATCACTTTAAGGATTAGGGTTTCAACATATGAATTAGGGGGGAACATAAATATTCAATTTATAGCAGAGTCCTTTTATAAGAAAAAACTGTGCAACTTGATTTCCCTGTAGTATAACCTGGCAAAATCGATCATACATAGGGGTTTGTTAGAAATCCTTTTGTACACAGTTATTCTCAGAAGAACTACTGGTAAATTACAGTTTTCACTTGTAAACACAAATAAACATGATTGTATCTAATTGCAGACTAGCAGACGCATCCAGTAATTTTCTTTCAATATTGTGTTAGTCAACCTGGAAATAATCGATTGCATTACTCTAAGTTATATTTATAAGAATTTACTTCCACTGCATGCCTACAAATGTTATATTTTTCCTTCTGACTTTCCACTTTAAACTACACAGTTAAAGTCTAAATTTTGTTAACCTAAATACTGTGTATTTTAAATAACAGTAATTTCATTGGGGAGGTAAAATCTTAATATTCCAGGAATCTTAGTATTTTTATGATTTGGACATGTTTTTATCTTAATAAAATGGTAATCAGGAATGAATATATTGGCTCTGATATTTGCAGATGAGCTCAGTTCTACACTACCTAGATCCAAAGATCTGATTTGTTCTATATAACAGATGATGTGGGTTGCACAATTAAGCTAAAATAAAGGGATACATAATCAGTGCTTTGGTAAAATGTATAAATGAATCAACTCAATGGCTAATATGTTTTGTAATTATACAATGCTTTTACACAATATTTATCTTAAAAAAAGATTATGTTACAATGCCATGGTTTGAATGTTTTTGTTTCCCCCAAATTAATGTGTTGAAATTCTAACCCCCAAAGATGATGGTATTAGGAGATGGGGCCTTTAGAAGATGCATATGTCATGAAGATGGAGCCCTCATGAGTGGGACTAGTTCTTATGAAAGAGGATCCAGAGATCCCTAGTTCCTTCTACCATATGAGGATTCAGTGAGAAGGTACTAGGCACTGGCTATGAACCGGAGAGAGGGCTTTTACCAGAACTGGACCATTCTGGTGCCTTGATCTTGGAATTCCCAGTCTCCAAAATTGTGAGAAATAAATTACTTTTGTATATAATTTCTGTTGTTGCCTAGTCTGTGGTATTTTGATATAGTAGCCCAAATGAACTGAGATACATGTAAAATTAGCCCAACTTTTATCCATTAATTTTCAACAGCAAGACAGTTAGAAACAAAGAATCAGATCCAAGTGTATAATATCAGTTTTCCTTTCCACATTGTAACTATTGACCACAAACTTAGCTTTATCAAGATATTATTTAAATTTACAACTTTCATTTAATATATACTATTTTAATTTAAACATCTCATGACCTCAAATTCATAGTAATGAAAAAGACACAAAACTAATTTGTTCTTTTTTTAAACTTTCTCATCTTTCCAAGCTACCAACATCCATAATTTCTAAGTGTAGCATTTTATTGAGACACTGTTTATGGTCTATGTGTGTGTACACATGTATATGTGTAGATATAATTTCAAAATGTGTTTTTATATTTCTACTTCACAATGATGCGAGTTTTTTGAAGGGTTCTCCACTCTTTCCTCAGCCCACATAAGAGCAAAAAGAATAGGTCAGTGATAGAGAAGACACCAGTGCACAGAAGACATCAACATTTATCTAAATCATAGGAAACGGATAGGTACCTGCCAAAGGATAACACAAAGTAGAGGCAACAACTCAGAATGAACAGAAAGCACTTCAGTGAAGGATTTAATTGAACAGCCAGCAGAACCTTTCAGAGTCTCTAAGACCAGAGTCAACTGACTCCCAAGGACAGAAGTAAGAACAAGGATTCAGCAAGAGTGACAGCTGAAACAGTCTTTACAGAACAACTGTGTTGGTTGGCTTTCCACACCTTTCTCCATTTTTTCCCCTCTCCTTGATCCTCATACACATTAAACTCAGATAGCATTGTAAAAAAACTGCTACCTGGAGAGCCTTGTTTCTAAATAATATTCTGCTTCAAAGAAAACTAGGGCTTATGGGTGATATGACTGATACCAGAGACAGGGAAGGAAATAATGAGTTGTGCCAGAAAATAAGTGCTAAAAAATAAAAAAAGAAGAAAAAGGAAATGAAGGTATTTCAAAACACACAGCAACCAGCCAGCATGAAAACCTTCCAACTGACCAAATCTGTGGAAAAAATCAACATACAATGAATACTAATAGTAATGGATTATAATTCATTTAATACAATTCCATAATTCCAGACTGATAACAGAACAAGTAAGCAAGCAAACGAATAGATGCAGAAGACATGATAGATTTAGACACAGCATTTTACAACCGTTATGAAAATAATTATTTCAAGCAAGGATGATTGATGGATGCTAAAATTACTGAATACAAGTTAATGAGGAACAAGATACTTATATAGAGTTCCATAGTATATCGCCTCATGCTATTTAATACTTGCAAGTCAAAGACACTTTTTTTGAAAAAAGCCTTAGCCAAAGAATTGAAGGTAACATGATCTATAATAGGTCAAAGCAGTGCCTTCTGATGTGATGCACTAAGAAAAATGTCACCTGTATGTATTCCTAAAAAATATGCATGACCTGAATGTAATCATGAGGATGCATCAAATTCAATTTAAGAGACATTCTAAAGAACAACTGCCTGTGTCATCTTCAAAACTGTCAGCAAAGGCAAAGAAAGGTTAAAAGGTCTGTCCAAATTAAAGGAGAATTAGATCTTGAAGCATGCAGGTGGTGGGCATAGCTTACGAGACATTATTGGGAAAACTGTCAGAACTTAAATACAGACTCTATATTAGAAAATAACATACCAATGTTAAATTTCCCTAATTTGATTATTTTATAGCAAAAATATTCCTTTAGAAACATTGGAAAATACACTGGAACACTGAATTATGTAGGGGGTAAAGAGTCATGATATCTGCAACTTACTTTTAAATGGTTATATCTATATACTTATGTAGGTATATAGATATGCTAACATATGTACATATATATGTATATATGAATATATAAGAATGAGATCATGAGCACAAGAGAGAAAGCAAATGTGTCAAAGTGTTAATAATTGGTGAATTAAAGAGTATCTAGAATTTTTTGTGTAGTATCCTTGTAGCTTTTCCATAAATTTGAAATTGTTTCAAAAGAAAAAAAAAAAACGCAGGCTTAATGAATTTACTTAAAAGTCTGAAAACACCAGAAAGTAACTGCATTAAACAAGACAAAAAATGGAAATAAAGAGAAAGTTAGCAGCAGGTAGGGTAACTCAACTAAATTATCTTCTGTGGTGGGGTGTTGCTGATTAATTACCCAACACAGAGAGGTATAAGCAGAAACTAGTGGAATAACTACACACAAAAGGCTCTGAGATATGGGACTATATGTGGGGAAGTAAAGAACAGAGACTGTGGCTTTTCTTTTAAATTCCTCTGTACTATATTTAGTTCAATAGTTCATTTATATTTAGTTCATTAAAAACATGGGCATGTATTCTATTAATAAAAACAAAATAGCCAAAAAATTACCAGTGTTGGCACTCTTGTAAGATAATAAAAACTTTTATTTTATCTATATATTTGGATTTTGAATATTTTGATAGAACTATTTTTTTTGAATTTTATTTTTTTATATGGCAGGTTTTTACTAGTTATCCATTTTACACGTTACTGTATATATGTCAATCCCAATCTCCCAATTCATCCCACCACCACCCCACCACCCCCACTTTCCCCACTTCGTGTCCATATGCTTGTTCTCTACATCTGCGTCTCTGTTTCTGCCCTGCAAACGAGTTAATCTGTACCATTTTTCTAGGTTCCACATATATGCGTTAATATATTTGTTTTTCTCTTTCTGACTTACTTCACTCTGTATGACAGTCTGTAGATCCACCCACTTCTCTACAAATGACCCAATTTCATTCATTTTTATGGCTGAGTAATATTCCACTGTATATATGTGCCACATCTTCTTATCCATTCATCTGTCAACGGGCATTTAGGGTGCTTCCATGACCTGGCAATTGTAAATAGTGCTGCAATGAACATTGGGGTGCGTGTCTGTGTTGTTTTTTTTTTGTGGTACACGGGCCTTTCACTGCTGTGGCCTCTCCCGTTGCAGGGCACAGGCTCCGGACACGCAGGCTCAGCGGCCATGGCTCACGGGCCCAGCCGCTCCGCGGCATGTGGGATCTTCTCAGACCGGGGCACAAACCCGTGTCCCCTGCATCGGCAGGCGGATTCTCAACCACTGCGCCACCAGGGAAGCCCTGCATGTGTCTTTTTGAATTATGGTTTTCTCTGGGTATATGCACAGTAGTGGGATTTCTGGGTCATAGGGTAATTCTATTTTTAGCTTTTTAAGGAACCTCCATTCTGTTCTCCATAATGGCTGTATCAATTTACATTCCCACCAACAGTGCAAGAGGGTTCCCTTTTCTCCACACCCTCTCCAGCATTTGTTGTTTGTAGATTTTCTGATGATGCCCATTCTAACTGGTGTGGGGTGATAACTCATTGTAGTTTTGATTTGCATTTCTCTAATGATTAGTGATGCTGAACATCTTTTCATGTGTTTGTTGGCAATCTGTATATCTTCTTTGGAGAAATGTCTATTTAGGTCTTCTGCCCATTTTTTGATTGGGTTGTTTGGTTTTTTTTAATATTGAGCTGCATGAGCTGTTTATATATTTTGGAGATTAATCCTGTGTCAGCTGATTCATTTGCAAATATGTTCTCCCATTCTGAGGGTTGTCTTTTCATCTTGCTTATGGTTTCCTTTGCTGTGCAAAAGCTTTTAAGTTTCATTAGGTGCCATTTGGTTATTTTTGTTTTTATTTCCATTTCTCTAGGAGGTGGATAAAAAAAGATCTTGATGGGCTTCCCTGGTGGCACAGTGGTTGAGAGTCCACCTGCCGATGCAGGGGACACGGGTTCGTGCCCCAGTCCGGGAGATCCCAAATGCCGCGGAGTGGCTGGGTCTGTGAGCCATGGCCACTGAGCCTGCGCGTCCAGAGCCTGTGCTGTGCAGCAGGAGAGGCCACAGCAGTGAGAAGCCCACGTACTGCAAAAAAAAAAAAAAAAAAGATCTTGCTGTGATTTATTTCAAAGAGTGTTCTTCCTATGTTTTCCTCTAAGAGTTTTATAGTGTCCAGTCTTACATTTAGGTCTCTAATCAATTTTGAGTTTATTTTTGTGTATGGGGTTAGGGAGTGTTCTAATTTCATTTTTTTACATGTAGCTCTCCAGTTTTCCCAGCACCACATATTGAAGAAGCTGTCTTTTCTCCAATGTATATTCTTGCCTCCTTTATCAAAAATAAGGTAACCATATGTGTGAGGGTTTATCTCTGGGCTTTCTATCCTGTTCCATTGATCTATATTTCAGTTTTTGTGCCAGTACCATACTGTCTTGATTCCTGTAGCTTTGTAGTATAGTCTGAAGTCCAGGAGTCTGATTCCTCCAGCTCCGTTTTTTTCCCTCAAGCCTGCTCTGGCTATTTGGGGTCTTTTGTGTCTCCATACAGATTTTAAGATTTTTTGTTCTAGTTCTGTAAAAATATGTCATTGGTAATTTGATAAGGATTGCATTGAATCTGTAGATTGCTTTGGGTAGTACAGTCATTTTCACGATATTGATTCTTCCAATCCAAGAACATGGTATATCTCTCCATCTGCTTGTATCGTCTTTAATTTCTTTCATCAGTGTCTTACAATTTTCTGCATACAAGTCTTTTGTCTCCCTAGGTAGGTTTATTCATCTATATTCATCAGTGATATTAGTCTAGGTATTTTATTCTTTTTGTTGAAATGGTAAATGGGAATGCTTCGTAATTTCTCTTTCAGATTCTTCATCATTAGTGTATAGGAATGCAAGAGATTTCTGTGCATTAGTTTTTAATCCTGAAACTTTACCAAATTCATTGATTAGCTCTAGTAATTTTCTGGTGGCATCTTTAGGATTCTCTATGTATAGTATCATGTCATCTGCAAACAGTGACAGTTTAACTTCTTTTCCAATTTGAATTCCTTTTCTTTCTTTTTCTTCTCTGATTGCCATGGCTAGGACTTCCAAAACAATGTTGAAAAATAGTGGTGAGAGTGAACATCCTTGTCTTTTTCCTGATTTTAGAGGAAATGCTTTCAGTTTTTCACCACTGAGAATGATGCTTGCTATGGATTTGTCGTATATGGCCTTTATTATGTTGAGGTAGGTTCCTTCTATGCCCACTTTCTGTAGAGTTTTTATAATAAATGGGTGTTGAACTTTGTCAAAAGCTTTTCCTGCATCTAATGAAATGACCATATGGTTTCTATTCTTCAATTTGTTAATATGGTGGATCACATTGATTGATTTGCATATAATGAAGAATCCTTGCATCTCTGGGATAAATCCCACTTGATCATCGTGTACAATCCTTTTAATGTGCTGTTGGATTCTGATTGCTAGTATTTTGTTGAGGATTTTTACATCTATATTCTTCAGTGATATTGGTCTGTAATTTTCTTTTTTTGTAGTATCTTTGTCTGGTTTTGGTAACAGGGTGATGGTGGCCTCAGAGAATGAGTTTGGGAGTGTTCCATTCTCTGCAATTACTTGGAAGACTTTGAGAAGGATGGGTATTAGCTCTTCTCTAAATGTTCAATAGAATTCACCTGTGAAGCCATCTGATCCTGGACTTTTGTTTGTTGGAACATTTTCAATAACAGTTTCAATTTCATTACTTGTGATTGGTCTGTTCATATTTTCTATTTCTTCCTGGTTCAGTCTTGGAAGGTTATACCTTTCTAAGAATTTTTCCATTTCTTCCAGGCTGTCCATTTTATTGGCATAGAGTTGCTTGTAGTGGTCTCTTAGGATACTTTGCATTTCTGCGGTGTGTGTTGTAACTTCCCCTTTTTCATTTCTAATTTTATTGATTTGAGTCCTCTTCCTTTTTTTTCTTGATGAGTCTGGCTAATGGTTTATCAATTTTGTTTAGCTTCTCAAAGAACCAGCTTTTAGTTTTACTGATCTTTGCTACTGTTTTCTTTGTTTCTATTTCATTTATTTCTGCTCTGATCTTTATGAGTTCTTTCCTTCTACTAACTTTGGGTTTTGTTTGTTCTTCTTTCTCTAGTTCCTTTAGTTGTAAGGTTAGATTGTTCATTTGAGATTCTTCTTTCTTGAGGAAGGCTTGTATTGCTATAAACTTCCCTCTTAGAAGTGCTTTTGCTGCATCCCATAGGTTTTGGATCGTCGTGTTTTCATTGTCATTTGTCTCTAGGTATTTTTTCATTTCCTCTGTGATTTCTTCAGTGATCTCTTCGTTATTTAGTAATGCACTGTTTAGCCTCCAGGTGTTTGTGTTTTTTACATTTTTTTCCCTGTAATTGATTTCTAATCTCATAGCATTGTGGTCAGAAAAGATGCTTGATATGATTTCAATTTTCTTTAATTTAATGAGGCTTGATTTGTGACCCAAGACGTGATCTATCCTAGAGAATCTTCCATGTGCACTTGAGAAGAAAGTGTAATCTGCTGTTTTTGGATAGAATTCCTGTAAGTATCAATTAAATCTATCTGGTCTATTGTGTCATTTAAAGCTTGTGTTTCCTTATTTATTTTCTGTTTGGATGATCTGTCCATTGGTGTAAGTGAGGTGTTAAAGTCCCCCACTATTATTGTGTAACTGTTGATTTACTCTTTATAGCTGTTAGCAGTTGCCTTATGTACTGAGGTGCTTCTATGTTGGGTACATATATATTTCTAATTGTTATATCTTCTTCTTGGATTGATCCCTTGATCATTATGCAGTGTCCTTCCTTGTTTCTTGCAACATTCCTTATTTTAAAGTCTGTTTTATCTGATATGAGTATTGCTACTCCAGCTTTCTTTTGATTTCCATTTGCATGGAATCTCTTTTTTCATCCCCTCACTTTCAGTCTGTATGTGTCCCTAGGTCTGACGTGGGTCTCTTGTAGACAGCATATAGATGGGTCTTGTTTTTGTATCCATTCAGCAAGCCTGTGTCTATTGGTTGGAGCATTTAATCCATTCACGTTTAAGGTAATTATAGATATGTATGTTCCTATTACCATTTTCTTAACTGTCATGGGTTTGTTTCTGTAGGTCCTTTTCTTCTCTTGTGTTTCCTACTTAGAGAAGTTCCTTTAGCATTTGTTGTAGAGCTGGTTTGGTGGTGCTGAATTCTCTTAGCTTTTGCTTGTCTGTAAGGCTTGTGATTACTCCCTCGAATCTGAATGAGATCCTTGCTGGGTAGAGTAATCTTGGTTGCAGGTTCTTCCCTTTCATCACTTTAAATATGTCATGCCACTCCCTTCTGGATTGTAGAGTTTCTGCTGAGAAATCAGCTGTTAACCTTATGGGAGTTCCCTTGTATGTTATTTGCCGTTTTTCCCTTGCTGCTTTCAATAATTTTTCTTTGTCTTTAACTTTTGCCAATTTGATTACTATGTGTCTCGGTGTGTTTCTCCTTGGGTTTATCCGCCTGGGACTCTCTGCACTTCCTGGACTTGGGAGGCTATTTCCTTTCCCATGTTAGGGAAGTTTTCGACTATAACTTCTTCAGATATTTCCTCTGGTCCTTTCTCTCTCTCTTCTCCTTCTGGGACCCCTATAATGCAAACGCTGTTGCATTTAATGTTGTCCCAGAGGTCTCTTAGGCTGTCTTCATTTATTTTCATTCTTTTTCTTTATTCTGTTCCACGGCAGTAAATTCTACCATTCTGTCTTCGAGGTTATTTATCCTTTCTTTTGCCTCAGTTATTCTGCTATTGATTCCTTCTACTGTATTTTTCATTTCAGTTATTGTATTGCTCATCTCTATTTGTTTGTTCTTTAATTCTTCTAGGTGTTTGTTCTTTAATTCTTCTAGATCTTTGTTAAATATTTCATGCATCTGCTCGATCTTTGCCTCCATTCTTTTTCTGAGGTCCTCGATCATCTTCACTATCATTATTCTGAATTCTTTTTCTGGACAGTATCCTATCTCCACTTCATTTAGTTGTTTTCCTAGGGTTTTATCTTGTTCCTTCACCTGGTGTACAGCCCTCTGCCTTTTCATATTGTCTATCTTTCTGTGAATGTGGTTTTTGTTCCACAGTCTGCAGGACTGTTGTTCTTTCTGCTGTCTGCCTTCTGGTGGATGAGGGTATCTATGAAGCTTGTGCAAGTTTCCTGATGGGAGGGACTGGTGGTGGGTAGAGCTGGCTGCTGCTCTGGTGGGCAGAGCTCAGTAAAACTTTAATCGGCTTGTCTGCTGATGGGTGGGACTGGGTTCCCTCCCTGTTGGTTGTTTGGACTGAGGTGACCCAACATTGGAGCTTACCCGGCTCTTTGGTGGGGCTAATGACGGACTCTGGCAGGGTTCACGCCAAGGAGCAGTTCCCAGAACTTCTGCTGCCAGTGTCCTTGTCCTCACGGTGGGCCACAGCCACCCACCGCCTCTACAGGAGACCCTCCAACACTAGCAGGTAGGTCTGGTTCAGTCTCCTATGGGGTCACTGCTCCTTCCCCTGGGTCCCAATGCATGCACACTACTTTGTGGGTGCCCTCCAAGAGTACAGTCTCTGTTTCCCCCAGTCCTGTCGAAGTCCTGCAATCAAATTTCGCTAGCCTTCAGAGTCTGATTCTCTAGGAATTCCTCCTCTTCCCGTTGCCGGAACCCCAGGTTGGGAAGCCTGACGTGGGCTTCAGAACCTTCACTCCAGTGGGTGGACTTCTGTGGTATAAGTGTTCTCCAGTTTGTGAGTCACCCACCCAGCAGTTATGGGATTTGAGTTTATTGTGATTGCGGCCCTCCTCCCGTCTCACTGTGGCTTCTTGTCTTTGTATTTGGGGTATCATTTTTGGTGAGTTCCAGTGTCTTCCTGTCAATGATTGTTCAGCATTTAGTTGTGATTCCGGTGCTCTCGCAAGAGGGAGTGAGCGCACGTCCTTCTACTCCACCATCTTGAACTAATCTCTTGATAGAGCTTTAAGGACTTTTTTTTTTTCCCTCTGTATCCAGTTATCAAGTGTTGAGAATGAAATCATTTAATTCTAAGGTAAACAATTATTGAGAAAGGGGATGAAATAATCTCTTATATTCAGATCAATAATTTGGGTGCCTTGAGATTTCCTCGTTATAAAAATGGATGTGTGAGGTGGAATTCAGAAATTCTTGGGGGATATGTGATGGGTAGGTAATGTCTTGGTACCAGAAGAGTACAATTGAGGCTGTTCTTATTTTTCTAAATAAAGTTAATTATTGTAATAATAATTAAGAATTACATTTCTTCAATCTTGCCTATAAAAGGTTCTGTTTTCATGGAGTTGTAAGAACTCTTCTATTATACAGTAATATAGTGGTGGGACAGGGATCTCTCAGCAATCTCCTCAGCGCTGCATCACTAAAAAGTGAGTAATAAATTTTAAGGCCAAGACGACTAGTCGGTTCCATCCAAACATTAGTTTCCAGTGGGGGAAATTCAGTCAGACAGTCGATTAGATGTCATTGGGTTTTACTGTTTTGGAGATTTTGCTACTTGATCGGTCAGAGATAATCCTGAGAAGAACTGTGAAGTCAGTAAAATTAATTTCTCTACCTTTTAATGATCTTTCTCCTTCCCTTCTAAAGCATCTTTTTTTTTTTTCTACCCCAGGTTCGAAGCACAGCCTATCCAACTCCCTCTCTCTTTCACTTCCTCTTCCTTTGTCCAAGTTATTCATCACTGCTCAACTCTATTATTCTTGTTTGTTTAACACAACAACCATTTATTTGCTTGCAATTCTGCAGTTTGGGCTGGAATCAGCTGCGTGGTCCTCCTGTTGGTCTTGCCTGGGGTCACTCATGTGACTACAGACATCTGGAGGCTTGATAGCTGGACAGTCTCACTCAGGTATCTGTTGGTTAGCTGGGGCTCTTGGTTGGGGAGCCTTAGTTTTCCTCCATGTGACCCATCAAGCAGAATAGACTGAATTACTAACATGGGTGTGGGAACACTCCAGGGGGCTGGGTGTAATGGGAAAAAGCACTTACCAAGCCTCTGCTTGTGTAATACTTAGTGACTCCCCATTTGCCAAAGAAAGTGACATGCTCAGCCCAGAGTTAGTGTGGAAGGGACTACAAAATGCAGAAGGCATTGAGGGACATCAACTTAATCTTCCATGCTACCCCAGTACAAACAGAATCACAGCCTATGTTTTGCATTTTTGCTATTGGTCTCACATATTTTTGACAGCTCATGTAAGTTACCGATTATTAAAAGAAAAAAATTCCTGGGAAGTTGAACGTTGAGAGAATGTATGTGTCCATGTCTGCCCCTAACGCAATACAAATTCTTCACCTATTATTCTCTTACTAAATAAAACATGTCCTCTCCATCCTGCTTTTTCCTACTTCTGCCACCAAATACTTTGATTTATGTAACAAATGCTTTATGTGACAGGCCCTGGAGCAATGTGTCTGAACAAGAAAGGCACAGTTCTGCCTTCATGGACTGAGTGCCTTGTGGAGGAGATCAGCATCCAACAACCAACCCAAACGCAGTGTTTCCTAGGAAAGGGTAAGTACAGGTCCTAAGAGAGCCATAGCAGGGGTATCCACCCAACCTGCAGAAAAAGAGAATGAAAGCCTGGAGCAAGAGTGAAAGTAGGTCAAGCCAAGAAGAGTTATGGGTGGGAGGGAGATCACATTTTAGGTACAAAGAAAGGTATCTTGTGCAGGAAATATAAGGGCCCCAATATGTTTGTGGTATACAAGGTAAGCACAGTTGAAGACAGGCAAGCGTCAGCAAAGCTGTGTACCATGTAAAGACCCTGTGTACCATGTAGAGGAACCAATGCTTACCCTGAGGGAAGAATCCATTGCTACTACACTCTCACCCTTCCATCCAGCCAGAGCTCTTTACTCAGGTATGTTTCTTCTCCTGCCCTCCTCCAAATGTTTAAAGAGTGTGCTTACATCTAATGTTTCCTTCCAATGTAGATATGCAGGGTTTTTATTTAAATAATGTATTACTCACTCGTTATCTTTTTCCCAGACACACACACACAAACACACACAGAAAAGCAAGAAAATAGGAAGCAGCTGAATTTGTTCATCATGGGTGATAAGGGAGAGACAGATGGGATGGATGTTAGAGAAAAGGAAACCTCAAAAGGTCTTCATTCAACCCCAGGTTCGAAGCACAGCTTATCCAACTCCCTCTCTCTGTAGGTCTCTCCCACAGACCTACAGCCAGGTCTGTAGGTCTCTCCCACAGACCTACAGCCTGGAGGGGTCCTGGTCTGGGTTATTAAGTGTGTGCACACAGTGTGAGGAGAGTGAGCCCAATCTAGATGGTGGTAAGGAAAATTATCCATTGTAAAGCCTGATTAGAGATAAAAAATATGATGAAAACATTTAGTAAACGTGTACAAACATAATTGTAAGCATACATGGAAATGTTATTTTATCCTTAATTTTTTGCACAATAAAATACAAAACATGGAAATAGGCTGCATTTTTAAACTAGTAAAATTCACTCCTACGTGAAGAGTTTAGCTATGATAGAAATAATGATATTGTGACTATATGACTGGACTATGATATCAGCAAAGTACAACAAGCAATTTGGGTTTCATTCCAAGGATTTATGACTAAAGATTTTTATAACAAAAAAATCTCAAACAGATATTGTATTCTCTGGGAAAAGGACTACACTATAAGAGGAGGTTGCTAAGCACAGGAAAGCGGTGGAGAAAGTAAGTTTGTCAATATACATACATAATAAATTGAAAAAACCCTGAACTTGGTAAATGTGAAAATTTTGGTCTCCAAGAGGAGCTAGTTATTTTTTTAAATGTATGAAATATTTCGTTCCCTCCATCCCTCTGTCTCTCTCTCGTTTTACTGAAAGATAATTTGTGTTGAAAGATGATTTGGTTATTATGAATGATACATATTACTTCTCAAGTATGTTTTACTTTCTTCTCTGAAATTCAAAAATTAAGAAGACTCATTAGTTTTGAAGTAATCTTCAGACAGTTAAAGTACCATCACTGGCAATAATAAAGCAAAATCCATTTTGACATAAAGAATAACTCATAAGTAGATATGCACGGAAAGAGGGCGATATGACAAAATATTGATATATATGCATATACATATATATAGAATTTACTATTTTTAGAAAAATAAGTTACCTTCATTTATCATTAACTAAACAGTATGATTATGATTATGATTATTGTTTAACTTCTTAGGATTTTATTTTATTTTACATTTTGGCCGCACTGCACGGCATGTGGTATCTTAGCTCCCCAACCAGGGATTGAACCCACATCCCCTGCACTGGAAGCACAGAGTCTTTTTTTTTTTTTTTAACATCTTTATTGGAGTACAATTGCTTTACAATGGTGTGTTAGTTTCTGCTTCATGACAAAGTGAATCAGCTACACATATACATATATCTCCATATCTCCTCCCTCTTGCATCTCCCTCCCACACCCCCTAACCCACCCCTCTAGGTGGTCAGAAAGCACCCAGCTAATCTCCCTGTGCTATGCAGCTGCTTCCCACTAGCTATCTATTTTACATTTGGTAGTGTATATATGTCCATGCCATTCTCTCACTTCGTCCCTAGGTTCTTCAGAACCATTATTTTAGATTCCATATATATGTGTTAGCATACGGTATTTGTTTTCCTTTTTTCTGACTTACTTCACTCTGTATGACAGTCTCTATGGGATTGCTGGGTCATATGGTAATTCTATTTTTAGTTTTTTAAGGAACCTCCATACTGTTCTCCGGAGTGGCTGTACCAATTCACATTCCCACCAACAGAGCAAGAGGGTTCCCTTTTCTCCATACCCTCTCCAGCATTTATTGTTGGTAGATTTTTTAAGGATGGCCATTCTGACTGGTGTGAGGTGATATCTCATTGTAGTTTTGATTTGCATTTCTCTAATGATTAGTGATGTTGAGCATCCTTTCATGTGTTTGTTGGCAATCTGTATATCTTCTTTGGAGAAATGTCTGTTTAGGTCTTCTGCCCATTTTTGGAGTGGGTTGTTTGTTTTTTTGATATTGAGCTGCATGAGCTGCTTGTATATTTTGGAGATTAATCCTCTGTCAGTTGCTTCGTTTGCAAATATTTTTTCCCATGCTGAGGGTTGTCTTTTCATCTTGTTTATGGTTTCCTTTGCTGTGCAAAAGCTTTGAAGTTTCATTAGGTCCCATTTGTTTATTTTTGTTTTTATTTCCATTACTCTAGGAGGTGGGTCAAAAAGGATCTTGCTGTGTTTTATGTCATAGAGTGTTCTGCCTATGTTTTCCTCTAAGAGTATGATAGTGTCTGGCCTTACATTTAGGTCTTTAATCCATTTTGAGCTTATTTTTGTGTATGGTGTTAGGGAGTGTTCTAATTTCATTCTTTTACATGTAGCTGTCCAGTTTTCCCAGCACCACTTATTGAAGAGGTTGCCTTTTCTCCATCATATATTCTTGCCTCCTTTATCAAAAATAAGGTGACCATATGTGCGTGGGTTTATCTCTGGGCTTTCTATCCTGTTCCATTGATCTATATTTCTGTTTTTGTGCCAGTACCATACTGTCTGGATTACTGTAGCTTTGTAGTATAGTCTGAAGTCCGGGCGCCTGATTCCTCCAGCTCCGTTTTTCTTTCTCAAGATTTTTTTGGCTATTCTGCAAGCACGAAGTCTTAACCACTGGACCACCAGGGAAGTCCTCAGGATGATTATTGTTTTAAAAACTAAAAACAACACAGAAAAGCTTAAATTGGTCTTATTTTAGAAGTCATTATTCAAATATAACATATTTTAAAATATCTTTTTATCATCCTCAAATTGGTTTTGGTACATTTTAGAAGAAAATCCTGAGAAAAAATGAAAATTTTATAAATATGTCATTTTCTATAAATGTGTTAAATATTTTATTCTATTTTGTGTCTGATGGCAATAGATACAAGTAATATTAACAAAATAAGACTTTAATAAATCTTCCTGTCTTTACGCTGAGCTCCAAAAAGCTCTGAAATAAAATATCTCCATATTCTTTCCTTTTTTTTAATGATCCTTGTGGTGCAATAAGATGCTTTGTTTCTAAGCAGCAGCGTTAAACAGAGTAAGAGTAATTATTATTAACACATAATGTAGTTACCAATAATGTATTGGGTTCAAATGAAGAGAAGCATTTTAATTTTCACATGAAGCAAATTGATGTATTTAGGTCCCATTTATGTTAATGGCAAGTATTGCCATGAATCTCAGTGTCAGCAGAAAAGAAATATACTCTAAAAAACCCTCATTAGAAATTCATGTTGTTTTATTTAGCAGAAAGAACAGAGCTCCCTGAGAAAGATATATTTTTTTAATGAAAAGCAATTTCTCCTCTATGAAGCATAGCCAAAGACTCCCTACCCTTCCCTTCCAAAATGTCCCATGTACTCTTTTCACCTTAAGAGGACCTGATTCCTTTTGGGTTTCTTGTTATACAAAGTGAAACTTTTCTCTGAAGAAATAAATCATTTGAGCAGAATTGTTGCCAAAAATGTGCTTGTTGAAGATTCTGCAAAAATGGAATCTTCTACATTTAAACCAGAGATGTAGATAGAAAATTATCTCTAGATTCTAGTTTGTTTTTTCCTCCATGTTTGTTTTCTGGTGGAAATGAAAGAATAATTATTTTTCCAATATTCATATCAGGATATGCAAGAGCACAGACATTAGAATAAAACCATAGTTTTCCAGATGTCCCCCTTGGTATTATTTTCATGAAATTCAGATTTTACTCGAGTTATTTTCTATTTTAAAAGCAAATAATTAATTTTCTAAGTCATATCCAAACTGACTTAATGACTAATTCAAGCAAATATTTAAAATAAAAAAAGCTTGATTCCTTTTAATTATTTAAGCCATTTTGAATAATATTCAAATATAAAAACAACACCAAAAATTCTTTTTTTGATATCCTTCAGGGAGCCGTTTTATGACTAGATTAAAATTATTTGTAATGAACATGTTGTTTGCCTATAAGTAAAACAATACTTCTAAAGTATACCCAGAGATCAGTGAAATAAATTGTGGCACATTTAAGCAACAAAATACTGAAGAACACATTGTAAAAGAAGTTTTGATATCTTGGGAAAACATTTATGCCCTTTATTAAAGAAGACTAGCAGAGTACAAATTAATATGTAAAGTAGTTTTTAAATATGTAGCATCAAGTATACATATTTATATTGATATGATTATCTCTGTCTTTGGGAAAGAGTGGAAAGTTTGAAGTACAATGAACTATTAAAGGTGTCTATGGTGGCATGGTAGGATCACAGGCTATTTCTATTTTTGCCTGCATGCATGTCTGTATTGTACAAACCTTATATAATGAATAGAAATTGATATAGTAATTATCAAAAGAATGTCTTAAAATAATTTTGTGTAGGTAAAGCATACCCTTTGCAATACTTTTTACATATGTAATATAGTGGATTAGTATATTTTTGACAGATATAGTACAAAAATGAACTTTTATGTATACTATTCCCTATCAAAATGATCACATTTTAATGAATAATATTAAAATATTGTTGGTTCCCTCTTGAATTAAAAACCCTCCAGTTAATACAACATAATTATCTTCTATAAAACTGAATATAATAATTCCCAAATATTTTGAGGGAAATATAAATATAATCCTTTAAACTCTTTGAAATAAACCATACTGATCACTTGATTATTAAGTAGTACAAATGGAAGAACAGAGATTAACTTATTTCCTCTGAGATTAGATAGTGAATTTTACTTGCAAGGATATCTTGTTTTCCTTCCATTTGAGAGATGTTTCAAGCTGATTAGTGAAACTACAGTATCAATATAACAGCTTCTGTCAGAAAGTTTGCTGAATCCTGTTTTTAAAGACTTAAACGACGAATCTTTATTAACTTTGTAAGTCTATTCTGACAGCATGATACTAGAGTAGACAGAAAAAAATAATAATTAGAAGACAATTTTTGACCTTGGGTTGGCCAGAAAATTTCCTTATCTAAAATATGGAATATTGTAATTTTCCAAGAATTTGTTAAACATTTCTTTGGAACACATGGAAAAGCAAAAACATACACTTATGATTATAATGTCTCCCAGCCAGGGGCAAAGCTTCTCACCTAAGGAAAAAGAAAGACTGAAGAGTAGGAGGGTAAAATTATATCTCAATGTAATTACACGGCAGCAGAAAGAAATGGGGGGCCATTTTTTAAATGGCTCTAATAATGCGATCTGAACAACAACATGTAAATTAATCCTATAATTTTTCCAAAGGAAAGACTGTGAACTGGATCATGTGAGGGTGTGACGAGAAGGAAAACTTTACGTAAAGCCAAATTCATTAGTCACAATGTTGGGAAAAAGGCAAAGTTGTGATAGGAAATGTTTTCATAGAAGTACAGAACAAGATATCTAAAAGACCTTCATGAAGTTTAGACGTAAGATGATTATTGTGGGAAAAATACTAGATAAGAAATTGGAAGATGGAATCTTTCAGCTACTAATTAGATAGATATATCTGCAATATTTTTGGGCCTGATTTTTTTCTTACCTGTGAAATAGGGCTTAGAACTATTTCCCATTCAAAAATCATGTATTGTATGAAATAATTAGCCCTTTGTTTCCCTACATGTAACTGGGAAGTGTTTTTGCCCATACTGATTACTCTATTGGGGATATATTCCAGATTTTCTTCCCTTAAAAATCCATTGTGACATGTAATATAAGATAAAATCGATCTTCAGTTCAATGTAAAAACATAGAATAAAACTATTTCCCACTCTTAGTACTATATGGCATAGGTGAAGACCAATGCAGTGAACCAGTGAATTTCCTGTAAGAGAGACATAATGTCATATCACTTAATGAAAATAAAATATTGTTTTGTGCCACAATTTCAGAAGACCAGGAAATTATTGAATTAAAACAGGAAGAAGCAACAGTTGTAACATGCATAGCAATGGGGGAAAATATTTTTTCATAAAAGAAAATATCCATTGATTTTATCAAAACCATCATGATTTCATTTCTGGTTATATATTGGTTGCTTTTCTTAAACCACACAATATGCTAGTCTTTGGTAACACAACAGGGATTTTACAGTGAAGACAGGGACAAACTCCAAGAATGGAAATAGGAAGAGTCAGAAAAAGCCCACATACTAGCTAGTCAATCCCCAATCCTGAGATAAATAACGCATGCATGTACAAAATACCACAGATCATGAAGTATTATCCTTTGACTCCCCAAAGAAATGACTTTCTTGGACTGGCAGCATACCTCTGATCACCCTAAGGTGAAAGTGACCAGTCTACAAGGCTGCTCCCCACACAGAGTGATTACTTCCTTTGGGAGTCAGAGGAAACTATACAGGCCTTGGAATCACCATAGAGGAGAATGCACCAAATGCCTGAAGCAGTCATGTGTTTCAGAAGCATTTCTTAAAGATATATTCTTCAAACTGTTTGCAGGATCTTCTACAATGTTTCCCCTCAAACTAACATTCCATGTTATTAAAATCACTTATAATTTACTGAAAGTAGTTGTAATAAAACAAGAAGTCATACAATTAGACATCTAACATATATTGGGTTTTGATGAAGATAATGATAGAATGTAGAATACCAATTCCTGAAATGTTAAAATATATTTCTCATTTAGCTCATGACCCTATGTGTAGAAGGAAATTAGCTTTCAAGAGTAAATCTTGTCATTCCTGAATTTTTTTTTAAGGTGGGAGACTCTCTCTCTGTGCAAAGCAGAAATTCAGTGCTCCCAGGATGAACTGCCAGAGTGTCTCATTTTCATGGAGACTTCTCAGTCTCTGAAGAAGAAAGATTTCTGACATAGTCCAATCAGTATACTCTCAACTAGTTCTACTCGTCTGAAATTAAAATACAGCAGGACAGAAGAACAAAAGTTCTTGGGAATCCTGTCACCTTCACTGACTATCTTCTCTTGCATATAATCTACTACCGAAGAACTGAGAAGCAGAATTCATAGTAGTCGCAGGATGAAAAGACAGCTCAAAGCAGGGGAGAAAAAAATCAATGGGGAAAAAAAAATCAATGTGAAAGCTGTAAAAGCTATACCAATTAGCTCTCTAATACATGGCCTTTTGAAGTGCCAAAGAGGATTTTTAAGTGCTACTTTTTATTTTTATTCGAATAGACTCACTGCTAATGGTATGGAAGCAATCATATGAAACCAAAAAGACTAAACTCAAAAAAGAGCCTTTAGAAGCTAAAGGAGTATTTATAGTCTATAGGATGGATCCTTTATATTCATACCAAGTTTTTCTTGCTTCTTGTGGGCCAGCTTTCTATATATGTGAACACAACAACTCTCCGAGTGTTTTAATCTCTTGAATAGGGCAAAAGATTAGAATAGATACCATAATTTGTGCCATTCTCTGATATTTCAGAATACATTCACATCCTTTTACTCAAACACAGTATCATTAAGGAGTTTAATTTTTCAGAAAGAGTACTTCAGGTCATAGACATCATAAGAATGAAATTATTATTATTCTTTAAATCCCATTTGGGTTCTCTCATGTCTGATGAAGAGTATAGTAAAAATATTGAAAAAGACAGTTTCTTATTCACTGTTAACCATTTACTCCCCTAATTAAACCTTACTTACAAAGATGAGAAAGATGAAAAAAATTGTACTTGGGATAACAAATCATGCTCAGCGTCCAAGTAGTAACATTTACTTATACACTCCTTACCATAGGCTAACACTGTTCTCAGTGTTTGTTACCTTGTCAATTCCTTTAATCCTTACAACTACGCTTTGAGGCAGGAGCCATCATTATCATCCCCATTTACAGATGAGGAAACACAGTCACACAGAAGGAGTAAGTAACTGGCACAGAGTCACAGGAGTAAAGTGATACTACAATCTTTCATCCGGGTTGTTTGGCTCTATGCCTTAAACACTCAGCTGCTTTTCAATGAAATGTCCTTTGATTGCTAAAAATCATAGGAATTTATTTTATTTAGGGTAGAATCATTAAAGTGGCACACTAATGACAACCTGCCTCAGAAGTCTGTGGATTCTGAATCACTAAATTGGAAATAATATAAATGATCAAAATTTAAAAAAAAATCCTCTTTGTGCTTGATACTGTTTCACAAAAGTGACAGGCATTAAATAACCATCTGTTGAAGAATTAATTAAATAGGTCAGCCCTGCTGCTGCATGTCATAAATACAATAAAGGGATATTTTCTCGCTCTCTGACTATCTACCACTTTCTCTGAGCCTGAGAAGTAGTGCAGCTTACCTGGAGAGAAACATCTGTAAAACTACAGCAGACTTCTCATGAGAAACCATGCAAGGAAGAAGACAGTGTTGTCAACTATCTGAAGTGCCTAAAGAAAAAACCTGCCAACTCAGAATTCTATATCCAGCAAAATTTTCCTTCAAAAGTGAAAGAGAAATATTTTCTCAGGCAAACAGAAATTGAGGGAGTTCATCACCAGCACATCTGCCTTGCAAGAAATGTTTTTAAAGTTTGGTAGGCAGATGATATATGTCCAACTTTAATCCACATTAAAAAAATAGGAGCTACCAGAGGAGTAAATGAAAATAAATAAAAATATTTTACTTTTGTTATTCTAAATTGATGTAAAAGGTGGCTATTTGTCTACAGTAATAATAATAGTATATGGATGATTACATTGTATGGATAATTGAAATGAATGGCAGCAATATAAAAAGTGATGGGAAGGAAGATGGGAGAATTGGGGATTCTCTTTTATAAGGTACATGGACTACTTGTGAAGTGATACAGTATTTTTAAAGGTAGACTTAGATTAGTTAAAAATGTATAATGTCAACTATAGGGAAACAACTAATTTTTTTTAAAGTATACTTTATATACTAGGTATTGATAAAATGAAAACAAATAAATGCTCAGTTGAAACCAAAGAATTAAGAAAAAGAGTAGGGCTGGGATGGAGAAGCAAATACAAATGCAATAAATAGAAAAAGTTACAAACATGGTAGGTATTAATCCAATTATATCAATAATTACTTTATGTATTTCATGATATACATATAAAAAGACAGATTGTAAAAGTGAATAAATAAACAATACCCAATTCTATGTTGTATACAAGAACTCATTTTAAGTATAAAGAAATAGATAGGTTAAAAATAAAGGAATGGAGAAAGTTATATCATGATAACCCTAATAAAAAGAAAGTTGAAGTAGCTACATTATTTTCTTTTTTTTTTTCCTGGGGTATAATTGCTTTACAATGTTGGGTTAGTTTCTGCTGTACAGTGAAGTGAGTCAGCTATATGTATATACATATATATCCCCTCCCTCTCGGACCTCCCTCCCACTCACCCCCCATCCCACCCATCTAGGTCATCACAGAACACTGAGCTGAGCTTCCTGTGCTTTATTTTTTTCAATTAATTAATAAATTAATTTATTTTTAGCTGCATTGGGTTTTTGTTGCTGCGTGCAGGCTTTCTCTAGCTGCGCCAAGTAGGGGCTACTCTTCATTGAGGTATGCAGGCTTCTCATTGTGGTGGCTTCTCTTGTTGCGGAGCACGGGCTTTTGGCACATGGACTTCAGCAGTTGTGGCATGCGGGCTCAGTAGTTGTGGCTCTTGGGCTCTAGAGCGCAGGCTCAGTAGTTGCAGCACACAACTTAGTTGCTCCGCGGCATGTGGGATCTTCCCGGACCAGGGGTCGAATCCGTGTTCCCTGCATTGGCAGGCAGATTCTTAACCACTGTACCACCAGGGAAGACCCTTCCTGTGCTTTATAGCAGGTTCCCACTAGCTATCTATTTTACACATGGTAGTGTATACATGTCAAACCTAATCTCCCAGTTTGTCCCACCCTCCCCTTCCCACACTGTGTCCACATGTCCGTTCTCTCTGTCTGTGTCTCTATTCCTGCCCTGGATGTAGGTTCATCTGTACCATTTTTCTAGATTCCACATATATGCGTTAATATATGATATTTGTTTTTCTCTTTCTGACTTACTTCACTCTGTATGACAGACTCTAGGTCCATCCACGTCTCTACATTTTCAGACAATGAAGACTTCAGAACAAGAATGTTATCATTTATGTATCGAACAAGGGAGTGTCAAAATACATGGGATCAAAACTTGTAGAACTCGAAAGAGAAGCAGACAAAAGTGCTATTATAGTTGAACTTCAACATCCCTTTCTTAACAATATATGAATAGTGGAGGCAGAAAATCAGTAAGATATAGATGGCTTGAATACTACAAATTAAATTTATTTAATTGGAAGTTATATAGTATTCTAATTAACAAAAGAGTATATTTTTCTCTAGCCCACACGGAACATTCACTAAGACATACCACAGTAGAATTAGACTAGAAATCAATAACAAAAAGATAGTTGGAAAGTCTCCAAATATTAGGAAATTAAACAAAACATCTTTAAGTGACACATGAGTCAATGAGGACGTTTCAAGAGAAATTAAAAAACACTATGAACTAAATGAAAATAGAAATAAAACACAAAAATCTGTGGAATGCAGTGAAAGCAATGCTTGGGGGAAAATTTACAGCATTAAATGCATACACTAGAAAAGAGAAGATCTAAAATCAATAACTAAGCAAGCAACCACCTAAGGAAACTAGAGAAAGAAGAACAATTTAAGCATAAATCAAGTAGAAGTAAAGAAATAATAAAATTAGAATGAAAAATCAATAAAATGGAAGCCAGGAAAATAAAAGAGAATTTTTTTAGGCTGGTTCTTTGAGAAGACCAATAAAATTTATAAACCTATAGTCAGAGTAACCCCTCCCAAAAAAGAGAAAATTCAGAATATCATCTGAATGTCATCTTTCTCCACTCCTCTTTAACATTACTCTGAAGCCATACCTAGAGTAATAAGACAAGAAAAATGTAAAAAAGCTGTATGGATTTGAAAGGAAGACATGCTAGTGTTTTACTTGCAGATGAAATGATTACCTGCATAGAAAATCCCAGATAATTTACAAAACAAAATTCCTGTAACTAATAAGTGATTATAGCAAGGTTTTAGAATAAAAGGTCAATATATATAAGCCAGTTGTTTTTCTGTATACCAGCCATGAACAGTTGGAATTTGAAATTAAAAAATACAATTTACAGGGCTTCCCTGGTGGCACAGTGGTTGAGAGTCCACCTGCCAATGCAGGGGACATGGGTTCATGCCCCGGTCCAGGAGGATCCCACATGCCGCGGAGTGGCTGGGCCCGTGAGCCATGGCCGCTGGGCCTGCACCTCCGGAGCCTGTGCTCCGCAACAGTAGAGGCCATGGCAGTGAGAGGCTCGGGTACCACAAAAAATAAAAAAATACAATTTACAGTCACACCAAAAAGAGAAAAATACTTAGGTAAAGTCGAGCACAATATATATAGGATCTCTTTGTAAAAACCTACAAAACGCTGATGAAAGAAATCAAATAGGATCTAAATAAATGCAGAGTTATTCCATTCTCATGCATTGAAATATATTGTTATTGTGTCAATATTTACCTATTTGATGCATAAACTCAATATACTAACAGTGAAGGTACTGATAAACTATTTGCACTGATTCTAAAGTTTATATGAAAATATAAGCAATTTAGAATATCCAACACAATATTGAAGAAGAACAACAAAGTTGAAAGACTCATCCTTGTGAATGGGAGACTTACAGATACAGCTATCAAGTGTCACACTGATGAAAGAAATGACCAATGCAAAGGAAAAGATCTGTGTGGTAATGGATTCAAGTTGGAGACATCAGTTTGAACTCACGCTTAGCTTATATAGAAACAAATGTCACATGTAGAAATATTTATAGATATGTGTATATACACAGTTTGTATACACACCTGTATTTCCTTCGATCTGCCTGCTTAGCGGGCCTAAAATAAATGACCATCAATAGTAATGAGCATAGCTAGTGCTCCAATCTTGGTTTCTATTACCATCTTTAAATGAAAGGAATATAGGCTTCTTGGAGAAATGAGCCTAGAGTATCTCATAGTGGCTAGTAGTGCCAGAAAGTAAGAAACTGCTAACAAACAAACACGATGATGAGGATATTTCACAGGGACACAGGAGCCAAGTGAAAAAGTTCCCCAAATGGTCAAACTGGAACAATTTGAGCAAAAAACAAATAAAGCAGTATTGGATTATAAGCCAAAGTATATTAAAATAATCCATGAGTACACAGTGATATAAATAAATGATTAAATAAATGGGGAAGAATACACAAATATTTTGTGCATATTAATTGCAAACAAATTATGTAGATGCTTCACTCTCAAGGAGGGGGGAGCATAATTCTGCATTCCTTACATGTGGGCTGTGAGTAGTGACTTCATTCCACAGAGTACCATATAAATATATGAATACTGAGCTGAGTTCCCTGTGCTGTAAAGTAGGTCCCCACTGGTTACTCCAATAAAAAATAAAAAGTTAAAAAATATGAATAAAAAGAATAACTTTACAGTGGATAAACCTGACAAATTCTACCTCAGATCATTAGCATTAACAGTGATAAGACATGTTGATAATATGTACCTTTGATATGATGTAATGAGAATGACATGTTAATTCTGTGGTTTTCCTCCTCAAATCCGTAACTCCAAGCTGATCACGAGAAAAACATCAGGCTGATACTAATTAAGAGATTCTACAGTATTTGTTAAAATTGTCTAGGGCATCAAAATCAAGAAATTTCTGAGAAATCATCACAGCTAAGAGGAGGCTGAGGGAACATAATGAATAAATGTAATGTGTTATCTTGGTTGGGACCCTATCAAAAACCAAATAACTGAAGTATGGACCTTAGTTAATAATAGTGTATCAGTACTGGTTCATTAGTTGTGACAAATGTACCATTCTAAAATAAGCTTTTAACAATAAGGGAAACAGGGTGTGGGGTATATGGGAACTCTCTATGATATTTTTCACAATTTTTCTCTTACTCTGAAGTTATCCGCAAATATTTAAATTATTATTATTATTTAAGCAAACACTGAAGGGAAATTGTATTACATTTCAGTAGAGGCTATATCTTAAAAAATGAACATGTATGAATGTTACAATTAGAAAAGCCTACTTAAGAAAACATAATTACCTAGAAAGAGCGTATATTATGTGTAGGCATACAATTACAGCCATGTCACCTTTGGCTTCTAACTACTATACTTGCTTAAATAGGACCATTCAACAATATGTTAGTTGAGATTATTAAAAATTAATACTATTTTAAAAGAAAGAAAACTAGTGATTATGTAAGTATTCCTCAGACCATTTAAACGAGATTCTCAGATTTCTACTGACCCCCAAGCTGGGTCTTAGCACTTGTTCCCTCCTGAATTCTCTGCATAGGAATAGAATAAAAATAATCACCTTAATTAAGATCACATCACATCACTCTTTTTTTGACTTAATATTTTATTGTCAGTCCCTTTAATAAGGCTATCCTAGAGTCACAGTTTCATTTTAATGGGCATAGGAAAAGATGAGAAGGATTCTGGCTTATACAGCAATTAGATTTAATAAGAGAATAATTAGTAGCAGCCAGATCCCTGTGTCTATTCTTTACATAATTTCATACCCCTGGGAAATCAAGCCTTTCCAGATCTATAGCACACTTACTGTTCCTTACATTTAGTCTTTTACAATCTACATATCATTAGCCAGGTAGCTCGTTCTGAAAGGGACAAAAAGCATAAAGTAGCAGGAAATAAGGCCCATCTAAAGTGTCCCACGCAGTGGTTATTCCAGATCTTCCTCTTTGTAACTATTTGACAAGTCACCTTATCCTACTGAGCCTGTTTACACGAGTAAAATGAACACAGTCATTGAGCCTAACTCATACTGCTATGTGTGAATCAAATTACAAAATGTATGTAAAGCACTCAGTATACACTATGCTTTCCATAAATGTCAAATCCTAGCATTTCTTTAGATTTATCAGGACTAACTACTAGCAGAGTATTGAGAAAAAACACAAATCGGGGGCCAAAATAAGGAGTACCAACTCAAAGTACAAAAAAAAAAAAAACATGAGAAGCTGACAGTTTTGAGAAGGGTTTCACACATAGTCATTGCTTAGTGCTAGGTTGCAATCTCTTCTCTTTCTCTTTGTTTTCTTTTTAAAGTAAGTTTATTAATGAGTAAAAAGTAATACCCTTAGGCTATTTTAGAAATTTCACAAAATGTGAAAATAATACGGAGACAACAAAATGAGCATCACCCATACTCATATCACTCTGAGATATCTGTCTTTAAAAGTCTGTCAGCCAGAATGCTGAGGTATAAAACCGATCTCCAAATCACAGTGACTCAATGGAATTTAGAGTCATTACCCACTCAGGCTACATGTCCTTGGGGAGTAGGGGGCTCACCTTTGATCAGCTAGATCAAGTGGTTCGGGATCCCTACCTTTGAGGGGATAAGTCATGTAATCCCACCATATGTTGGGAAAAATTATTTGGTAAATATTTCTAGTGATATTATCTGGTGTAACTCTTTCAACTGATTTTCTATTTCATGTGTATTTGCATATATGTTTATTCTGATCTCTATTTAAACAAAGTTGGGAACATGCATTATTACTATTTTTTAATTTTACTTTTTAATTAGCAATCTTGGGAGAAAGAAGTCACGTTTGAACCTAAAGGCAAAGGCAGAGATGCAAAACTAGCTGGTTTTTCCTTGGAGAATATACTTTACAAACCCATTTTTGCTTTCCATTTTTCATTTAACAATTTATTGGTTTCAATTTCCTATGTCAATAAATTTTACATGATAATATGATTTTCATCAAATTCTGTCATATGGATATCATATAATATGGTTGGATCTTGCAATATTATTAGACACCTAGTTTTCTTTCAATGACTTCTGTCTTAAATAACTCATGATGAAAATTCTCATAAATAGCCTTGCATATTCTTCTACTTCCTGGACAAATAATTACTAGGTCAAAGTTAAGAACATTTTAAAGAATCTGGAAACATTCTTTTAAACTGTTTTCTAGAATGGTTATTTCGGCTCTAAGTGAGAATACCTATCAATGCAATCTCATCAGTATTAACAATAAGAGATTAAAAATCTTTGCAGATTTGGTTGATAGACAATGTTGAATCATTAATTTAATTCAAATCATGTTTATTGAAATTTGCTAATTGCCAGATGCTCTTTTAGTCATGGAAAATATAGCAATGAACAAAATAAGTAGCCTTCATGAGCCTGCAGTCTACTTGGGATAACAAACAACAAACAAGAAAAAAAAATACATAGTATTTTTATATCATGTGATTATAATATAAATATACCATATATATAGTATTTTATATATATATACACACACACACACACACACACACACACATACACTCAGTGGGTTAAGAGTTATTATGCAGAAAACCAAGTTTATTTTATAAAGATTGATCAGAGAAAACCTCTCTGATAAGGTGACATGTAGAGAATGACCCAATGACTGGCAGGTGGCGAGAAGGGAGGCATGCACGTAGCTTCCGGGATCTGAGTTCTCCAAGCAAAATAAACAGCAAGTGCAAAGACTCTGAGATGTAAAATACTTGGAAAGTAGGAAGAAGAGCAAGGAAGCTCCTATAATGAGAATAAGGAAGCGGACAGCGTCATACAGGGCCCACAAGGTGGTGGAGGGAAGTGGGTGCTCCTTAAAGATAACATAAAGCCCTGGAAGGTTTGACAGGGACTTCAAATTTTATCGAGGGGGGACCCAGCAGAAGGATTTGAGCAAAGGTATGAAAAGGTTTGAGTTGCATTTTTTGATTTTTAGTGACAACGAAGAATTCTTCATAAGCATATTGTATACATTAATTTAAAATATTTTTAAGCATTTTTACATTTGGAGCTATTAACTATTTTCATCATCCTTACGATTTTTTCCATTTTTATATTTGCCTTTTAATTTTCCATTTTGTATGAATCGAAGACTATAAACTTTTTCCATTTTGATTATTTCTAATTCATTTCAATATAATTTAGCTATGTGCTTTTTAAAGATTTTTATAAAATGGAGAAGATTTTATCTTCACATAACTCTAAAAAATAGATGTCCTTTCTTTATAATTCAGAATCAGACCTTTGTAAAGAAGATAAAAATCGCTTAGAATCTTACCACTTCAAAAGGATAACCAAGAAGATTTTAATAGATAGCTTTTTTTTTTTTTTCGGTACGCGGGCCTCTCACTGTTGTGGCCTCTCCCGTCGCGGAGCACAGGCTCCGGACGCGCAGGCTCAGCGGCCATGGCTCACGGGCCCAGCGGCTCTGCGGCATGTTTTTAGCTGATTTTTCCCTCCATTCTATCACTGGGACCACATGTTAGTTTGTAACTGGGAGCTAACTGGTAGTGCAAGACTTTCCTCTGCAAAGAAGCCATCAGGTGATCTGTGGGAAGAGTTCACACAGCTAGATTTTTGTTTTGTTATTAAGAGAAATTGTTTGCTTTAGATTGCTGCAGAACAATTGGAAAGATCACAGGTTATATGTCTGTTTAAACGTATTTTTGACAGTTCTGCTATTTTTGTGCTGATGATTCATCCTAATATGTATGGCAAGCATGATCTACCTTGCTTTTCTTTTCTTGATAACCTAGCAATTATTACTGTTATTTTAAACATTGTTTCCTTATTTTGATTTCTAAGAACCTACTAGGTTGAAAGAAAATTCAATTAATTTGGAGTAAACTGAATCTTTCTTCCCAGGATCATGCTGTATCTCTCGACTCACTCAAGCCTCCTTTTCTGTTCCCCAGGAAGACTGTGTGCTTTTGTTCACATCCATTTTTCATAGTGCATTTGACATTTATTTGTAAGTAGCATATATACATGTATTAGCGAATGCGTGTTTTATTTTTTCATTGTGTTTAACTGCTAAATACTTTCATTTGAGAATGTTTTTAATTTTATATTTTGGGGTATCATCACCAATTTTTATAAATTATCCACAAGCAGTTCATATACTTCATTTTCTTTCTATAGTTAAGAGGTTGAAAAAAATATATAAAATACCTTGATGATATTATTTAGATACTTTATACCAATTAACACTTTTTGAATCTCAGAATACTTTAAGTGATGGATACTCTTCTGTAGAAGACACATAAAATATTTATATGTAAAATATCACATATAAATTTAAGGAGTTCCTGACTCTTCTGAAAGAAAATCATGGATTCCTTTATGTCCATTGGCCACTGTTAAGAACCGCTGCCCCAAATCTCATTTATATGGTACTTGCTTAAGCAGTCAAATCCAGAAAAAAAAAAATTAAAATTTCCCGTTATGATTAAGAGTTATCAGACTTTTTGTACTTCTAATAATTGTGGAATATATAAGTAGATACCACATTGCATATTGCATAAAAATTTAAGACTAGTATACTGTGCCTTCTCTACCACTAGCACCTGTCAATACATATTACCCCTTTGTTCTGTTTAGAATTGTCTTATATCTATTTATGTTTGCTAATTTAGTTCCTCGTTTTCTCTAATTTTTAATGAACAGTGTTTTACTTGATTTTGTAGCATGTTTTATGTATAACCACAGAATATGCAAATAATTTAATCCGTTCATTTTTAGCATGCAAGTCTTTGATTTCTGCATTTTTATCTCATTGCATTGAACTATATTTACATATTATTAAATGATGATGATAAAACTAGATATCTATTTAACCATTCTAATTTTAATGGATTTGCCTTATTATTTACCATAGGTTTAATGGTAACTGTCACTTTGAAATAGACATTCTCTATTCTGCTACAATTATTATACATTTATATGATTATATGATTTTTAAAATCAGGAGTAGTCAATTATCCTCTTCTATCAATTGTTTAGTTTGCTTTTCTCTTTTTTTAAATCCTCAACTCTGAGTGATTGGCTGTGGTTTATAGAAATTTATATAAACATTTATAGAAAAAGGAGCTCTATTCTTTCTCTTCCTCTGCCTCTTTTCCACAAATACACAAACACTGCTACCAACTAGAAACAAAACCAACTGAGTGCACTTCCATTATCAGCAATTTCTGCTTCCCTCAATTCGGCATTAATCATGTTACATCGATATGTTACTTAGAAACAACACTGCAGTTGACATTATTTAGATATTACGTATGAATGAAGGAGTGATTTGATTGAGAGCACTGACAACCCACAAAACTGTTTCTGATGCAGCATAGGTGAAAACAAGAGTCTCTGGATATTTCCCAAAGATGCTGAACAATATTCCCTGGCTGGCAAAATAGCCTTTAGTTTAGCCTACTCTTAATAAACTCTTCCGTATGAAAGGCACATCTAGTTGGGGGAATGAACAAAGCAGATAATGAACTCTCCAGGTGTTTGGGTTTGAAGGCTGTTCTTTATCTTATTGCTTGTTTTGAATGTGGTATTCTTATGTTTTAAACATTTGTGATAAAATTATCAGGTAGAAAATATTTTTTAAAAAAGCTAATTTCATCAGGCATATAGTGAAGTTGTTCCTACATAATTTTAACAATGCAGAATGTGACCAGTGTCATTTTTAAGAATATGGTTTACATCCTTTCCAATAAAGGAATAACACCCAATATGATATTTGTTATAGAAGGGTAATTACTAGATTATAAGCTTTTTTTTCTGGTAAAGACTTAAGCAGTATATTCTTTCCCTCATATCTAACATAATGTTTTCATTTTGTAAAAACACTCAATTTATAATTATTGACTTATTTCTCCTCCTTCTGCTTAATACTAATGTGTATTTCAGAACCATTAATCTTTAACCACTTACTTGGCTTATCTTTTGGTGTCCTTTACAGGTGAGCAACAAAATAAAAAAGGATATTGCTTTGTAAACTAAAATGTTTACAGATTCAATGTTAATTATTCACTGTTATTTAGTTACTTGGAAGTGTCTGGTATATATAATAACACTTTTTTTTGGAATGACTGATGCATATGTCTCAGAGAACAAACTATCCTAAGAAGATCCCTGCCCCATCATTGATACCTTCTGAGATAAAAAGCCAAGGTTGCTTACAGCCCATCAAGATAACACCTCCTTGATTCAGCCCAAGCAGGTGAGAGAGCAGACAAGCCACTGAGCACTGAGGGTTTTAAAAGCAGGATGCAGACAGATATTTGAGCTGCATTACCCTGAAGTTTATAAGCTATGGGAAAGAATCAATCACAATTTAGGGTTTTATGTCAAAATTTTGTCCAGCTTAGATTGTTTGTAATGAACTCTGAACAGGTCCTGAAATAGCTTGTCTTGCCGTTCCACAAAGTGTTTGGGCATTGGTGTTATGAAGCAAAGTAATCCTTACAGTGATATCACCGCATGTGAGGACACTTTATCCAGCGAGTACAAGTTTTAAGATTTAACATTTGAGGAAACATTGCCCGACTGCCCATCATTCTCATAAACTCTGGCCCCTTCTGTATTTGGCAGATTAGTCCTTTGCAATAAAATTGTTCAAATAAAAAAGGGAAGTAAGAATTACAGGGCTGAAATTTAAATCCAGGCCTGTTTGATGCTAACCCTGTGAGTTTTCTAATACTTCATCCTATACAGAGAAACCACAACTCCATTCTATTTGTTAATCCAAACAACTTTTTTTTTTCCAGGAATTTTTCTTTTTACCTAGAATGCTTTTTTTTTAAAACTGGGATTGATAAAAATACTTTCCCTTCTCATTTCTTTCTGCCATTGTCTAGGCTCTGATGAATGCAGGAATCAACATAAAGTTGTCCAGAGAGTGGGAGAAAAGTGTGTACATAACAGAAAGCTCTGAGTACCCGCCACTGAACTCCCAAGAGATAGATTTTCACTTGGCCATATTCCAGGTTATTCCTGGTGACTGTTCCTTCTCCATCCTACAGTGATGAATGAAACAGTTTAGACCAGTACTCTCTAAGCAAGTATTGAAATTACAAAAAATAAAGTAGTCATCGATATTGTTTTTCTTAGAAATTAACCCTTACAATTATTATTGTAACTCCAATGCACTGAACGCCCACTGGATGCTGACACTTTATACATAACTCATAAAAATACAATCAGAAGTGGGTTTTATCATCCCCAGTGTACAGACGAGGGGACTGAAGTGCAGACAGGTCAAATCCCTTTGCCAATCATACATTGCTAGTTGGTGTTTTGACACATATTCAAATCCAGATCTGCCTATTGTCACAGTCTACACTCTTCCCACTTTACCTGGCTGCCTATTAAACCAAATGATAAAATTCAGGCAACAGAAGAGAA